>NC_066837.1:11843563-12198603 GCF_001640805.2 Lates calcarifer | reverse complement strand
GCATCAAAAATCATCAAAAAATGTCCTAGTATAGTCAGGCATCAAAAATGGCCAAAAAAGTCATAGTATAATATGGCATCAAAAATCATCAACAAATGTCATAGTATAATATGGCATCAAAAATCATCAAAAAGCGTCAAAACTCATCAAAAAATGTCCTAGTATAGTAAGGCGACAAAAAAGGTCAAAAAATGTCATAGTATGCCATCAAAAACCACCAAAAACTACCAAAAAATGTCATAGTATTGTATGGCATCAAAAATCATCAAAAAATGTCATAGTATAATATGGCATCAAAAATCATCAAAAAATGTCATAGTATAATATGGCATCAAAAACTCATCAAAAAATGTCATAGTATGCCATCAAAAACCACCAAAAACTACCAAAAAGCGTCAAAACTCATCAAAAAATGTCATAGTATAATATGGCATCAAAAATCATCAAAAAATGTCATAGTATGCCATCAAAAACCACCAAAACCTACCAAAAAATGTCATAGTATAGTATGGCATCAAAAATGGCCAAAAAAGTCATAGTATAATAAGTTGTCAGAAATGGTCAAAAATAGTATGGCGTCAAAGATCATCAAAAAATGTCATAGTATGGCGTCAAAAAACATCAAAAAATGTCATAGTATAGTCAGGTGTCAAAAATGGCCAAAAAAGTCATAGTATAATATGGCATCAAAAATCATCAAAAAATGTCATAGTATAATATGGCATCGAAAATCATCAAAAAATGTCATAGTATAATATGGCATCAAAAATCATCAAAAAATGTCATAGTATAATATGGCATCAAAACTCATCAAAAAATGTCATAGTATGCCATCAAAAACCACCAAAAACTACCAAAAAGCGTCAAAACTCATCAAAAAATGTCATAGTATAATATGGCATCAAAAATCATCAAAAAATGTCATAGTATGCCATCAAAAACCACCAAAAACTACCAAAAAATGTCATAGTATAGTATGGCATCAAAAATGGCCAAAAAAGTCATAGTATAATAAGTTGTCAGAAATGGTCGAAAATAGTATGGCGTCAAAGATCATCAAAAAATGTCATAGTAAGGCGTCAAAAAACATCAAAAAATGTCATAGTATAGTCAGGTGTCAAAAATGGCCAAAAAAGTCATAGTATAATATGGCATCAAAAATCATCAAAAAATGTCCTAGTATAGTCAGGTGTCAAAAATGGCCAAAAAAGTCATAGTATAATAAGTTGTCAGAAATGGTCAAAAATAGTATGGCGTCAAAAATGGTAAAAAAAAAAAAAAAAGAGAAAGAGAATGTCATAGTATGGCATCAAAAATAGTCAAAAACTGTTGTAGTATAAGTTTTGAGTTGAGTTTCTCTTTTTTCGAATGAATATCACAAAAGCAATTTTGTAAAGCAGAAATGCCAAATATTCTCTACTTGCAGCTTGCATGTATAATTGAAGCTAAATAATCTCTGGCTAAAAGACGTAACCCTAACCCTAGGCTACAAGTGGCCCCTGGATAAAAATATTCACTTTCATACAATATTAAACAGACCGGCAAAATATTCCGTGTTCAGAAGTATTTATTTGAGTAAGATAGACCTTCACCAGTCCTACAATGGGGAAATTCAGTGTTGCAACAGCAAAAAAAGAAAACGGCATTATATATACAAGGCAAGATATAAAAATTATACACAATATTAAAATCTAACCTGTGTCTGTGGAAAACAAAGGTAAGATGGCTACTTCAGGATAGTTCCTTTGTCTTAAGTCGCATGTCACAGTATAGTAAGGTGTCAAAAACCAACTGAAATCATCATAACAGTAAGGCATAAAAACATCAAAAAAATGTCATAAAAATGTTTTTGATTTACTCATCAATTTCTGTGATTAACACGTGTTCTTGTCTCTTCAGGAGAGGATGACAGCAGCTGAAGACCTGAAGTGGATGAAAGAAAACGAAAGTGTTACCAAGCTGTTAATTAGATAAAATCATCATCATCTAACTGCTGTAAACAGTGTTGGTTCCCTGTTGTTCAACACTTTTTTTTCTACCATGAATGTAATGTAGTCATAGGCACATTTTCCAAAGACTAATATGTCTTTATTAAACACCTGTGAGAACATTCATCTGCTTATGATACAATTATTACTTAATTAATAGTAAAAAAAAAAGTCAAAAAAAGTCAAAAATTATTACTTAATTAATAATTGTACCACAAGCAGTTAAATGGTCACAGAGATGCTTAGTAGACATGTTCATCTTTGGAAAATGTGCTTGTAACTACATTAACCCTAACTAGCTCTAACAAGTGTTTCCTTGTGGTCAAATGTCTGTCATTATCTCTGCTGTGATTTGTTATTGAGTTTCTTCCTAAATTTTTGAGTGGCATTTCTCTATTTTGAAACTGATGTTATACAAATTATTTTTCCGCATTTTATTATAAGAAACGTCATGATTCTCATGTTTTTTTAAATACATTAAGGTTTAATATCTATGTTTTTAATGATTTTACATTAATTAAAAAATTACATTAATTGTTCAGACATTTTTTAAGAGTTTTAATTATTTTTTTTTAACGTTTCAAGGTTTAAGTTTTAAATATATATTTTAAAGGCTTTATACTTAACTTTTTATGGATTTGATTGTTTAGACGGGTTTAAGGTTCTTTAAGGTTCTAAATTAATTCTTTACAGGTTTCATGCTCTTAGACCTATATATTTTTAAATGTTGAATATTATATAAGGTTTTAACCTTATTTATCAAACCTTTTTTTTAAAAAAAAATATTTTGCACTTACTTTTTAGACCTATTCATTTAAGTTTTTAAATGTATTTTTATAGGTTTTATACTTAGTTTTTAAACATTTTTAGATTTTAAACATAATGTTTAAAGGTTTTCAATTTATTTATTTAGTTTGTTTTGTCCTTTTTAGTAGACATATTTATTAAAAGAGATCATATTCTATTCTAAACTAAGATTTTATATTTTTTGTTGTGTGTTATGTGTATGTGTATTTTGTTATACATATTTTTAAGACTTATTTTTTGCAGCTACATTGTTGAAAAATACTAATTAAAACTGATAACTTAGAGCAACTTTAATTTGTTGCTATTTGTTCCAAACAAGAGGTTTTAAAGAGTCAAACTGCAGCTTAGATAATGACAGAATCAGACTGAAAAGAATAAATTAACACTGACCTTCTGGAAATGTCTTCACGTCTGTCTCTTCTCTCTGTGATTTAATGGTTCAAGTTTGAATCCTGTGGAGAAAAACACAACAAACATGACTTTTAAAATATCAAAAAATGAAACATCAAAATAAAAGCACAGAGTGTTTCTGGGTATTGAACTTCAAACTGTCAATAGATAGACAAGTAAAAGACAGTAAATCTAAAAAGTTACCAGAGTTTGGACTAAGTGGTTCTGGACTAATCAGAGCTAGTACAAGAGTTAAATTTGCTCCTGGTATTCACACAGCAGACTTCTCCAAAGTCAGTTAAAATTTGAACTAAATTTGCTTGATAGAAGCCAAAATTAAGTAAAATGACAGTGTTTCTAGTGTGACACTGAACTGCAGAAGTTCATTTTTGGGATTTACTATACTAATGAGAGAAAGAGAGAGAGATTGAGAGAGGAAAGGGAGAGACAAAGAGGGAGACGAGAGAGAGATTGAGACACTAGGAAAAAGAGGGGAAGAGAAAGTGTGTGAGAGAGGGGGGGGACAGAGAGAAAGCATGAGAGAGAGAGAGCAAGGAAGAGAGGAGACAAAGAGAGAGAGGGGGGAAGGAGACAGAATTAGAGAGAAAGAGTAGCAGTACACACTAGAGGTCGACCGATTAATCGGCGCCGATGGGACGTTTTACAAACTATTGGAATCAGCGAAACTTGGCTCCGATAGTGGCCGATGGCTGCAGTCTTTTTCTACAGCGCCATAAACAAAAACTCCCTGTCGCTCTGATCACTGAGGGGCGGGGCGGATCTTCACAGAGAGAGAGAGAGAGAGAGAGAGAGAGAGAGAGAGAGAGAGAGAGAGAGAGAGAGAGAGAGAGAGGTGTTAATTTAGAACTCCGCCGGTGCGCAGGCACCCCACGTGATAATTCCGTGATACATTCATTATTCATTACATTTTGTGATAAAAACGTGGAAATTATGTTAGCGGACTTCCATATTGAAGCTTGATGTAAACAATGACGACTTCTGGTCGGTCTTTCGACCAATGAGATGCTCCGATTTCTTTTTCTTTTGTTTTTATACTCATATAACTATTGATCCATTCATGTGGCATCATTTTAGAATACATACTATTATTGCCCAGGTTGTCCTGAAAAAAAAGATGTTCATTACTTGACTGTGCATGAAAGGGTTGAGATTATACATGCATTAAAAGACAGAGAGGCCAGACAGACAAAAAATAGCAATAAATGGCTTGGTTTTTTAAGTTTCGTTGTGTGGTTCCTGAGATATTCTGCAAAGCACAGACGCTGTCGCGTGGGGTGCCTGCGCACCAGCGGAGTTCTAAGGGCGCCCGCTACCGCGCACCAGCAGAGTTCTAAGGGTTAAGTGGCAGCAGAGAGAGGAGACGACACGCGTTACTGTAAGTGCAATAAAACCTTCAGGAGTTGAAAGTCAACAAACATAACCAATAAGGCAATAAGTCCCACTTGTTCAACAAGCATAAACGTGCATCATATTTCAGCATAAACAGCCACATTTCCACCGGCATGTTTTAGCCTACATGACCGCAGTGCTTGTTAAGCTAACAATTAACAGCTTGTTAAGAACACGCTAAAATGAAAGCTGTCTGTCTGTGTGTAGTCTGTTCATCTTAGTTTGCCATGAATCTGAAAATTTGTCAATTTCTTATAAACTTTAGCTGCTGGCTGAGACAAACCAGCCCCCCCTACTTTTGACTGTTCAATAAAACAATTAATAATAAAGTGAGATTGTTCATTGCCAACAGTGTTGAAAATGATGATATGATATCAGCCGATTAATCAGCTATCGTTTTTTTCCTGCTCCAAACTATTGTTATTATATCGGCTTTTAAAAATCCACTATCGGTCGACCTCTAGTACACACCAAAAGATAATTGGGCAGATTATCGGCCCAAATTAAACATGTATTAAACATGTATTAAACATGTTTAATACTCCCCAAATAAAATCCTGTTGTGTGGGGAGTACACCGAGGAAGGCCAAGCATGCACTCTGGATTGTCACATGGAACTGAGCGTAAGCCAAACGAGAAGCAAGCTGACTGAAGACAGAAGCACGACAATCAAGACAACAATCGCCGTCCACCATGTTTGTTTACTCTAGGTTGTGTTTGACTGGGCAAGATTTTGAGAGTCCAGACTGGTTGTTGGTGGTGAATCTGTTAGTGTGTGGTGTGCTGTGTTGGTTTTCTCTTTGCACACAGCACACTATAAACTGAATCTAACATTATTTGTCATCGTGTGTGATCTCTCACATTTTTTAAATCAGGTAAGATTTTAAAAATCTTTTAGTGTGTGCCAGGTTTAGGAGAGCAAGGGAGAGTGAGAGACAGAAAGAGACAGAGAGAGGGAGTTAGAAGGATCTAGATCGAGGGAGAGAGGATAGAGAGACAAAAAGAGACCGAGAGAGTGAGACAGAAAGAGAGTGAGAGTGATGAGGAGCAAGAGCAGGGGAGAGAGAGAGAGCTGATATTTAAATTCTTCATTTTCTTTGAACTGTACATTCATGAATTATGTAAACAAACTTGAACAATGAGTTAAGGTTTTTTGTGACAACTCAAACAGATCAATTACTGAAGATATATAAGTTATTGTCAGTGCTCTGTTGATGTAATAGTTGATGTAAAGCTGTTTGTGAATTACCTGAACGACTCAGTCCTGGTTTCAAAGAACTTCTTCATTGTATGAAGATACTCTGATCATGGACGAAGTGGTGACACTTGGAGGAAATAAAAAGAGAAGTATACAAAAGAAAGTGATCAATACACTATGACCTATTCCTCATCAACAGTTTCACCCCAAAACCACATAAATATTCAACATTACAGCTGAACCAAAACATTTTCCAAACGTTGGAAGAGTGTCTCAGAAAATGGGCTGTTTACTATTACACATCACAAGAAAAAACACCACATTTTTAAGAATCTATGACAATAAATATTTAGGAAAAATAGTAAGCAACGTAAAATGATTATCTTAAATCTTAAATTTCTATATTAATTGTCTGTCAACTAAACTAAACTAAAAAGAAATAAATATGATTGTGAATTGTAAATGTGAGTGTGAGTGGTTGTTTGTCTTTATATACAATTCTAATTAATAACGTTTACAATAGGGGATCAGTGGATGGCTATGGACAGATAACTACTACAAAGCTACAAAGACACAGAGGCAAAAAAACAGTTGGAAAACGACTAAACTGAGATACTTAACTGCCACACTGAAACACAAAATGTCCACAAGAAACTTTAAATGGCCAGGAATAGACACAAAACTACAAAGACACAATGTGTGAATTTCCTGTGCGGATTAATAAAGTATCTATCTATCTATCTGATGCAAAACAACCACAAAGAAGCTGAAGGTTAGTAGTTGTAACACAGCCAGCTAGGGAGGCAAAACGGTGCAGTAGCATCACAAACAGACAGAATTGTCACATCGACAAGATAATCCGCCATAAACTGACTTAAAATGACCAAGCTGGAGCACAAAATTGCAAAGAAGGAATAAAAGGTCTGCAAAGTAATTGTAAAGAGATGCAAATAGAGTTGTAGGTAAACTGACCACTAAACAGTTACCACCCTCCATAACTCATGTCAAGGGCGCTTTAGTCAGAAACACAAATACACTTTAACCCACGCAAATAAAAACGACAAAAGGGAAAATAAAAAAACAGAGACATCTTTTAAAGATAAGGCTAATGCTAACGTGCGATGCTAATGGTCGTCACTAATGCTAATGCTAACAGCCAAGTGTAAATCAGCTAGACAGAGACGCACGATGATACAAAATGACTACAAATAGCCAAAACCGATGACAATGACATGATAAACCACCATAAGGAGGAGCAGGATGGAACACAAAATGACAAAGAGATGCAAAATGGCGGTCAAGTAGAAACAAATACAAACAGGGATTTATACAAATTACTGAGCCCATTGTGTTGTCAACAGTACATGTTAGGTGCCTGCAACTTGTACCAGGGACACTTCAGTCACAGAAACACAAACACACCTCTTACCCACGCGATATAAATGACTGGTAATATAGTTAAACGATATGACTACAAGGTAAAGCTAATGCTAACCCTCACTGCTAAATGCTATCGCTCTCTGATAACTTCAATGCTAGCGCTAGCCACTAACTGTTTACCTTCACGGCGCAGGTGTGCTCAGTTTCCAGTCTCACTCGTGTTTGACAAAAAAACAGCTTCAGAGTTTGTTTTAGCATCCAGACCTCTTCATTAACGACAAAAAACAGCCACAGAATTTCTTTTAGCGTCCAGACCTCTCTAGCAACGACGTTTTCTCACAGTACTGGCAAACGGAAGCAACTCTTCAAACTTGGTTTAAATCTGTTTTCCGACTTCGTTTCTCCGCCTCTCAGCCCCCACCCCCTCAGAAGGTTCTGGCCAATGACGAGACACATCGTGGCATACGTCGGCTAACATTGGCAGAAAAACGCTGATTGGTCGACCGGTTCTGGTCTGCCTAGCAACCGCCTCTGATTGGTCTTAAAATTCACCCACCGTAAAGACGTAGAGAGGCCTTAAACGTATTATAAGATCTGGCGTACAGTCAGTGAAACTACTGGTTTGTGATTGTTTCCTGACAAACTGGACGTGAGCCACATGTAAGTTGTAATAGCCAAGCTAATGAGCAAGCTCCTGTAACATATATTGTAGTTAGTTACAGCTGCTTTATTGCTCCTGATAGTGGGTCTAAGGGTCTCAAATATACTTTTTAACTTTTATTTATTTAACTGTCTTGGGTTGACAGACCTCCACTGGAAGACTGAGGAGGAGGAGAAGATGATCAGCATCCTAGGGAACTTCAGGTGGAGGTACTGCAGGCCCTGCTTCATCACTATGACCAGCCCCATCCATGATCTTCTACATGATGAGGATTTACCACACTAAGACAGTTTAAGCCTTGAATAAATAGATAAATGTGGTTGTTCTAAATGGATGACAGGTTTAATGAACTTATGTCACCATAGACTGTACATGAAAAGATAAGACACTTCACAGCTCACATAAACATTTGCATATAAGGTAAATGACTTATGATTTTAAAATATCCTGAGTAAAAATGGTGGGAGTTAAGAACAATCACCTACAGTATCATATCAATGAATCCTTATGTGGCTAATATATTAATGGAAATTAAAATATATTAATTTTAAAATATGTTGGCTGACTCCAGTGATGGATCTGGAGTACAAGGGCCTCTCCTGTGTGCAAAGTGGTCCTTAGCATGCATGTTAATCAGCCACACATGGGAGCCTCACCTGATGGGGTCATGGGACAGGGACCTGTGAGATAAAGGCAGATTGAGGTTCATTATAAACTTGCTAAAAAAAACATCAAAATGTAAATTTGTATTTAATTTTGAAAAACCTGCCTGTTTTATATAAGAACAGTGAATTAAATAAAAAGTCAAGATAAAATGAGTTTCTTCAGTCTGTTGTTTACATGTTTGATTTAGTTCCCACGATGCAAATCAAGATGAGGTTATTGTCTTATTGGCCATGAGTATGTGAAATCATGCAACGCAATCATGCCAACATAGACCAGAATCTCAAAGGACTGTTTGCAGCATCATGTAGAATCCATGCCATGAAGAATTGAGGCTGTTTTGAGAGCAAAGGAAGGCCCTACCCAGGATTAGTGTGGTGTTCGGTGAGTGCCCGTGAGTATATGCTGAAAGAAAACTCTAGACAATGTCTGAAGAGGTAGAAAATGTATTCATCAGGTTTTTTTAAGCCCCAAGGTTGCACACAATGTGTTTCAGTGGGGAACAAACAAAACTGTGTTTGTAGAAGCTCTATAATGATGCCCCAGCACTTCAAACTACTTTCCTTATGCTGGAGCTGGGTAAAATGATCAAAGAATCAAATCACAATGTTTCTCTTATTTATGTCAGAATTATAGCACGACTGTGCTTGATTTATACAGCACTAGTTTCATAACAAAATCCAATTATTGCTGCAGTTCACAAACTTTCTTCTCTAATCAGTTTGTTTACACTTTAAAGGCCACTTTGCTTTACTTGCTACAATTTGATATTAGAATATTCGTCAACTTTGCGATCCATGATTTCTTTTATGAAAAGAGAATAATTTATTAATTCAGCATCAGAGATTGACAAATCCTCGAAAATATCTTTATTCAAGGCAGTGTGTGCAACAGAAGGCCTTGTTAAATTTGATGCAAATTAAAAGTTTAAAGGATCAGGTCATCTGAATTAATTTGAAGATGTTTAATTATTTTGTGGGAGATTGAATTTGAAAACTGTCACAGAGAGCACAGTGGTGTGTACAAACAAAATTCATCAGTGTAAAAGAGAGAAAAAATGTTTCTAGATCAACAGACACAACCTGACCACTTCTAGTCAGGTAATACTGGTAAAAGGTAGAAGGACACATGCTTTGATTTCACATTTCATTTTCCTCACAGGGCATACTTATGTCTGAAGACTGGCCTCTGATATAACTGAATAGGACGATTCAAACATAGTCCCAGTCAATTAATTTAACCATAATTGTGAATGACAACTGCAAACAACCACATTATTAGGTAACTCTTGTCCTTAACCTTTCTGGGTCAAAATGACTACTTTGGTACAAACAGAGTCTCCCTGTGTTTTCTATGGTAACACAGTACTATGGTACTATATAAGTACAATAAAGCAGTCAGTAGAGGAGTCTTTTTTTTAAATTTCAGGATACCTTACTATGTGTTATAACCAAAGTAGGAACAACATTTAAATCAGCCAGTGTGCTTGCAGCAGTGAATTAATCTGTAATAAAGTTTTCAGCTTTGGTGAACTTCAGGCTGTAAATGTATGCAGTTGGCCAACAGAAAAGAGTTTGCTGACCTCTAAGGAGATCGTTATCATGGCTAACACACACACATTCTCTCTCTCTCGCTCTCTCTCACTTTTCCTCTCTTCCTAACTCACACACACACACAAAGAAAATGAATCAAATTTTTTGTTTGCTCAAATAAAGTCTGCAGTTCCGATATTAGATCAGTCTCCAAATAGATGATTCTCCAAAGTCCTGTCACCGACCTGTGATGAAATACCTAAAAAAAATCTTCATTTTGCCTCAGGGCAGCTTATTTGGGACAAAAAGGGCAAGCAAACATCCAGTTTATTGAGATAAACTACCACAGCAGAGAAAAATCCAGAGGGCAGAGGCAATAGCTAATACAAGTGTGTGTATTTCCCTGTATCTCCGTGTTTGTGTGTGTTTTCCTCTCTGTGGTTTTTCAATCGTCATCTCCTCTCTTTTCTCACATACGTACACACCTAAACTGACAGCACACACAATAAGAGAAGGAAATATCAAACACCTTTTCAAATCACATAGAATAAAGTATGAAGCCTCTGGCTGAACCGAGGCAGAGGACCTTTCTGGACTCTGTTATGCTTGTTCCATGGAATCTATTAGAGCTAACGGACATTAATGAATGCCATTAGAGGAGATGAAATGATGATGTTAAATATGAGGGAACACTCATATTACAGCTAAACAGTAGTGTTGTAATTTCTCATGCATAAGGACAAGGTAGACAAGTCTGTTGGATAGCCAGAAAGATTTATATCACACAGAACTGTAAGGGACATTCAAACACAACAAATCTTTCTCTCTCTTGTTAGGTGCCAGTTTTCTGTATCTTTTACCACAGTTGTTGCAGTCTTTGTTATGTTAATGTTTTAGTGTTTATCAGCAAATGAAGGGTTGAATCAAGTGAATGATCAACAGATGAATCTGTCAGTTAATTCACTGATCCACTAAAATAAAATATAAGTGAAGTTAGCCAAAAGATCCGCACACTGTACTGCTGGCTCCAAGTACATTTCATTTAACCAACAAGTCCTCCAACCTGAAAGACCATATAGGTCACTTATTCCTGTCATCCACCTCAACCCCTTGCCAACATGGACTTTGCGGCTCCTTATATTACATCATCTACTTTGTTCCTGTCATAATCACAACAAAACAACGACCTATGGGCTTGTTTTTTACAGGACAGACATTCCCAGTTTACTCTGTAAACTTCATCAGTACAGCTTTTTTTGGATGTGTGCATTCTACTCGCTGTTTGCCTCCAAATGCTACAAGAATAGCCTGCAAATTTGATAGAGAGTGTTTTCACAGCTTTCCTTCACTGGTGGTGAGGGAATCCATCATGCTAAACAGGTTAGCTTGGCTGTGCTGACTCATCAGGGAGGCACTGGCAGGTCAGAACAGATGACCGCTGAATGTTCTTAAAGTGGGGGCATGCAGAAATTAATTGGAGATAAAGTTTGAAGGGAAGCGAGAGAGACCACTTTGAGGAACTTGTTAGCCATGCCAGTGCTGGAGGAGTCACGGTCAGGATCAGGGTTCTCACTAGTACAGATCTCTGTGGACGTCTGAAATTTGCTGGGGGTGAATGAGATTGTTTGTGAAATGCTGCATAGAGGCTCTGGATATTATTGACCTGCTGTTGATGTTGTAGTCTCGACTCAGACATGGGAAAAGCTTACTTTAAATGGAGGTGTTCATTTACAAAGTCAGGTTTAAAGGTTTTACACTTCAGCTGTACTGCATGAGTTGTTTCAGACCATGGTCATGAAAAAAAAAAGAAACAATCACTGCAGTTGTACACAGAGCTGGGGTTTATATTACTGACCTTGACTGCAGTAGTTTACTGGATAAAAACAATCAAACAGGCCATTGTTCTGAAAGTGAGGTTGCCTGTGAACCTGGTAACGATGCCCTCCAGTTACTTCCCTCTGAACGTGGTCCAAAACGTCCAGAAGCTGATTGACTGTTCTGCTCGCTCTGTTTCGACCCTGACCCCAACCTGAGGAGAAAAAGGAAAGATGGAGTTTTCTGAAACAAAGTCATCCATTCTCACTGTCACACATCTCTAACTATACTACTAATAATATTTCTAATACTCTTTCTTAACTGTCAAAACATTACAACAAAAAACTCTTGCAAGTGCACAACTACATTCATTATGCAGAGGGAGAACCACACAGGTTACATAAATAAAATCCAAGCAGCTACACCAACACAGTCACTTTCTATCTGTTTCTAAACTCACTGTGGTATGAGGATGACAGCTATTGTGTTGGGAGACATTTTTTAGGACTTACTTGATTTGATATCAGACAAATAACCTGATCATAGTAGCATGCTTATGGCTTCAAGTCAATATACCACAAAGTGCACATTTTTTATTCTGTTCTAAAGCACGCCACAGAGCTTTACCTTCAAGGCATTTCTTGCTTTCTTTTCGCTACAATATGAAAGTCAATTTACACAGACCTCAGAGTTTTCATGGATAGGTAATCTATTATAATCTGGTTTTATTATTGACAAAGTCATATTATCACTGCATGGTAGCACAGGTGGAAGTTTATAAATGATTGAGATAACAGAGAGTAGAAAAGGTGAAATGAGACAAAGAAATGTGTGCCAGCACAGTATGAGACTATTACGCTCAGTTATGTTGAGTCAACCAGTGTAGGAGAGTTTAAGCTTTGAAACTTTGGTATCTGATCTGTTCATACAGTTCTTCTGATAAAAAATTCACCAGCAACAAGACTGAGCAAGCAGACTAAATTTGTGGATTGTTAAATTTGCTCACTTCTAACACAGCAGTGTTTGTGTAAAGCAAAGCTTTGCATTATATCAGATTGGTGTTGAGCAGAGTTGTGTTTTGCATACAGATGTTTGAAATTTATTGCGTTTGCCCAGTGGTAAAGATGCCCATGAGAAGATTTAGACAATCACAGTGTAAGGGCAATATAAAAAGTCATCGCTGGAAAGTTGAAAGACTAATTGGGCTAATTAAGATTCCCTCAAGAGGACAACAACCCTGTGGAGAGAAAGCGATGCTTAATTAGCAAACTGTCCATAGTCTGAGTCAGGAAGGAGGTCAAATCTTCAATCACTGTGATATTCAAATGGCCACACAGGGTTCATGTATGTGTATGAGACTTCCAGACTTTTGTTTCTGGTTTTGATCACTGTACTTACATTTTCATGTTCTCCTCCTCCCCCAGAGTCCTTTATCAGCCTGCAGGAATCTCCTCACAGAAATGTTCCTCTGGGTACTCACTGAGAGGGACCTGACAAAATGTAACAAGGCAGGACTAACATTATTACATGTGTATGTTTTTCTTTTCTAACATAAGGCTTCAATAAAAGTGCAGTTTCAAAAATATGCAGAGATTCAGTTCCAAGAAGAAACCATGCTGACATTTTCAAGATAAAATCAGACAATATGTCAACTGAGATTTTATTTCACTGAAATTGCTGGAGAACATATATTCTCCAAACATTAGTAAGATAGATGTAATTTTTTTTATCAACATTTTTGAGGACTTACAAAGTCAGACGACAGCTCGTTTAATAGCCACACATGTGAACCAGCGCCAGGGAAGGTCTGCAGCATCGTAGCCTTGCTCACTGTCCCCTTTGCAGTTGGTAGAGGATGTTGCAGTGTTGGGCGTCCAGCTACCATAGTTATACTGCAAGTCACTGACAAAGATTAAAAATATTAAGAGGAATTATAAAACCATGAGATGGAAATTTCATGAGTATTATTTGTAATTCAAAATTTTAATTTAAGTCCTCTGGGGCATAAGATCTGTGTCATAATTCAAGTTAAATAAAGACTTCCTCACAAAGATATAAAGAAAACTGGATGGTAACAGTTTTTTACTCACTGAACGAAGTACCCAGTAGGTAACATTGATGTACCTATCCAACTCCACAACAGTGCAAAAACTTTGAGGGATTCTTGAGAAACAGCAAGTATTAATATATTTATATCCAAAAAATGTATTATGCAGAGTAATTGTAATAAAAAATATGTGTTTTTGTGATTAATGAACATCAGATTGTTTTTAAACACAAGGGAATTCAAGCTCAAAAATGTCCTGAATCCACCTCAGAATTCAGTTCAGAGTCTTGGCAAATCTCAGCATCACTCTTGCAGTGATTCCTTCACAAACCTTTCAGAGAAGTACAACTCTTCTTAAATTAGATATTTTAAATGACAACATCGGGACAAATTCTAATCAGGTTTTAGACCACCACACTGCGGCTCGTTCAGGAGTATCAGATATATTGTTAGGCTTTTTCTACAATGTTATATTATTACTTTGACATCCTTCAGGAACACTCATGTCACATAGCAAATGAAAGAGGCGATACAGTTTGACTTGGCATCTACTCTGTGAGACGCTGCCTGCTGCAGCAACAGAGATATCAGCATGAAATACATAGAAACATGAAGGATAACATGCAGGAAGCCTTGTAAATAACCCCCACAAAACAAACCCAACATGGGTGTTGGGGTTAGAGTAATATTGTGTTTATTTAAAAAAACAAGCCACTGTTTCTTCTTGGTGTTTTAGTTTTTTTTCTGTTTTGTAAAGGAAGCTTGTTTATTGTGCTGCTTCTCACTTCCCTTTTCTCACTTACTTTCCAAACATCCTTTTCTTCTGGAAAGGTGAAGGCAGAGAAGTCAGTCCCTGCAGAGCTGTCTACCTACTACATTTCAAAACAGCCCACAGAACTTGGCTCAGTTCACTTCTGTGTTCCCTTAATATGTAAAACACATCACTTCCTGGGCACCGAGAAGACTTTCTGACACTAGTTGTGCCTGACACAGGGGACAGGAATGAACCAAACCAGGGTATTAGCATTATTATTAGGTATAGGGCAGGAAATAGAGCAATACTTGTTATTACTGTGCGGGTGAATTTTCTGCATTATGATGCATTATGACAAGAAAGCTACACATGAAGCCAAGAGTAGTTATGAATTTATTTAATTAGGTGTTAAGAAATATATACATACATATATGTGTGTATATATATATATATATATATATATATATATATTGTTTTTGTACTGAACACCTCAAGAGTACACACACTCTTGTAACAGCCATTTTACACCACTAAAACAACCATTATCTTAAAGGACAAGACACTAAACTGTGGCATAGCTAAGTATAAAGCCATATATTACATTAATTTGGCAGTCTTTTGTCTGCTTACAATAAGTGCTTCCATTGCATCTACCCAGCGAGCTTTGCAGGGGAAAGTGCCTATAATACTTGTGGATGAAATCCCAAAGCATGAGTCCATCATTCCTGTAGCAAACATTTGGCACAGCCTCCACATGAGGACAATGATCTCTTCAGGAGATCGGAGGCTGCAAACTATAGGGACCAGTCAAATAAGTAAATTATTAATTCATCAGTTAGAAAATGTATTAATAATTTGGTAATAGCCAACCTGTGTGAAAACTGTATTCTTTGGTATGAGCTGCTATATATATATATATATATATATATATATATATATATATGTGTGTGTGTGTGTGTGTGTGTGTGTGTGTGTGTGTATTCATGCTTATAGTGCTGGGGAAAAAGGGGCGTTGATTTATCAATCAGCTGCACAAAAGCTGTCAAATAGCATGTGCAATTTCATAACTTGGTAACAATAAACCTGCTGTGTTTGACAGTATGTATGTAAGCTGTGAGTCAGACCAAGTCTTTCACTTAAATGTTCATGACTCACCCATCTCTGAAACAACCACCACTAAACTTTTGTAAAACATTTGTGAGGGAAACTACGCATGTCAACTGAAGTTTATCTAAATCCATACAGGGAACACTACAGAGCTCACTATACCATAAAACCAAATGAATAGCAGATATCCAGTGGTATCATTTTCACTATTCAAAACAAAATATGAGAAGTAGTCCACTCTACAAATGTCCCTGATTTAATATGACTGAGAGAGTCCACATGGTGGTGCTATAAAGAAAAGTTTAATGTTGAGGCCATAAACCCATAGCCCTTTATTCAATAAACAAACTCAGTCAAACCAGCTTTATCTGGTACTAAATCTCAAAAGTGTCCTCCACTGATATTCATATTGGATGCATGCTGTTACATTAATGTTCAGCTCAGAATATTGTGTAAATTTTTCTCACCTGAGAGGGACTTAGCATCAACTCATCAGGTGTTTTTGGAGCAGTACTGTTTCTTCCCACTGATGGCGTTTAGTTTCACTCCATCCAGGCTCTTGTAGTCACACAGGAACATGCTGCCTTTCTGTTTGACATTTTAGAGCAAATTATAATCTTGTGCATTTTAGTGAGGATGATAATTGAAGTGTAACAGACCAGTCACACGTTAAAGAAGTTAGAATATTGACATCGACTTTTCTGAAGACAGCCGCTGACGGAATTTGACCTTTTTTTAATGATTTAAACTCTGATATTTTTTTTTTTCCAAAAATGAATCTTTAATCACTTAAAAATAAGAGGAAGAAAACCAAGTTGAGCATTTGCTTGATCCAACACACTGCAGTTTTACTGTCCACTGTCTGTCCATACAAAAGCACTGCAGTGTTATTATTATATATAACTAAGAGTGGTTTAAAGTCAGCTTAATCATTAATTTAACTAGTATACTGTCCCAGAAACATACCTACATTTCTCCAGTCAAGCAGCTCCGACCGCAGAGGAACACAGTGTCATGAGTTACTGGGGAGTTCTTGGGCAGGACTGTACAACATCAGATCAGCATGGAGTCAACACTGTTCACACACTGATCGCCAAAAAACACATTGTTGGACATACTCTGGAAAGAAAGCAGAGTTTTATCACTTGCACTACTTCTTGAATTACAGGACATATGATTAGGTTAGTAAAACAGATTTTTTGATGTTTCAGTGTCTTGCATCAGAGTTGTACCTAATATAATATGAAGTACTGTATCTGTATGTCTGTTGTTTTGTGGGAGAAGACTGGTATTAGAATTTGATTTACAAAAAATAAAAAACACTTGCACAACAATGTTTTTTGATTGTATTAGGTTGAATGAAGTGAACTACTGTCTGAAAAAATTTGAGGACCTCACCCAGTTGATGCACTGTAGATTAATTCTGCAGTCTTGGTGAAGGGGAAGCGGACCTCACAAGGTAGAGAAAACCTGTCTGACATACAGTGAGGTAGTCCTTCTTCATACACATACCAGCTGGGAAAAATAGAACCAACTGGTGAAGGACAGAAATTAAAAATTATGCCTTCAGTGTGAGTACAGTTTAATATTTGAATAAACTATATTTTGTTACAAAACATAAATGATCTAGAGATGAGACTAAGATTGAAATTAGCCATAAATTACAGAAAGCAAGGCAGTGTCACTAACTTAACAATATTATGGGTTTGGTTCCAGGGGGATATTATTATACATGAATTCACAGCTCTGCTCTCACCTACAGCTGCTCCTTCTCTCTACTGTACTTGCCAAGATGATGATTGGCATCAAAGACTCTTGGAGCTGAGAAAAAAATGATTAAGTGATTAATAATCTGCTCTCTTCAGTTCGTATACATGCAAACAGTCCAATGTACTGTAAAACAAACCTGTCCCTTCTCTAAAACAGGGAACCTCTCTGCCAGCGATCCAGTGGTAGATGGAAGACTTGTAGGTGTTTCTCTCTGGGGACTTTACTAGGAGTCCTCTGGGAACAGTGGGAGAGGCTTTTTGTCAACCTCAATCAGTACCAGCTTCCCAGGGGAGGCAGGGCAGGACACAGAATATTAAAACTCCTGCAACAGACAATGAAAAGGTGAGAGAAGCTCTGTGTCCTGTTTGTGGTCAGATGAACAGCCTGTGGTACAAACATAGGCACAGTTACAAATTGCAAATATAATTCTGTTAGAATTAAATCAATTATTTTGCACCTGAGGTGGTATTTATGCAGATCAGGGCAGTGAATTGCCAGAATAGTGACATCTGTTTATTGCAAACACAAGTGCACACAGAAATTTTGGTGCCACTATTTAGCAAAGACATAAAGAAAAAAACACACACATAAATGTACCACACTCATTTACTTTGACATATATTTTTCATCTGGTACATGTTTTAATTGCTGATCGAAAATAAATAAACATGACTCATCCAGTTTTTATTAACTGATTACTTGATAGACTAAAACCATAGTTTTGGGGAAAAAGTCTTTTGAGAATAACATTAACAGAATTCAGACTAGTTTGAGAAAGAAGTTTTATTTCTCAAAATGTTGTCCTGAATTAATTAGAGATTTTCCTTCTCTCTCTTTTAAGGCTTTTAAAAAAACGAACAAAAACATTGGAGAGGAAAACTGAATACATTTGTGAGTGTGGGTGTTAGAGTGTTACAGTCTTATTTAGGATAATGACCTGTTCTCCAGCAATATAATGACCTATTTGTGCTAAAACATAGCGTATGTTACAGCCTTTAAGAAATATGCAGCATATTTCAACATTAACACAGGGATAATCCACACTCACTGCTCCTGGATAGAGGTTGATAATTGCTTAGGCTGGTACCTTGAGCCAAAGCCAAGCTTGTACCTTAACTTTAAAGGTGAGAGGTCACACTGTCGAAATGACTCAAACTAGACTGACCCTGAAGTGAACAATACTCTGTGCTGTGCAAAGTAGGTCAACAATTACATTGTTCACATTTACAATAAAATGTCAACAATGAAATGTAAAAATCATCTGCTTGCTGGTTGATCTGAACTGTTAGGGGGTAATTTTACATTAGCTCACTAAACAACTGTTACAGAAAAACAGTGGGATCTATTCATTCCTGTGTTAAGACATGAAATGAAGTGTCTAACACTATCATGTATCCATTTTGTAGGCCTCCCAGATCTGCGGGGAGGGGACAGTCTCCCCCCAAAAAACAAACCCGACCTTTACCCTGGGTATTAAGGAGAGATTACTATTGAAAATAGAAAAATACATGCATGAATGTTCTGGCACTGTTAATGTCATCTATTAATATAACTGCCAGGAGCATCTCTTATCTTTGTTTTAGCAAAATGCAGATCCACATTAATTTAATATCTTTATATAAATACTGAATTTGGGCTGTGCTACCTACGCACACTAACCTGTGGTGGGAGATAACTGCAGTTTTACATCAGCCAGTCGTGTGTATCCAGTTGTATGGTTGGACTGGGAGAGCAACGAGGATCCTGTCCCCCATCCACCCAGTACAGAATCCTAAATCCAGATAATACTAAATCAAACATGTTTTTCTCTGTCTTTGATGAGGCTGTTGCTGTGATTATTAAATGACAAATCAGCCACATAAATTTTATTGCACTTTTTTTTTTTTATTTACACACCATCGTGTTTATTTTCATCTCTGTAGCACATACAGTTTATTGGAGACAAAAGCTTGATTGAAAGTTTCTTTTATCAATAAAATGTAAAACTACAATAAAGCATTACACATATTAGTTAGGATATAATTTTCACTGTTTCTCACAAAAACATATTCAGTAACAATGCTCTGTAGAATAACTGACTCTGGATAAAACTGGCCCACATGCAAATCAAACTGTAGATCAATCTCTCAGTGCATTTCCATTACACAACACACATAAAGTACGCACATAGTTTAATAGTTGTTCGAGCAAAAATAACTGATTAATTCATCTTTGTGTTGAAACAGAAAAAAGTAAAACAACAGTCTGATAAACTGCAAATAATGACAAAAGTGTTTTGTTAAAAAAAAACATACATGTCTTTATAAAAGACCTCTCAGTGTGTCCGCTTCACATCTTGTATTTTACATTTTTAAGTTTTTTCCTTTTTTTAATAGCCTGGTATAGACTACAAGTGAACTAAAAAGACTTAAGATGTGGATTATGATTTAAAACTGTAGGTAGAGTTATAATTAAATCAGTGAGGCTGTATATCAGCATACAATGATCACATACCGTTGTTTCTTTTCATTACAGTATCAGTGAAAAACAGTGCATGCAGTTCTTTCCCTGCTCCCTCTTGTTAATGTGAAGTTGAGTTTGGCCAACAGCTGAGGAGGTCACACCCCCTGATATTCAGATGGCCACACTGTTCTCTACCTCCTTCGGATCCATGTATGTGTATGGGACCTCCAGACTCTCGTTTCTGACTTTGATGTCTGCACTTAATACCTCAAGTTCTCCCTGAAAGTCCTTTATCAGCTTGCGGGGAATCTCCTCACTGAAATGGTCCTCTGGGTACATGCCAAGCGGGACCTGATGATCAGTGATACATTAAAAAAGTTGTTTTTTTTCCCACTAACATTTATGCAGTGATATGATTTATGTCATTTTTCACGAAGTCTTGGGTACTTACAAAGTCAGAAGACTGTGAGCTGAGCAGCCACATGGTGGCCATGCCCTGAACTGTTGTGTTGACGTCAGGGAACGTCTGCAGCATCCTGGCCTCGCTTGTTGTCCCCTTTGTGGTTGGTGGAGGGAGTTGTAGGGAGATGGGAGTGTTGGGCATCCAGCCGCCGTAGTCATACTACAATAAGCAAATGATTAATGGATAACTGGTTAATACTTTCTGAAGCATACATCAATCACAAACGTGCTGTTTAATTTCTGATAAAAAATGTCAAACAACAAAAAAAGTTCTTTTAAAAGCAGCACGTTTTCAGTCACACTGCTGATTCAGTTGGTTGCTGGGTCGTCCCACTACTTTGGTCCAGACTGAAATATTTCAACAACAAAAAACTTTTATCTGGTTTCTGAACAAGTACGTGCAAAACTAATAACGTTACCATAAGTCTCAGCTGTTGTTATGCATTATGCTAATTGTCTGCACTGTGAGATTTATTTGGTCAGAGTTCATTCATCTCTCTCCAGTTCCAGTTCTCCAGAAAAATCTCATCTACCTATTCTACAATAACAGCAACATTATAACTGACCATCGCAGTAAACTCACCTGTCCACTGTTCACAGCAGAGTGCTGGCATGAGCAGGTGAAGATCACCATGGTGACAAACTTGATCAGCTCAGGCACAGTGGTAAATCTCTGTGGAATTCCTGAGAATTAGAGAGAACAAACTTCATTAGAAAAAGAGGTAGTCATGTAATTTAACTGACTGAATTAAAGTTTGATTTATGATTGATTTTCTTTAAACCCCACCTGTGTCTGCGTAAGAGAGGAATCCATGTTCAAAAATGTCCAAAATCCAATTCTGCAGCTCAGAGTCTTGCTGGACCTCAGCATCAGTCTTGTAGTAGTAGCTGAGTATTCCCTCCACAAACCTTTGAAAAATGTGGGTAAGTACTGTAAAATAATCCTACTAGAATTATACATTTTTTATAAGAGACTCCTCTGTGAGATCATGAAAAGGTTGCCCCCCTTTAGTAGAGGATCTTAGAGAATGTTCTTTGTAAGAAATTTGAAATGTGAAATGTTTGACAGAGTAGGCCATACAACTCTTAAGGAATAGTTTGCTATACTTATTCACTTTCTTTCCTAGAGTTAGATGAAAGATCAATACCACTTGTGTATCTGTGCATTAAGTATGAAGCTACAGCGAGGTAGCTTAGTTTAGCATGAAGACTGGATGCAGGAGTAAACAGCTATTCTGGCTTGCTTCAGAGTTCAAATATATGTCCACCAGCACCTCTAAATTATAAAAACGTTGTATGTCTTTTTGCAGAAATCTAAAAATGACAAGTTGTGATTTTTACGTGGAATTTCATGCTGCAACTATTTCATGATAAACAGTGACAGTGACTTCCTGGAGTTTCATGGTTTACTGTTAACCTCACAGTGAGAACAAGACTCCAGGATTAAATAATTCAGATATTTCTAATATTTTTCCCACCTCATTTACTTAAACAAAAAAATATTTTTGTTCATTTGCTGCCTTTGTAAAATAGCGAGACTGGAGAGATGACCAGAAATGAAGCAGAGAAAGATGCAACAGAGGTCCTCATCCAGACTTAAACTGGGGACATTGCATATCTTCTGTCATATCTTTCTACATAAACCGTTCACAGAAGATTGCATCATTGCAACTGTGCTAACCAAAAGAACAGAGGAAGGGGGATAGAGGGAGAGGTTACAGTTTAGTAGTTGATACCTTTAGATTACGGATAGAAAACCATACACACGTTTAAGCTTTTCAGAAAGATTGATAAAAGAAACCCTTTACAAGAAACACAACTGAGTCACATAAGAGAACAAACACTAGTTTATGGAGAGGGTGGGATTTAGGCTCTGCCAGCTTGTTGAACATGATCACCAGTGTCAAGGAAAGTTTTAATTGAAAGCAACTGGATTTAGTTGTAGTCTAGAAGACGTTTCACCTCTCATCCAAGAGGCTTCATCAGTTCGTGTTCGCAGCTGACCAGGCTGGGACTGGTCCAACTCTTGGGTTGGACTTTGAGTTGGACCAGATGAGAGGTGAAACGTCTTCTAGACTACAACTAAGTCCAGATGCTTTCGATTAAAACTTTCCTTGAAATAACTATGACCTGGATGAATGAGAATATTCACAGGCATGGTCACCAGTGATCAGTAGTGGTAAAATCAAACCCTCACTCCACAGAAAAAGTCTGACTAAATAATATGTTGGTAATGAATTGGCAGCTCAATCTGAGTATCAGTCTAGGCTCTTGTTGTGGAGTCGGATGGCTCAGACAGGCAGACAGGCATCATTTACGTGGTGGAGCACAATTTCTGAGTGAACTCAATGGAATAAAATTTAGCCTCTAATCCTACATTTGTATTTTCAGGTTGCTTTCCTGTGGGGATTGGTGCTCCCTGCTGGAGCAATCTCATCAACACAGATGTGTTGCCTTTGTGCCGGCCAGCTAATCTGTCCTGTCCTCATTACCATCACTTCAGCTGAGGAAAACACATGATTCAGTTGTTTGCTTGGTTTCCAGCACTAGTTATGTTCATCGACAGTTTTTCCCTGCAAGTGGAAATGGAAAGCAAATCCTATACACGGCTGATGCCAGCCATGACCCTAACCCTCATCTGAGGCACACACACTGTGGAAGCCATGTTTTTTTTTTTTTCACTATCGTGTAAATGTATTCTAACTAACCCTAACAAGGTGTAAGTCTTTATACTTATAATGCAGAATGGTAACAGCCTATAATACCTGTGGATGATATCCCAAAGCTGGAGTCCATCATCCCTGTAGTAGAAGTTTGGTACATCCTCCACTCCACGCTCAGCAATGTCTTCGGGTATGCAGAGAGAGCTGTAGGTCATCGAGGACAGCGACCTCTTCAGGATGGTGATCATTGCCTCTCCACCAGAAGCTGAAAACTAGGGAACAGTCAAATATGAAATGAATATAGAGACAGATAGTGCTCATGATATTAAAAGATATGTTGCTGATGGTCTACTGAGTGTGGTGGTCTTTTTGTACCTGTGTGAAAACTCCAGTCTTAGATATCAGAAGAAGGCGAGCTAAGAAGTTGATCTGCAGGGTGTAGCGAGTGTGAGGTATGAGGAGCTGAGGGAGTGAGGGAAGTCTGTTAGCAACATTATCACTTGTTAACAAAGTCAGAAATCTTGATGCTTCTGTAAAACTGAGAAGTGTGGAATACTTTCAAATATATATACACCAAAACATTATAGTTCATCAACCTGGACAGACAGACAAATCATCAAGTTGAAAAACTTTTAATAAGTTTGTCAGTCTCCCACTCAGTTACCTTGTACAATGGATGCACCATGGGCACGTTGCGCAGCAGTGACACAGCGAAAGCTTCAGCCAGCAGGTGAGTACGCAGCAGGTGAACGTTGAGTTGATGCTCGCTGAAATCTGCACTTCTCACAAAAATCTTGGCCATCAACCAGTCGTACTCAGAATCAGTGGGGAAAAAGATTGGATTGTCTTTGGCTGGAGTCTGCTTCAGCTACAGGATGAAATACAGGGATTTGGTTAATTTAATCCAATCGATCCAAAACCGGCAGAGAGAATTCAAAACAGCTGCGGTAGCTGCTACTTGCAAAGATCCAGTGTCTTGCATGAAAACACCTTTAGCAGCAAAAACCACATCGATCAATCAATACTTTAATTTACAGCTGTAGTATCAGCCACATTTGAGTGACAGTCTCACCTGAATAGCAATTGGCATCAAGTTATCATCAGGTGTTTTGTGGAGCAGGACGAGAGGAGCCATCAGGTACTGCTTCTTCCCATTAATGGTGTTTCCTTGCAGTCCATCCAAATGCTTGTAGTCACACAAGAATATGTTTCCTTTCTGTTGGACATTTCAGCAAAGTGAAAGTGTAAAGACAATAAAACATGGTTTTATTACTAAGATAAAATAGTTACAAGGAAATCTTCAGTCAGCATGAGACAATCACCTTCATTTCTTCTGTCAAGCTGCTCTCACCACGGAGAAAGACCATGTCATCAGTGACAGGAAAGTTGTCAGGGAGGACTGTGCAGCGTCGGATCAATATGGGGTTGACCCCGTTTAGAAACTGGTAGCCGAAAAAAGCATCCTCCCTCCAATGTTCCTGTACGTAGTCTGCAAGAAGAACAGAGTTGGACTTCACTGAGTTTCAAACTAAACTTTAGGTCAGACAATCTCACTCTGTTTTTAGCTTATTTGTGCAATACATGTGACACAGGGGAATGGGAAACAATGTATTACACAGACTTCAGAGTCTTGATTTTAAGCAGTTTACTAAAGTTATTAGTTTTCTCATGAGGAGAGTCTTGAATTACAATCTACATGTTTTGACACATTTCCTTCTCTGTCTACTCACTCTATTCCGTGAAATCTGAGCAGCATAATAGAGTACAGTAAAATACTCAGATTATGCACACAGCATCAAGTATCCCATTAACTTATCATGATGGCACAGTACCTGATATGTCCGTCCGTTTGCAGAAGAACACCCGATTGATAGACTCAATATCAGGCCACCTCTCCTTGCATTCATCCAGTCCCTTCAGTTTCAGCTCTGTCAGCCTAGAAAATAAAAACCGAGTCATTTATTAGAATCATTTTGATAAGCAGGTAGGTAAATAGATAAACAGACAGATATCTGACAGAATTTGAGGACTTTACGCTGAGGATGCAGTGAAGAGAAACTCTGTGGTCTTGGTGAAGGAGAACCGGACCTCACAAGGGAGAGAAAGAGGGTCTTCTGTCTTTATGCAGTGAGGTATTCCCTCTGCATAGACATTCCAGCTGGGAAAAAATAGAGGAAAGAAGAGTCGTGAAGAACATACCAGTGTATCTGTAGTTTTAATGTAGAGCACAGAAGTATTCATGTATTTTGCAACACTTGTTATAGTGTAATGCATTTTAATAAACCTGGGCAGGTGTAACTGTGTCATATGGTGGTTAATTTATCATTATATATCATGAATATTTCCAACCAAAGGTGGAAGAGTTTTTGATCCACGTTGGCTTTGGGTTGTGTAAGATTTGTAAAAGCTGTGATCTCTCACCGATAGTTTTGCGCTCGCTCCTTCAGCTCTTGCTGTCGAGCGTACCTGCCAAGATGATGGTTGTCTTCAAAGACTTTCAGAGCTTAAAAGAAAAACAAGAACCACAGGTTTCAAATCGCTGATATATATACAGTATGTTAACATGAATTTGAACAGGTCTCCTCGTGTTCTGGCTTGCAGAAGTTGTCTTTCTGTTTTCTGTGGTCAGTGAACAGCAGACAGGATGTCAGACGAACCTGTTGCTTCTCTGAAGCGGTGAACCTCACTGTCAGTGATCCAGCGGTAGATGGGGAAGTGGTAGGTGTCTCCCTCAGGGGATTTCACCTCCACCTTGGCAGGGAACCAAGAGTCTTTGGGGAACAGTGGGACGGACTTTTTGTCAAGCTCAATCAGAACCAGCTTTCCAAGAGACTTAGAGCAGCACACACTAAAATGAGACACCTGGAGTAATGACAGAAATAGTTTAGAAAACATTTATGCATGACAAGGATTTGGTAACAAAGAACTGAGTTGTAACATCCAAACAATTAGCACAGAATTACTGAAAAGAAGAAGGGACAAAAATAAAACATGCAAGATGATGGGGCCTGAACAGAACACTAATATTGTGAGGCTCATTATGGGGATTTTTGGTTGGTTGCAGAGCTGCACACATCCTGTCACAGCACAAGTGTGAATTGGCGAAGGTTTACATCAGCCTCTCTAAACTGGTATTAAATGTGTCTACAGGCAAAGCTGAGGAAGCGTACTAAACATTTAAACATAGAGAGGAATATTCCAAACTCACTGCTCCTCTGAAGAAGGTTGCAGCTCCTTTGAGGCTGGCGAGCCACTGGCGATTGCTCTCCCCATCTGTGCCCACCAGCTTAATGAAGACATTGTTAAAAGTGGTGGCAGCGGTGAGATCAGTGGTGTATACTGTCACTGTATAACACACCATTTTCAGACTGGTAAGAATCCTGAAAGGGAAAGAATAACAACAACCAGTCTCAGCACTGATTCAATCAACAACTAATACTGAATGTGTTTGACTTATTTCAAAAAAGCATGTGTCTTACCTAAGTCAATGCGAACAAGAAGTTTCTTTGATCGGAAATTACCACCGACCTCTCTTTTTATGCATCCACTTTTGTGGGAGTGTCCAGTCTGTAGCAATAGTCATCTCTGATGATGGAATGTAGGACATGTATGAACAAACACTGTGTTGGACAAACATCTGTTTGCTATTAAATATGAAACCAGCACAGTCCAACTAGTTCATATTGAATGGTAAAACAACAAAACTTTCACCTACACTGTTTTTTTTATTATAAACAAAATGATAGAAAGTCATTTACACAGCACGTGCATACAGCAGAACACAGAGAGAATTCAGTCATTTGTCAACAAGGTAAAATGTAAATTCACAAAAAGTTATTTTTATTGTTTCTCACATAAACACATAAACATTTAATAAACTTCCCCAGATGAACTGGCTCAGAACAGACAGACTATATTGGACACAGATAGCTTAGTTTATCAGTGCAAAGCTACAACAACACAGAGCAGTTGTTCCAGGAAAATTCAAATGATTCATTCATTCTTGTTTTGAAAAAGAAAATTACAAAAAAACAATCAGCTTGTAAGTTTATATGGCAATGAATATAAACCAGGTTAACAAGGGAATAATTTCATAATTTCAATTATTTCAATGCAGTTAGTCATTGTGCACCACAGTTTAATCAGAATGTGTAAGTATAATAATGACACTTCAGTATCAGCCCAGAATGAAATATACAGTCCTTCCACTCGTCCCTTTAGTTACTGTAAGTGGGTGGATCAGGCTCAGATCTGAGGGGAGGGGACAGTCAGGATACCGGTGGGCTTCAGCTTGTTGATCCCTCCATCCAGGATACAAACCCGTGGGAAATTGACTTTGACCATGTGTGCTGCAAACTGGGAAGAAATTACGAAGAGAGAAAGACATTCATTTTTCCCACCCCTTTGGATTTTCCAAACACACCACTCATAACATGATCCGACTCCAACATTGTTCTGTGTGACCCATGAGTTAATGTTCCTGAAGTTGCCCTACTTGAGAAATAACATTTTCACGCAACAGCAACCCTTCAGCGATTAGGAAACACCTTGATGTAATACGTGTTCTGCATTATGTAATCTGTCAGGTAATGAGTGTTGACATAGGAAAATAAATGAGGAAGTAGTAAAGGTGAATAAATGATTTTGAAAAAAGGGAAATGTACCTGTCTGGACTGAACATGCCTGCAGGCTCATTAGTCCTAACGCTCATCTTTTGTTCACTCCTTGTTGATGAAATAACTCACAGTGTGAATGCTAGCTGTTCCTCTAATTACTGTGGATATACCCTCCACTGCTGTTCAATAACTACAGACTTGACACTTACCATATTAACTCAACGCCTCTCTGACACAGTCTAAAGAGAAATTAATCATCAGACTGAAACAGCACAATCTAAAAAAATATGAATGAGGTGCATGTTCCTGCAGGGATGTAGTGTTAGACTCAACAGCTTTTGTTTTTGTTGTGACCTTTCATTTGACCTGTGTAACATAAGCCCTGCTGTGATTCTGAGATACAGATGTTGACACTGATGTGTAATTCCACCACAGCAATCTCAGGAAATCTGATTATGAAACCTCTCTTTGGCCAAGATCAGTTATTACAAAACCCCAAACTGTTGATGTCAATACTATTAGTGGAATCATAACTTGATATGGTCATATTATGTCACTGTTTTATGAATGTCTGTTGTCTAAGTGATTCCAAACTAATAATAGTCAAAAATGAATACAACAAATTATTCAAACTTTTATTTTAAACTTGTGGAGACTTTGTGAGACTATGTGACTATGTGAGACATATTGCCTGTAACAGAGGAACCCAGTTAACTGGACTGTACATGGGCTTGACTGATTGTTGGAGCTATGCTGGGAAGTACCCAAGGTCACAGAGCACCCATTTACTTATAAGTGTGAGGAGTTTTGTTCTGCGAAGAGAGGAGGGAAACACAGTCTGTACACACTCACATTGTCCTGAAAAGAAGTCAAATGAACCAAAATATGTGACGTTACCTTTGTGGGTTTGTACATAAGTATATGAATCTTAAAATATGTGCTGCACTGAAAAAAAAGCTTCATATAAATGGCCTATTATTAATGAGTGAAAAGTATTTAGCTTTTAAATAGCTGGAAAAACAGCCATTTTCTTCAGTTCCACATTAGGTTCACCTCTAAATAAGCTTTTTTCCTCTTTTTCTACACTGTCTCTGAGATCTGCAAATGTTTGTGTCGAACAGTCTGCAACTTCAGGTTTTATTTTTCCAGAGTCCAGACTCACATTTTTCTATTTTACAAGACAAAAACTGTAATAGAAAAACCAAAAAAAGGGTTGAAAACCAACATCTCCCTACAATGAAGTGCAAGAACTTATGTGCAAAAATACATCATTCATTCAGTTTAATTTAATTTCAGTCGTGTGTTTATCACCAAGCAACAAAGCGAAAAAAACAAACCCATTTTGTCTGTTGGTGTTGATGTTTTTTTTTGGAGTACAGTTTTAAAATTGCCGATTCAATTAGCTGAAACATCCACATTAAAAAAAAAAGAGCATGAAGAGTCCTTCTTACTGCTGAATGCCAATAGGGTTTAAATGTTAAAGGTTTACAGTAACGCCTGACCACACAGTGAGTGGACTCATTGTTTTACCCCAGAGCTAATGATAATGCCACTGGGGCGGTGCACAGAAATATGTGTGGCATTTAAGCACAATTGAGTCCTTTTATTGACCTTTAATTTCATGACCTGCGTGATTGAAAGATCTGATGAATTACTGGGGTTTATCATAAAACTCAAATGTGGAATTTCAAGTATGATGTTGGTGTGGGGGGTTATGTAGTGTACACCACCATTTTAAACCTCCCAATTATGAATTTCAATTGATTCTATGATGAATAGTCATCAAGTGAAATGGCTGTGTGATGATGAGGATGATGATCAGTTGTCATTCTTAATGCCTCTATGATGCTGATGATGATGAACAATAATTACACTGATTTCTGTGTAAAAAACTCTGATTTTGTACTTCAGCTTCAGCCTCAAGCACAAAAGCCACATTTTGTGGTAGACTGTGACCGTGTGCTGATTACACATGATCCATAAACAGTTTACAAACAGCTAAATGAATACTTCAGTCTCTCTGCAGATGACTCTCTAACAGTTATTTTTTGGAGCTCTTGCACCCAAGTCAGACAGAGGGATCTCGCTGCTGCTGCTGCTTCCTAAAAAATACAGGACTCTCTCCTCAATTAAGGAGAGCTACTTATTTTTTCTCTTTTACTTTCCAACATATGGAAGGAGGACATCTTTTCTAAATTAGGATGTTGCCTGAAGCGATATCCCTGCTGAGTTTTTAAATTTAAGTTTGGGTAATTTATTCCAAAGAGAGCACAAAAGGAGAATTTATAATGATCAATATAGTTCTCTGTTCTGTTACGCTGAAGCGAGCAAAGTTATTTTTGTGCACTGAAATGTCAAAGACAATGATTTATGTAAAATACAGTTTCAGCCCTGGCTAGTGTCCCAGTGTCTTTTAGAAAAAGAAAAAAGATGAAAACACAGTAGGTTTTTATACATCAGACCAATAAACTTACATTACTGAGAACTTAAAAGTTTTTGTTCCCAACCAAGACTAAACCAGAGTAGCTGTATCCTGAGGCAGAACTTTCCTGATTTTTTTTTAACGAGATTTTGTCCAGACTGCTGTGGATTTGAGCAGACAGACATCTGGATGTGTGGGATTAGTGTAAAATCTTTTACGTTAAACAGGCCTACAGCCAGGCCAGTGGCTCTGTGCATTGCTATGAGCTCAATGTTAATGTCAACATGCTGACAATGACAATGCTAACACACTGATGTCTAGCAGGCATAATGCTGAGCATGCTTACCATGATCACCATCTTAAGTTTAGTATGTTGGCATGTTGAAATTAGCTAATTAGCACTGAACACAAAGTACAGCTGAGGCTGATGGGAATATTAACTGAACTGATAACTGATAATGAACTGATAATTATCAGTTTTCCAAATGTTTGGTAATAAACCAAAGTATAGGACAGATTCAAACTCTGATGCCAATTCAATTCATGGCAATTCATCCAACAGTTGTCAAAACCACAAATGTCGACCTCATGGTTTGAGCTAGAGGAAGAGTAGGGGGATCACCAAAATTATGAGGAGACATCATCTGGAAACCATGAATGTATGAATAAAAGTTTGCACCAGCCAATCTTGTTGATGTTGAACTTTGATCTGTTTGCGACGCTGGACAAAAAGTCAGGTGATCATCCAGGTCAAATTCTCATAGAAGCACATCTAGCAGCCAATGGATTATGAAACATGCTGAGAATTGTGAGTAATTTCACATGAAATTGTTGAATTCAGATGAGAACAATTCATAACAATCACTGCTTCAGAAACTCCTGACAAAATGGAACATTTTTTGAAACAGTTGCGTGAGCTCATCAAACACCTTGTGCAGTTCTCCTGTGATACCAGTGAGATCCAGGGGATGAACAGGGGGATGCTAAAGGAGACAATCTGACCCTGAGGGTCAGATTGTCAGGGCAGGCTTTCACTGCCCTGACATGACCTCCCCACCCCCACCACCAAGACACTAACAAGATGTCAGACACCATAGAGAATCCTGGAAAGAGGAGTACAGAGCTAACTTCCTTTGATTTTGATTTTAAAAATATTCCTATATGTTATCTGTTAAGAATATTTGACGTCCTTCAAACTGAGTTGCCGCATTGTTAATGAGTTGTTGTTGTTTTCTCTTTGTAAATGTGTATTTCTATTGGAAAAATTATTCTGTGCCATACCCATGCCTTTTCAGTTCTGAACTAAAGCAGTCTTCAAACATCTTCAGTCCAGAACTGAAGGAGCCTCTTCAAGTATATACAATCAAGTCAAGTTGTCCTTAATTCAGCCCTTCTTGGACAGAGCCATCAGACCCACATATTCTCAGAGTCACTCGCTGAGCAATCATATTGAACTTTGCAGCAGGGTGATTCTCCTCTCATGAGAAAGTACTATTAAGATACATTTGATTAAAATAAGACTAACCAAATAAAATAAAATAAGTAGTAAGTAATTGTTTGAACATATTTGATAGTTATTCAGCAGTCAGTCTCTACCTTTGACGTTCCTGTTTATATTAAGAAAACTTTCTTCAACAGAAATGTAAGAAAAACTTTTACCAATACATAGTTTTGTTTTATGATTTAACTAGATCAACAAACAGCAGCACTTAAATAAGACTACGACAGTCTGCAGCCATAGCAGTGGCTCCGTGAGACTCAGGCACTGTGCTGCTTTGAGATGAGTGCACACTAACATGCTCAGAATGATAATGATGTCATGCTGATGATTAGCGGGTATAATATTTACCACATGCACCATGTTGGATTCTTTTGGCATGTTAGCATGCTAACATTTGCTAATGTTAGCACTACACACAAAGTATAGCTGATGCTGAGGGGAATATCATTAGTTTTACAAGTATTTGGTCATAAACAAAAGTATAGGGCAAACGTAAGCATGGATGCTTCCAACAGTTTTCGAAACATTTCATTCAAAACCACAAATGTCAACCTCATTGTGATGCTAGTGGGAAAGTGGAGAGGCATCACTAGAGTCAGCAGGATTCGTCATCTGGGAACCATGAATCTCTGCAGATAATATCATGACTATTCATTCAGTAGTTGTTTAGATACTTCAGCCTGAACCAAAGTGGTGAACCAACTGACAGACTGACACTGTCATCCCTAAGGCACTGCCAACAGCATGGCTAAAAATGCAACAGTAAAAAGTAAGGGGGTGGCGTGGGGGCGCTGGGGTGTCGGGGGGATTTAGAAGTGCCACAGGGGGTTTTAACAACACCAGGAAATGTAACTTTACCTTTGGTTATCTACACTATACCTGCATTAACTACTGCTCTCTCAATAGTAAAAGTAAAAGTAATTTAAAACAACTTCAAAATATTATAGAAAACTTGATGGAGTATCTCAAGAGATTGATTCACTTTATGTGATTCTGACAAATCATCATCAGCATCATCTGCTAATTTAATGCAAAATTAAACACCAATTTGCATCATGAAAAAATAAAAAAAATAGACAAATAAATAAAAAAGTATGTATATGATAAGATCTTGGTACTGTGGGCTTTATAATCCAAATTTTGGGAAAGAGCAGAAACATTAATGGCCAAAACCTGTAATAGCCATTATTCTTATGTATAATATTTAAAACTCTAAGTAATTTCAGTCCATTGAAATATAAAGGTGCTGTATGCTCAGTCATATGTATTTATATCAGAGAACACTTTCAGAGTCTAAATTGTGTTTATGCTGATGTTCTGTACACAAGTGTATCTGTGGGCTGTGTGTGTGTGGCTGCTCTCTCACCATGGCGGCACTCTTCATGGCGTGGCTGATGACCACAATGACCCGTCCTCTGTAGTTCTGGAGGATTCCTGTTGCAGGACACTGCACCAGCTCACCGTCAGGGCTGAACGCTGCACTGAAGGGAATGTTGATGCTGCCAGAAATATGGCCTCTGCTGAAGCTGGAGGCAGCTGGGTTAAGAAGTACAGCTTTGAACAGATACAGCCTGGGAATACCTGCCTGCCTACCAATGAATGAATTAGGCGCACCTTGTTTTTTTTCCCAGACTCTTACACCTTAACTTTCAGGGGAATCATAATACCCTTGAATGACATGGACACAATAGACAGTAGGAAACTATATCAAGTCAGTTCAGTGATACTCTAATCAGAGTGCTTGTTACTCTGCTTATCCAACTGAATTCCAATGCAAAAAGTATGTAAGACAAGCTTGAAGATAGTAGTGTGGGAAACACAGCTCTGTTAACTGAAAGGACGGACAGAGAGGGAAGATTAAGAGATAAAGGAGATATAATAAGGGAGTCAGCAGGAAAAAAGAAAAGTAAAAAGAAAAAGAAAACTAGAAAAGGACAAGATCATAGTAAGAGCTTTGCAGGAAAAGAAGAGTATCAGCACAGGGACGGTGAACATCCCCAGAGTGGTTTATAATTGAATAATAACTCCAGAGAAAATGAGACTGTCCTATTTCTGAGATGGCAGCTATTGACATTACTGCTACATATTTTAAGACAAGCGAGACAGAGAGACATTTCTACGTTCACTCAAGCACACCAGCTGCAGCAAGAACATACAGAGTCAACGTGTTACACAAGGCAGTGTACAGTATAATCCACTAGCTGACAAATCCTTTTGTGCTACATTTAGCCTTGGAATTACAACAGGCACATACCACTTGCTTTCCTGAAGAGAATATTCGCCAGGCACCTACACAGCTCAATCTAGATTGCCCCGATTTCCCCCCACAAAGGTCTAAATTTAATCCACTTTTTGTGACCGCAGACACCCACAACAGAGCTTTGCCTAAGATCACAATAAAGGTGAACAGGGGTTGCCAAATCCTGTGAAAGTGGTCAAATCCCTTTTGTCCATCTGAGTTAGCCTGAGGAGCCTCTGTCTATCAGGGGGGCTCTGGGGTAGGAATTCAGCTAAAAGAACTGCCATTTTAAAATCCTTACTCTATCCACTAATCCTTATTGATTAATGGCTCTTTAACCTCTTAGACAATTACCATTCCACTGATGAGCTGAGGGGTCAGGCTCACTTCTTCTGCTGCTCTACATTTTTTAATAGGCAGGGTTTTCTTTGCCTTTATACTCCTGGTAGCAAACAGAAACTGTGCATCTGCTAAAGCAAAATTAATTTCTTTATGTAACATTGTAATTTTATGCACACCTACGAAAGAGATGAATAAAGAGGCTATTGGATGTGGCAAGCAGCAGGAATTTTCCTTTTTAATCTAAGGAAGTTGCAGGGAATTTATTTATGGGAGACCTTTCTCATTTGTATTTGTAATTCTCTCATGAAAAAAGAAAAAAGGGAGGAAGAAAAAAATGAAATATATCATGTAAAAGAGGAAGTTATGGCCAGGAGAATGCATTTTACTCAGGTGCACAGGCTAATCTCTGCTGCTTTATGCCTCTGTTTCTCAGACTGGAGGTTGTGTATGTGTGGGTGTGTGGGTGTGTGGATGAGTGGGTGGGTGAGGCAGTCTGGCTCGATACGAAGGGCCAAAAAGAAAGTTGCAGAATCTGGCGGCACATAAATGGAGCAGATCATTCCTCCTGAATCTGCCCCGACTTGCCTTTGATGGGAACCAAACAGTTTCACTCACTGCCTGTGGTTCAGTTCCTGGCACCAGGTCAAGAGGTAAGCAAGCGATCAGAGGCACTGTGGGATAAAGAGAGAGAGAGAGGCCTCCTGCATGCACATGTGCAGCTGTGTCCAAATTTTGTTTCTGTGTGTGCTGTGACCCCTTAACCTGTTTTTGTGCATGAGAGAGAGACTGTGTCCTTACAACAAGCAGCAGTGAAGAACGTGTTGCACCGTCATACACTGTTTTGATATGGACGACAAAAATGAAAATTTAAAGGCTCAACAGCAACAATATGAAGGTAACTGGCTGATTGCACAGTTTTCTGAAAGCTGCCTGTGCAGGATAATATTCAATAAGACTGATTGCGAAGTGAAGCAAAGATCAAGATTTTCCAGGCTGGAGGAAAGCGCAGGAAATGAGGAACTGTCTGTGTAAAGGAGCTCTGTGGTCGTCTCACCTAAACCTGTCACCTGCGCAGCATTAAATGACAGAATTTCCAGACTTTCTCAAAAGTCTATTATTATTAATGTGATGCAGAGCAGATCACCCAGTGAAGGTTTCCTCGACCCGCTGCAATTAATTTACAAGGTAAACTGAGGGGTTGATGGTGGTGTAGCTCTGTTACTTCATTTCTAATTATCCTCAAGCACAAAAACTCAAGCATGGCTCTAATTTAAAGATTTTGAATGAATCATATGTCATCACTGCCAAGCTCCACAAGAACTCAATCAATGCTTTTATTATTTCATTGCAGAATGTATTTTAATGGAATGTACTAATATCCAGATACACCTCCAAGTTCAATCAGACTGAACCACTGAGACACAAAACCACAACGCTCTTTCGACCAAATGTATGACACTAGTCCATATGCCTCTTACAAATCCACCCCCTGTCTGGTTGAAACTGTGCTGTCACATGCTTATGTTGAAAGCGTCAAGTTAGAACAAAGAAAAATTGAGAAATGTGTTTATATGTTGAAATAACTGCTGAAAGGGAGTGACAGATGAATTTCATAGATAGACAGAGATGATAAGGATACTCCTCTTGGCTGCGGATGTCGACAGCAACGATTTTGGGCTTGCCAGCTTTGGTCCGCTTGGTGGGCCCGGTCAATGACAGCTCACAGAGGTCAATTAAGTCCTCAGCCGAGATCCTGGGGGACACTTCTGCTTTCAGGTCACACAGTGCCAGAGGCTCCCGAGACTACAAGAGAGGAAGTCACAGGAGATCACACGAAGAGAGAGGAAATTATAAGACAGGCTTTCAGAGAACTCTCGGAATATAATTTGAATAATGGAATTTGGATAAGTAATCATTGTAAAATGACACAGGAGAGACAGACAGAATAGTGTCAGGTTGGATATTATTGACCAGGAGAAAACCAGGAGACCAGCAATTAGGCGTGAATGTCATCTATGGGAACTAAATCTCTTCTGTAATTAATTATATATTAGACACCATCCTTTAAAGCACTGGGTCCCACTAACTCAGAACAGAATTACATTATGTATCACCATTAAAAAAACAGTATTACACCTGAGAGAGCACCACAGATGACCACAAGTAAAGGCCAGAACATGATCCTTTGCCAGTTTCCACCTGCACTGCCAAACAGGTTCATTAAAGCACTGAGCCAGAGGCATGGCTGCAGGGGACTGAACCCTGGTGAGCAAGTGCTACACCTCGCTCATATGCCCTGAAATCATTTCAAGGATAAAAAACCTAAGATGCCGACAGCTTTTCTCCAAGTCCCTTTGAAAAACAAAACAAACAAACACTAACAAATGTACAGTGGTAATGAGCGGTTATTTAGCAGTGTGGTCCTTATGTTCATTGATATGGAAATTAAATACATGAGAAATGCTAAATATCTTTGAATTTTCAATTTCAGCGCACCGTGTGAAAGCCATTTACAGAACAGAGAAGGGCCAACTGCACGTCAAGTAGGTTAAGTGCCAAAGCTCTGCCATACATGAGATAAAATGTTTGAAAGCAGCTAACTCCACTGGCTAGCTGAACAATCTTCCACCCACCCGACAGTGAAGAAGTCACTGCTGCAGAGCAGAGACGTCCACAGGCCAGAGAGGATTTTTATGTAGTTATTTATTTATTTTTTGGTGGACATTTATTTAATGCAGCAATTTTGTGCACTTGAGCTTGTGCCCTGAAATCCAGGTATTAGTACAGTGTTTTAAAAAAAAAAAAAAAAATTAAACATCCCTCTCCAATGTAATGAATATTTGGCTCTCCTAGTAAAGTTAACCTGCTTATATGGTTCAGAGACTTTTAATACTCCTTATATTACCTAAGTAATTTATCTGTATCTCCATCACAGACTTGAGATATTATAACTTAGACAATAAATGAAGACAACAAATAAATTACTCTTGACAATTGTACAAACCAAATTAGTTTAACATCTGAAACAAACCCTTCAAATTCAGTGTCAGACATTAAGAAAGTTTTTGCTCCTCTAGCCAAAATCACATACTGGTGCTTATTTGACTCTTTCAGTCTTGCATAATCTGACTGCAGGGTTTTACTGAGGTCTGAGTGTGTCTGAACCCCTCCTTTCCTTGTAAAGCTTGACTGTAGACTGTGACAAGAGACATTTAAAGCTGTTACAGCTCTCCTTTCAAATTTTCCCAAACAATGGTGTTTTTGTTTTTGCTTTTAATAAATATTCATAGTCTGATTATTTCCATTGGTATCTGATTTTCATCTGAGATCTCAGCAAAAATATCTGTCTAAAGGACGCAGCTTCACCGTGTTGCATCAACACAAAGTCTGACAGGGATAAGGGGGAGAGATTTGTGCATTGTGTGGTGCACTGTTTTCAACAAACAACTTCATCTGCTCTCTTTTGAATTATCTACAGAGAGCCTGACAATGGTTATTAGAGGCAACATAAGAGAGCACAGTCTTACTGCCAAATGTCACTCACCTTTTTTTTCTTCCAACTTTCAATCTGATGTGTAACTGCTGACGAGTGAATATGTACTAAGTAACCAGAAAAATAAAAACACCTGTACCAATTTGATGCAATACAATAAATCAGCCCTGAAATAATTTAATGTTCAGTTTTTGTTGAGTCTACCATTTGAGCTGTTTGAGTTACAAGTCAGAAATTTAGTACATTCAGTATTCCATTTTGTTTCAGTCGAATACTGAACTGCATTTTTCAAACCTAAGCTCTTTCAGGCTGAACAGACATGCACTAGATGTGTGCACAGTTCATCAATGCAAGAGTTAAAGTGGTTCCATCTGTTTTACTGAAAAATGTCTATTCCTATTTATATATAAAGTCTTTTAATATATTACAGCACAAAATTTCCCAAACTATTTTTTTCAAAGATATGGTAAAGGGAATGAAAAATCCAAATAAAGATTTTAATCAGGAGCAGGCTGAAAGAAAACAATGTACATCTTGGCTATAATATCCCTTTTGAATTATGAATCTCCACAGAAATCAATTAGCACGCTCCACTGATAGATAAAATGACATGGTACATGGTCAGTAATTATTGTTTACACTCAGAGTCAAATGGGTATGTTTTTGTGTTTTGTAAAATGCCTCCACTGAGATTAATATGTTACACATAAAGTATCTGATAATGAATACCAGCTTTAACTTATACAATATCACAGTAACCGAGTATTCTCTCATCTTGCCCTTGCTGCTTTTCAATTTAAATTTTGCTTCACAAACGCAGGTCATGACTGTAATACAGAGAAAGCAGGAACACCTGAGCTCCTGAGATACTGGATAGCACTCACTACTGAGAAGTGGCGGTTATTCATTTCAGATGCAACTTGCGCTCTATGATTAATACTGCAACAAGATGAAATAAAATCCAGTTCCAAAGGCACCACAGTGGGACCAGTCTCCCCGTCAAATGTGTAAAGGTACTTTGGTGGATTTGGACCAGATACAGTGAATGTGTGTGTTCAGCTGGGTCTTCACCTCCTGAGCTGACAGGGCTTTTCACTGCGATGGGCAACGATTACAGCGAGTCCTACTGACTATCAAAAGTCAGTTTACAGAGAGAGAGGGAGCAATTGTGCATGTGGCTGTTTTCATGTGTGTATGAATTATCACTTGAGCGTAACGTACTAGATGTAAAGATGCTGGTTGATGTTACAGTAAAATATGATTTGCTTTTTGTCTCATGCAGGCAGGTTCTCAAGCTAATGAGTGAAGAGAGGCTATAGGAGAGGAAAGCGAACAAGCAGAACAGGTGTTTACTGATAAATACCTGTGACCAGCATTTGTCTGAATAAACAACAAACAGACAAAAAGAGCAGAATGGGTCAGTCTGACTTTAATAAACGCTTTTATAAGATTACTCACTAGAGTTAGAAAAAGTACATGTACACTTAGCAAATGACCATGGATAAGCAGCTGTTACTGTACTTTTTCGTACATGACTCGCTGAAGAATTACTGATAGGTGAGAGTTCAGCCAACATGTTGAGCAAGTGAAGACAGTGCAAAGGCGTCTCTTCTTTCTCATACCTGTCACAAAAATCATTCAGTTTGCAAGAGATTTTTAAGAACCTGTGTTTGTTAACGGGAAAGGTTGAACATTTCTGTGGAAGGTTGTGAGCTAGGTAACATACTTTCATCATCTTGACCATTTGGAGCAGAGGTTCTACTCTGATGCCCAGAGTTGTGGGCTAAGTGCTAAGTGCTAGGCTTTAGACTTGTATTCAGCTGGACTGTGCTGTCTGTGACTGTGTCTGAAAAGCAGATGGACAGCTCCACAGAGCCTGGCTGAGCTCATAGGTGCTGATCAGCAAACATGAGCAAAAAATGTCTTCTTCTCCTTCAGTAAAACCAAATAATGTCTCTCTCTTTCTACACATACACATAAATATATCCATACACACACAATATACTGACAGGAATAGGTAAAATATGCAAACTGTGATTGCCTGAGGCTGATGGGGCGCTGTGTGGTGCCTTAAATGCCATGATGAGCAGCATGTGCCAGCCGAGAACTGGCTTAATGACACTTTTGCATTTCACTGGCCTGACAGTGATGAGCCTAAACTGGAGCTATAGATAAACAGGCACAAAAGGCTGCACGAATGCTCATGGTGCACAGTTGCCAGAACAATCCCATCACTTAACAGGGTAAATAAGAACTACAGTATTGTACAGCTTGGATAAAGCTTGATGACAAGGTCAATGACTCATTTAAAGTGCCTTCACACTGCATGATTGTAACTGTGCTGAGGTCTTCACATGTCAAACAACATGGTCTGTGGTGTTTGAGCAGACAACGAGTACCCTCACAGCAGACACACACAAATAAACGCACACACCAATCTCCACATAGTGAAGGACTTTACAATGAAACATCCTCCCAGCTTTTCATACACTTCCTGTTTTAATTCTGGCCACACAGCAGTTACCAAAGTACTCTAACATGAATGATTTTTCTTGCAAAGGGCAGAAAAACCAGCCCCCTCTAATGAAAAGTCATCCCTGTTTTTGCTGACAAAGTACAGAATATGAGTCCAGACACGCACTTTGACAGCTGAGTTAGTGCTGCTTTAGTGTTGCATAAGCAACTTTCTTTGGACTTAAGTGTAATGACTGACACAGGTTTTCATATTTTGCTCACTGTTGTGAAGCATATATGCTTCAGTTTTTGTTGACAGTGGGTCAGAGAGGTTCATTCAACTCTGTGGTCATTTTTCATGCCATAGTTAGTGGTGCTGTTGTATTGGATTGTAACAACATGTCATATTGTCAACAAATCTGTGTTTAATAAGCTACATGCTACAATTTATTGCTGGGGGCTTATATTAGATTGCATCATATACTGTATATATTATAGAGGTGTTCATGTGATTGTGTCCAGGCCCTGTGCAAGATAAGTCCTGGTAAATGAAGACCTAAGATACCCATCCACTATAAATCTTACATACATGACCATGACCTAATTGGGAATGCTCCACTCGCAGGCACAGGTTTTCATGTTCATGGGAACACGTATCGCACAAGAACCAGAGAGCATTCCTGTTTACTCATGGACATCCGTTTGCTAAGTCACTGAAATACAAGCTCTGCCAGCTGTTAGACAGTGAGCAAAACATCTGCTCGTCCACAGGGAATGGCACTGGCCTCCCGTGCACTGTGGTGCATTATGACTTATTTTAATCTTCTCAAACCAATGCTCGTGATACCAGCCTCCAATACCAAACACCAGCCTCTTAATGTACGTTACAGCGGCTAGAAAACACAAACGTGTTTGCTGTACAAATTAAGTTTGATTAAGATGGCATACAATATTATTATTACTTCCCACAAGCTGCTCTGCTATGGCTGCCATTCAATATAGCAGGCTTCAGATGCACAAATGTGTATGTGCCATTATCAAGAAGGAATTTGAGAAAGAGGAAGAGCACCTGACTGGATACAACCTAAATTCATGCCAAAGAAGATGATGAAACAGAGGCAATTTAATTAAGAGAACAATATCTCTGTATTTATTTACACTCTCTTACTAGTGACTGAGAGAAAGGGTGAAGGAGAGCTCGGTTTGTCCTTCTTAGTCATTCAGACCAAGCTGAGTGGACAGGAGCTGTCCAGTGAGATGGATGTCTGTTCACTACGAGGGCTGAAAATCTGCTGACACAGCCTCCTGCCCTGTTACCAGAGAGAGGGGCGATAGGGAGGCATGTAACACAAACATGCAGTATGTGCATCAGTACAGTGTCAGCGGTCCCACTTTTTAGGATAGTTTTTGGCAGTCAAGACATCGTGGGTCACCACAGAGAGTGGCAGAACTGGCTGCATGACATTAGTTCCACTTGTCTACAGCACAGCACCAGTGAGTATTGTGCCACCTGAACTCTGTGCTGACGCTAAATTTTAGGAGTTTGCTTTTGGAAAATGTTCATGCTAGCTAGTTCTTTTAGAACTGCTCTGTTTGCCTTTTATTTTATTAAATTTGGTACCGTTTATTCATATCCTGCACTCCACTGCAGCTGTGGTGTATTTTCAATCTGGTTCATTCAATATTATCTTAAAGGATAGGTTCACATTTTTCCAAATCTGTCTTACAACAACACCCCAGTGCCTATGTGGAAAATGAAATGTTTTTCTTGCTGTAAACAGAAAACTGTCTTTGTGTTTGTGTGTGTTTTCACATGCCCTAACCTTTTTAATGTGGTGAGAAGATAGTGAACACCTTCAAGCAACCCCTTCACAGGAAATCAAATGGGCCAGATTTTTCTGATCTATCAGATGTTATCAGATGTGACATCTCATGAACCTTTATTTGTAATCTTATTCTTGAATCACTTCTCTGTACAAACATTGCCAGGCTTTAACTGACAAACTTAAATGAGCAAAAAAAAATTGAGTCAACAGTCTTCAGGTCAAAAGACAATCTGTTCCAACATGTATACGAATGAGTAACGAGAAAGAAATTTCTCGGAAATCAGCTTCCTACTTCCTGGATTTCATCTCTGCTGTTATATTGTATACTTAGTTCTATGCGTCTTGTTCGTGTATGTGTCTGTGGTCACTCTGGCGACGAGAGTGACATTTCAACACATTGCACCCTCACCTGAATGTTTTCTGAGGAGGAGGTGGGGTGCAGATAGATGCAGCCATGGATCAATGCCACCACCCATACAAATGAGCCTCGGCTGAATGAGAAAGATTACAGCAATCACTTGGGCACACAGCAGATAGGCCTGACAAGAGTGTTTGTGAGCTTTCTGGACATGATGCATTCAGGTGTGAAAGGCAAACAGGGCTGCACCACAAAAACTAAACAAAGACAAAAAGCCTGTATGAAAGACTGAATCCCATCAATAAACACTACTGAAAACTAACTATTAGAATAGGCTTTATTGTCATTGTACAGTTAAGTACAACGAAATTGTGGAATTAACACCTTTTATACTGGTTTGTTTGAACACATGTTTATTTTTAATTGCTCATATATCTGTACTCTTGTATCTTAGGAGGAAAGGGCTTAAATGTTTTTGACGTCTTGTGCTCGCTCCTGTGAAAGCTGAAATTAATCTAATTTAATATTATGTATTTTGTTGATTGCAAAGCAATTTGCAACATTTTTTAAAAGTGCTGTATAAATTAAGTTTTCCTGTATTTACACTGAGATATTTTGTCTGGTTGTGTTTGTAGAGAGAATACGTTTTTAAACAAATCGATATTTAGCCACTTTGGGAATTAGAGACTGAAGTTGCCATGCAGTGTATTGAGCAGTGGACTATAACTTTTGATTCCTGGGGGAACTCATTCAAACATGAAAAATCAATCCAGCTGAACAGACCTACTGGGATCACTCTGCACCTCTACAATCAGGTGTTAATTAGTGAGAGGAACAGATGTGAGGTAGTCTGCTGTGAGTCACTCCTTGTGCAAATCAGAGAGAGAAGTGGAAGTAGCAGGGATTTGTAAGGTTTGACCAAACAGGAAAAAAAAAGATGAAAGTCTTGAAGTTTTGGAATTATTTAACAAAGAAACACATATCAGAGAAGTGAAATTTCCCTCACAACTTAAATCAGCAGCTGATAATACACATTTCATAAACCTCATACAGTATCAGAGCCACTGCTGTGCACTGACTGGGCAAACAAATGATACATGGTAGAGATTTATTCTAGAATAGAAATCAGAAAGCACATATTAGTTTTAATTAGTGACTCACTGACATTAATAGGTTGATATTTCAAATTATTGATCAGTGCATTTGAAATATAATTTATCTTTATTTAATATCAACAAGCACATTAACCTTTTATTGCCCCACATTTACTTTATTTTTCATGTAAAGAAAACCTCATGTTAACATTACCTAATATTACTCTGGATTTACATCAGTAAAAAGAAAGAAAGAAAAAGATTTTTACAGATTTACAGATTTTGCCCAGCTGTTATTGAGAGAATATTACCTAATAAACACAGATATCTTGAGCAGGTTGTTTGCCAATATCTATCTACATGTTCTTGGAATGTTTAGACCATTTTTGATATTCTATTGCAAAAATTAAATCACATTATAGCAAGATATTCTCATTGTTCTCACCAAGCTAAATACTCAAAACTAAAATTACCAAAACATTACCCCTTTAATACAGTGTTATTACCATGGTAAATATAAAGTGCTATTAATCATTTCATTTGTTTGTTCAGGAAGAGATTTTCTCCAGTATAAAAAGTATTATTCAGTCTCTAAAGTAAAAATGTATGAGCACAGCTAATGTCCTCAAATACTGAATACACCAAAAAAAAACCCCACTAACAACAGGAAAGAAATTATAAAAGAATACTTCCTGTTCGGTCACTGTGAATTAACCTCAACAGTCACTGACTCAGCAAAAGTGGGCAGTACTGTGCAGATAAGTAATGGCTAATTTAAATGTCACTCCACGTCGAATGAATGGCATTTTTATAAAATGTATGTGTGCTACTGTGTGTGTGTCTGTGTGTGTGTCTGTGTGTGTGTGTGTGTGTGTGTGTGTGATAAGTAAAACTCACCAGGTCTGTCTTAGGCATGTCCTGGTAGTCAGATGAGTAGTATGTCGTTGTCTTCCCGAAGCCGTTGTCGCCGGCGACCTTTGGCGGCTGAGCGTGTTGTCGGTATGTGGCACTCTTTGGAGTCCAGCAGAAGAGGTTGATGGACTCACGGACACAACGTTCAATGTCAATTTCTGTGCAAAACAAAAAGGAAGAAAACACACCAAAAAAGTTACTTGTCAATGTTGGAGTTGCACCCAACCCAGGATGAGTCAACAGAGTGGTCTTAACATTACTATTTTCATTTTAAAAAGTAGACAATAATGAGCTCACCTACACCCAGTGAAAACATCTTCTTTATGTTGAGCCAATAAAGCTTTCAAACATGTATCTCTTACACGCCACAGTCATTGTCAAAGAAATGTGGAAACAGCAGCTTTAACAAATAAAGGGATCACTGAGGTTATTACAATTCATCCTGAGGTCGTCACTGCTGTATTAAATTTAATGGTAATCCACGTGGAGGTGTTTCACTTAAAACCTCAGAGCAGAGAGCATTCTGTTAACGTCTGAATTCTCAATTACCACTGACAACATTCTCCTTTAACAAATTATTTAACTGCTGTGTGAGAATATGAATGAATGAAAAAAAAAAGAATGAATTAACAGTGGGAGAAGCACGAGAATAAAATAAAAAGCGAGTCCCTCACTTGAATCAGACATAAAGCAGAGAGGATTATGTAAATGTGTTGTGGGAGGTTGAGTTGCAGAAGTGAGTAGCTTGACCTTGGCATTTTGCTGCCATTAATAATCTTAAATAGTCATCCAGCAGCGCCAGCAGCTCTTTAAGATAATAACTGGCCGTCGTTTAGCTGCTGTCCCTCATCTGAGCTCTGGTGACAAAATAAGTTTTTTAGTGCAAAGCAAAATTTCTTTTCTTCCCACTAATACCTCTCCAGCAGTATCCTTCCCTCTCCTGCTCCGCACGTTGAGAACAGAGAGGATTAGGGAACAGGGACTCACTGGATTAGCCGAGGATTTGGGTAAATTAGGAATTCTTTCCTTCGCACTCTTTCACACTGACAGCTTCTCCCTCTCACTCCCCGATTTTCGTGGATAATAAGCAAGTCTGGCTAATGAGCGCTCCTTGCTATGACCTGCACCTGTGCCACGCTCAAGTGAAATTATGTCAGAGATGTATCTCCTCCCCCTCTCTGTCCCACAGCGGCGTCTAGGTTAGGAGGTTGTCTGCTCTCGTGGGCCAGGACCTCACAGACTCAGTTACAAGGTTCATTCTAGTGAAAAACACACCGGTGGTCTGAGATTCCTCACCGACAGTCTCCCAGGCAGTTCAGGGAAACACATTTTCCCTCCCTGAGGCGACGAATGGCGCATGCAATCACTCCTTCTGCTAAAAGAGGCAGGAATGAGGAAGAGGAGATTGATAGCACCTTTTACACGCCCTGGGCTCAGCTGTGCATCCCACAGCAGCCAATTCTGTTAAGGAGCAATTTTTCTTTTTAGGCAGACAAAATTACATTTTAGTAATTATGTATAGGCGTTGATTGTGGGCTGTGACTTGTTGCCACCAATAGCAGAATAGCATGATTAGTTAAGAGCAACTCGGGGAGGATTTGTGGAATTGGACTGCGGTGCAGGGGAAGACAGAGCTGACAATAAGGCAGATGAAAGAATTGAGTGAATTAAAATAAACAGAGAAAATCTGTTGTACTACAATGTTCCAACCCATTATTTTATAACAAACACACCATGATATCAGGAAAATTACTCTTGATTCACAGAATACAAAGCCAGCCGTCAGTTCTTGCCACAATTCCCTTCTCCCCTTTTTCAGTAGTTCTTTAATTGTACACCATGATTCTGCTGATGATATGAGGTATGGTGGTGGGAGTGGGAGGTGACTATTTATTTTCCAGGGGTTTGTCCATGCATCCATCTAATGCCACTAAACATATTTTGACAAAACATGAAGGAATGATACACGCCCTCGCTCTATTGCATTTCAATATTAAACTGATTATGTTGAGACAGTCTGCCCATGGATGTTTGTTTGTTGTGGTGAATCTTAATTGGTGGCTGTGCATTGTGTTTATACGGCTTTAAGAATTAGTTACTTGGACTTTCTTGTCCCCGAGGGAAAATTCTTTTTCACAGCACTGCACAACAATTAACACACATCATCACACAACCGTGGCAGGCAGAAATATATAAATACACCACATCAGCGCGTAACAGACGGCAGGTAACACAACATGAAAATAGGACACAGAGTCCAAGACAGCGACGGGCTCTTTACTTAGAACAGCTTGAACTTAAACAATCAATCAGTGTTTAGGGCTGTCATTTATCCACCGTCTCACACCGAGACATGTGTCCTAACTGACCTGAAGTCGTCAGTGTGGTACAGATCTGATTCTAATTTTAGGCTTTGGAATAAAAGCATTTCATCACCTTTCTTAATCTTGGAAATATTCTTATCTCCCCTAGGGTTTAGATGAGCTGTAACAGGTGCTGAACCTGAGGCAGTTACCAGTACAGACAATCACACCTGAGTTCAAACATGCATGCTTATTTCAGGAAGTGTGTAAACAACATGTAAACCATAATGACTGCTTTAAAATTATGTTTTAAGACAGCTTCTTAAAATATACTGATAGTACTGAAACTTATATAGATATGATATGATAGGGCTGAACTTGTCTGGGATAGTCAAGTACCCAATCTGCAGGAAATTAATTACAAGATTTACTAATTTTAAAAAAATATATAAATGATGTTGTGGCCAAATGGCTGTGCTGTCCGGCTGTGCATGATGCAAAGATGCACCAACACTGAAAGGGAGCAACATCGGTGCCAAAGCATCGTTCAAATTATTAATGTAGCCAGGGCATGTTCATACTTGATAGGATTATACTAAATGTGTAAAGCTAACACAGAACATAAACTGGCGTACAGGATTAAAAAATGCAAGATGCAACACCAGATTAAAATTAGCTGGTTTCTGCCATGCACCATGATATCTGTGTACCATTTTCAGTTTAGTTTAATATGGTCTCAGTCTTTACCTTTGTGTAACTCGCTCGTCATAAAAGTGGTGCTATTGGTTTACTGTTATTTCCTGCATAAAATTGTATCCACATCAGCTCATCAGGCTTATGAATGTGTTGACTGCACATCAGAGCCACTCAGAAAAAGTACAAGATGGCATTATTAATTCAATTTTACAGTTCTGAGTGTCATAAACCAGTAAAGTGCCGCTTGAAAATAAGAACTTCTACTCCTTGCTAAGCACGAGTGTAGGAAGTTGACTATTTTTTAGACACAGTTTAACTTCAGGAGAATGACTGATTAATTTGGCCACAGGTTAATATTGTGAGGACACTATTGATATTACTCAGGTCCACCTCGACCTCCTCTGACTGTTGCCTGTAATAGGACAGGGTTTATTAACAGGGTTTATTTGTACACTCATTTAAAAATACTACAGACCAGACCATCAGCCAAATCCCTGAATGTAAATGTAAATGTGTCATGCCCCCCCCACCAACATTAAACCTTCAACTCAATGTTCGTCTCCTTCTGCCAGTGTTCTCGACATGTCCCCGTGTGCAACGTTGCCACAAGCACTCTCAGCAGCTCATGGTTGTTTTTCTCAGAACTAAACGTCTATAACTAGAGATCATCAGTTCTGTGCCCAGCTCTGCTCATTGAGACAGATGCTAATGTCCCGTGAAGGCAAATGCCGCTGCATCATCAGTAAACACACGGTTCCTGTCAGCCGGAGAGCCTCCCCGGTCCATTGTGAATCAATGAAGTCTCCAAACAAGAGAAAGTTATAGATTACCCAAGGCTACGAGACTAAGCAAATGGGAATCACAAAATGAGATTAATTGCCAACAAATGGCAGGCCGAGATGTATTGCTGGCTCCGAGGCAAAATGTTGCAGCACAGGTCTTACCTATTTCACATTTAATTTTATTTCAGACTCTGATATACTGAGTCTCATATAATTCACGAAACTTAATTGAAAACGATTCAGTAATAATTCAGTCTTATGTGATAGTCTGAAGGGACAGGATGACTCAAGGAACATTATGGAGAAGAGAAAGTTGTATGCAGGATGTTGAGTAACAGTATATATGACTCAACTGACATATTGACAATATGGGGAACCAGTGGTTGAACATGACCTCACAATCTGTATAACTTCCCTTAAATCTGGACTTCTCCTCTACGTCAGAATATTGGCAACCATAGACTTCACAGTGTTATGTGAAATAGGCTTGTCACTGAGAATTACTGTCACTGGCCCCATTTACTGCCTAGAAAGAGAGAAAGAGAGGAGTGTGTCTGAATCATTTAAGAGCCACTGTCCTGTAACGTTATCTTGACCGTTAACTTTTATTCCGACAGTTGCAGACAGGAATAGAAAGAGAGCACTTTTTTTTTAGTCCACAACTAAATGTCATGCCTACTTATGCATCTTTCAAAGTTCATCCATCTCTCTGAAGCTTAGATTAAGTCAAAATGTATAATGCAAGGTCCTTTACCTTTTTAGCAGTGACACAAAAGACTGACAAAAATAGCGATCATGATGTGTACCTGATATGAATGGTACAGAGGAGGAAATGAGCTACAGAACCTTGTTTGGATAGTAACTGAACTTAATTGTGGCTCAGTTTAAAATAGTAGTTGCTGGTTTATTTTGGAAATACACTGCTAACAAAGTTGCTGAGTAAAATGTTAAGACTTTTCTTGTAGGTTTAAGACAAGATGCACATTAAAATCATCTCTCTCTCTCTCTCTCTCTCGCTCCATATATATATGTGTGTGTATATATATATATATATAATATATATATATATATATATATATATATAGATAGATAGATAGATATAGATATAGATTATAGAATATAGATATATACACATACATATACATATACATATATATATATATATATAGTGCATAGTGCACTTGATGATTTTCCTTTCCGTATGTGCCTCCTAAACCAGGTCTGTTTTTCTTCTGTAATGCTATCAAGCCAACATCAGGGTATGTTTTTTCTGGCTTCACACATGCACTTCCTGTAGTTACAAGCATGTGGAGCAGGAGGAGTCTGCTCTGAGACAAATGAATGTGAGCCTCAGTTGTATGAGGACATCAATTCTGCACGCCTGATGGCAGAAAGGAGCAGGTGCAGGCCACAAATCAAATATCTACCATAACTCACAGTCTATGTAATGCGTGTGTGTGTGTGTGTCTGTATAACTACATGAATGTGGTGAGACAGAGCACATACACACTGACCTCCAAAACCTTTCTCCCAACTCTAGCTTTGCGCTACATGCTAACATGCTGATGTTTTAGTTTAGCATGCTGGCATGCTAACATCTGTTCATTAGCCCCGAACATTAAGTACAGCTGAGGCAGCTGAGAATATCACCAGTTCTGCAGGACTTTGGTAAATAAACCAAAGTATTGGAAAAGTGAAATAACTTTAACCTGATGTTGGTCCTAGCAGAAAAGTCAAATGATCTCCAAATTCAGAAGGCTTCATCCTTTCAGAACCATGGATGTATGAAATTTCATCCACTAGTTGTTGAGCTATTACAATCTGGACCAAGGTGATGGACCAAGGTGATGGGCAGACTCAAACTGCCATCCATAGAGATGTGCTGCTAGAAAAAAAAAACCTCTGCACATTCCACGCCAATAAGCCTTACAGTAGTAAGACCTCCTCTGTCACTTTGCAAAGGTGATAAGTGCTGAGCTGAACTGTTTGGTAGTGGATTGGATTTAGCAGTCTGTGTCTGTAACAAGTTATAAAAAACTACCTCGAGCGTGGACCAGAACATGGCTGGAAGCTTAAGTAAACAAGTTCTGTTTGAGGTCACTCTACAGCCCAGAATTCATTCCTAATATAGTTTAGAGAGACTGCCAGATACTACAGTGTAACTACCCAGGTATACACAAGCTGCGATAATGAGGCTGGCAGTGATATACAGAAATGAGCTGGCAGAAGCAGCCACTCTCTGGAAATCTTGCCAAAGAAGCTGACTGCAGCTCTAGGCCAACATATTTTACCTTTATAAGGAGAACTGGCTCTCCTTTTCCCTCCCGCCTCAATCACATGAATCTGTTGGACTTCGGCAGTAAAACACAGTGAAGTACGGCAACACTGAATTTAGGCACAGGGGGAGGCTGCTGGCCTTAGTTTGCAAACTGCTCCAGCATCCCTTTTGGACAAATCGTCCCTGTCTCTGTTGGTTTTAAAACCCCAATGTCACTCTGCCTTTCAGCTAGAAAAAAGAGGGCTAAGCAGCATTTGGAAATAGAGTTTTAAAGGAAATTGTTTGAGCTATCCCCCAGGCGAGAGGTACATTCTGAAGACATACATTATGAATGCTGCTCTCGGATTTTATGTCACAGATACTTTGCTGAAGTAATCGCTTTGTGCAAGTGAAAAGGAGCCGTAAAGTGGGCACATATTAAGAGACACTGTTAGGAGTCTTCACTCTGTGTGGCGTATACTTTCGACAAAAACAGCAGAATCTCCGGGGCAATGTGTCAGTGTCTGCCCATACGTTAAAAACCCCCAAGTCAGTCTGTTAAAAGTTACTCAAGAAATATATGTAACCAACAGAGCAAAGCTAATAAGTATGCTTTCCCATCAACCCTGTATGATTAAAATCAACCCTCTGAATTCCTCCTTGATTTGTCGGCCTTCCTCCTGTGTCTTATTTAAGAAAGGAGGCAGAATTGCTCCTCTTGCCTCTAATGCACTGAAACCTGCAGGGATTAACAACCATGCTGCTGAGTTAAAAGACTATATTTCAGTATTTGCTACTCCACCTCTCCTCCTCCCACACCTCATTTCTACACTATACTGACATTTCACTAATGTGGTCTAATGGGAAGTTAAAGAACGATAATTCGCAACGTGTGCCATTATTTGTAATGAGTGTGGGGGGAAAAAAAAACAGATAGAAGTGTATCATGTGACATTTTTCATGGTGGATTACGCCCATATCCTACTCTTTTCCCTGCCAGTTAGATTTCCTGCCTTCAATCTGTGTTAGCACAGTTTTTAATACAAAGCTCAGTGTCTTTTCTTTGCAAATCAGGTAAATGCCTCTGGCAGCCTGTTAGCCTCTCACTCCTATTGTAACCCTTGGCTTTATTTATTTGTGTCTATCTCCATTTCTTGCATGAATAATCCTGCATCGGAGTTGAAAAAGTCCAACTTGGTCTCTCTGGTTCACATCCGATGGCACTACAGTGCCCAACAGCAACAACTTCCATTAATTATATCGCACCAGAGTGGCCAACCAGACTTCACAGACCAAAGACGGCTCTGAAATGAGGATGATAAGTGATGGAAACACTGGGGGACTACAGAGGTTGCGATTCTGGTGGCAGACAACTCCCAGGGTGCAGTGGTTGACTGTCTGACAGATGCAGAGCAGAGTGTGGCACGCCTAGAGCACATCAAGGAGGGAGTGTGTCTGTGTGGGAGTGCAGAGCTGCCTGCTTTGAGGATATCATTAACTCAGACACATCAGCACACATTAGTACTCTGAGGACGGAATACTGTATCCTGCAAATACAAGTTTCTGATACAGATGGACGACCTTCGAGTCAGGTTTAGGGAAGGCAGAAAAAAATATTTTAGTGTGATTTTCATTTGTTTATATCCATGGCGGTAGTACTGCTAAATGCATGCAGAAAGTAAATAAGCTCTTTGTTTATTATCAAGTAACATTTGGCCTTGCCTGAGTACCTTAGAGTAGAACGAGACAGTGAATATACAAAGATGTAAATACCAGCTCATATTCCCACCTGGCAGGTCAGAGAAGAGCAGGATGCACTCATTGAAGCCGTTCGCCAGGAGACGATCCCTGAGCTGCTGCAATATGGCCACACCGATACAGAAGGGGAAAGAGGAGTTACCCAGCAGCAGCGTGTCCCACAGGTGGAAGATCTTGTGCAGTGGAAACACATCTGTTTGGCGGGCACAGAAATAAACACAATAAGGGAAGATTTTACAAAATGACAAAAAACAAGAGACAAATCCCTTGAGGGAGGCACAATAGGATCCTGCGAGCAGGACAATGGCATTCAACGTGCACACACTGAGAACTGGGGAATCGGTTTGTACATAATGAGAATGATTTGCATGTGCATAGCGCATTTACTTAACACGGCTCTATACGGCTTCAAAATGGGAAGCTCACTAAGAAAAACTGCGCATTGGCAAGGTTGCCTGGAGGGATATTTGATGTGAGGGAGGCAGCTGGGAAAATGTTTTTAGGTGGGTGTTGTTGTGGAAAAATGACAGGAAGAACATCAGGGGGCTGAGGAGCTTTAGAGCAAGGAACCTGCACAGGTTATTCTGAGCCAAGTAAAACCACATCCTGATAATACGTCCCACTGCAGTTATTATTTCAGTCATATTACTTTCAGTATTTGAAAATTTAATGTTTCCCCCCTATTGAGATTTATGCATGAGAACCAGCGCTGTCCACCTGTTTATATCATATGTGGGTTTGTTAACGTGGATGCGTGGCAGCAGACGTGTGTGTGGGCAGAGTGCAACTGTGGTGAGGCAGGCGGGGAGAGCAAGAGTGGTGAGAAAATGCCTTGGAGGGTCTGCACCACATTAGCAGTCAGATGAGCAGACTGGTGCATGTGAGTGACAGGCGGTGTGCCTGAGTGTGTGCATGTATGTGTGTGTGTGTGTGTGTGTGTGTGTGTGTGTGTGTGTGTGTGTGTGTGTGTGTGTATGTGTGAATGGAAGATGACCCTCTAACCTTGTCTCATATTGGATTGGGGACATTAGCAGTCAGAGGGGCACACCTCCTGAATACTGGACTCGCACTTCGCCTCAGGGGGAGGATAAGGGGTAAAAGGGTCACACCTCACACCCTCTACCCCAGGACTGGTTTCTGTGTGAGTGTGTATGTGTGTTTAACTCAAGATTGTAACATCCCACTGCATAGTGCAGGGTTCAGATAAATCAATTGATGCAGTAGAGATTAATTTGGCTTCAATTAATGTAAATCACATATTCTGTCTGTTAGAGTCTGCAGACTATAAACTTCTAATGTGACTCTCCAAAATTATATTAAGAAGACAAAAAGTTATTCAAACAGTTGTACTGTATGATGGGGCTGCACCTACAAGACACAGAGGTTAATTGCATATAATTTAATTTGTAACAATGATCTGTGACCCCCGTTAATATGCTCGTATTTCAGAGCTCCAACTGTGAACGATAAAAGTGTAATGCTGCCATCAACTGACAAACTGCATGCTGAGAAGCAGCCAAAATAAAACCTTTAAGTACCTCTCATGCAGCACACGGGGTGAAACAACTCATACACGATGCTCATGTTCAGATTTCCGCTGGTGAGCAAGAATACCTGCAATTATTGCTGGAGTCTATAATATGTCTTTGAGGACGTTCAAGGACAAAGGGTTTCTGTTAACACTCCTATTCAGTAATTCTGCTAAAACTACACAGAACTCAAATTTAATCAGTCAAACAGTTTTCAGTCTCAGATGGTACACAGCCAAAAAAATACTAAAATGCTCAGACTTTATTTGGCAAATTTACATTTTGAGCAAGAGCATGTAATCTGAATGTGTCTTTAACACATGGCCATCATCAATGTTTGAAAATTATCACAGAGCAGCAGGCGCCACCAATCACCATCATGGCGACAATGACCTGTTGCTCTAATGAGTGACATCTATACTAATGTTACCTAGATGACACTAAAGGTCCTTGTGACCTCCTCTGATATTTGTTACGATTGATTTTTAAAAAGCTTTTAAAATTCTGAAAGCAGTAGTGTTGTTTATTGTGACCCCTGCATCCTCTGAAAGTTCTATTAAAGATGAAAAGATTAATGAGTGGGATGTGGTCTGCAAAACACAATTTATGGCATTCTAGATGATAAAAATGAAGAAGTCTTTAAGAAGTATGGGCATCGTAAGTTATAAAAATACATCATGCCCTCCTCAAGGTTCTCCTGAGGAAAACAAGCTTGCCGATAAGTGTTGATGAATTTTTATAATGTATCAAATCCATATTTATGAAGGGGTTTTAACTTTTACCATCCTGGAATTGAATGCCTGGAATTGATTTTGTCTGCCACATCCTGCCCATGTATCTAGAAATACTGTGTTTTTTATTTTTTAATATCACCTCAAAAATCATTTCATGAACTGCAGGTTTGAACACATTAATTGTGCATTTTCAGCTGACTGTAAAATCGTGACAAAGTAGTCAATATTTTTGAACTAGCTGTGTGATAACAGCCAGCCCATCACCCACAAAGACTTTCATACTGTATTTCAAAAAATATCTGAAGCACAATTGGGTGTTATATTTCGACTTTGCTACATTGATAGTCTTAGTGAGTCACTACTTAGACGCAGGGAATGGTGCAGACTGGTCCATAGGGACCACAATAATAAGCCAGTAAAGTCTACAGCTCAGTTCTACCACTCTGTTTAATCACAGAGTCACAGAGACATGACTCCTGGAACAGACGTGTATCTGCATACAAAAGACCCTCACCTTTAAAAAAAAATACTATGTAATGTCCACCGTCCACCCCTGGCTGGCATTTGGGATTTTAGAAAAAGTCTCTTACGACGGTGGAATGCATCCACCGGTCCATGTGGTAAAAATCACAGCAGCATTAGATTACATGGGACTTATTTTACTTAATTTGATTAAAGAGCCGTCTCAAAATGATCCTGTAGTGAAACAAATACGCTATCTGACAGAAGTACTAGCAGCACAATGAACTTAAAGTATCAAAAGTAAAAGTACTCATTAAGCAGAACTGATCATTACTATTTAAGCATTAACACAGCATTAAAGCAGAATTTTGATGTTGTAGTTAGTCAGTGTAGAAGTAATTTTAACTTCCTTATGTACTTTTAGTAAGTTTAATGTAAATTTTATTACTAGATGATCATATTGTTTGTAAAAGTACAAGTAACTCAAAATCACTGAAGTACACAGTACTGGAGTAAATATACTGGTCTATTTTGTGTCACTGGTTTTAAAGCTTCTTAATTGCAAATTCATCTCTGTAAATCAACTAAATCTGAAATGTGAATTTGTCTCAGCGATCTCAACTGGACAGTCCATTCCATGATGTAGGCCGTGAGGCAGTTGGACGTTTTGGAAAGAGACAGTAACTAGGCCACAAGTTCATTTTTTACACACAGTATTTGTGATGAGAAACATTGCTGCGAGCAGTGGTCTTATCAGCTTCATGATGAGATTTTTTTAAATTTATTCAGATAAATACATGTTACAGATAAATAGAGATGTACTGGTAAACAAAATAAATAAAAGAAAGAAAGAAATCTGAAGCACTGTAGGACTGAGCAGTCGAGTCCTTTCCCTTCAGGACTTGAATTAATTAGCAGCTGGATTAAAGGTCACTAAGAGAAAAAAAAAAAAAAAACACAAAACCCACAAAAGCCACTGACCTTTTCACTCTCTTCTATTGATATTCTAATTGAAGGAGACTCAAAATACCCTCTGAAAGTTCTGAATTATGCTCAGTGGTACAAGGAAAAGATACTTACGTGTAAACATCGTCAGGAACCACGGAATAGCATAAAGCTGCATGGAAAACATAAAAAAAGAGCATTAATGAGATAATGTGACATTCATCTGTATGTAATATTCACTATGTCAAGCACTCGAATGAAATGAATGAACTGCTTTCTCACTGGGGAGATTTCTGTCTTTAAGAAAAACAGCACACATGGCTGCACATCTCTACGGCCTCTGAGAAACAGAAACGGCAATAAAGAGCAAACTGCTGAGTTTGGTTATTAGTCAATGGGGAGAAAGGTAACAATGAATCTCATTATACCAATCTTGTCATCCCTCCTTCCTCCCATCATCTCTCCTTTCTCACTCTCTCCGCTCTGTGCTTCCCCAGGAGGAAATGCATAAAATTGAAATTAAAGACCACACACGCACACACTCACTCTCTCTCTCACACACACACTCACACACATATACACAATCCACCATTAACCACCTGTTCGAACACCTGCCAATCGTTGGCCACTGTCACAGTGTCTGTGTAATATTCAGAAGCGCAGGGTCTAGAGCGGGAAAACTGGAGCTTATCTCAGCCAGTTAATTGATAGCTAATTGCAGGGGAGCTGGTGACTGTTCAGAGGACCTCTGCTGTGCCCAGGAGTGATGAGCAGGAGAGAGAAAGCCACCACTCTGCACTCCCAGTTCCAGCCTCAATCTCAAAAGCTCGGCAGCAGGACTGCGAGTCCAGCCAGATTGGATTAGGGTAGGTGTAAATGGCAGACCCAGGAGAGGAGAGGTGGCCAAATTGAAAATGGCCTGAATTAAACCACTGGCTACATGCAATCTGACTCTCTGCCTATGGCATTACTGGTGCAGAAACCTTGAACGATTACTTGTGGTTTTGCATTCTTACACAAGATTTGTCTTTTTTTTCCTCTTTCTTTTTTTTTTCTGAAAGACAAACTGTATTAAGCTAGCCATGTTTTGCTATGCATATATGAAAAATCTAATCCATTTCATACTACAGTGACATTCAGTCTTTCAGGGCAGACAGATTTATTGCCTCAGTAGAACAAGTTCAGTGTGTTCCTCTGAAGTTCACAGAGGAAAAAGGGATTTAAGGTCTGTTAAGTCTAATTACTGGGATTGACATCAAGCATGAAAGCTGTATCAACAAAGCTTGTCCCAATATTATCCTGGCCTAACAATGAAAACAGGCATACAAAGTCTCCTTTGAAAGGCAAGTCAATGCTGGTAGTACTGTACATAGAGTAAGTGTCAAGTCAGCATCATAAGACTATGCTCTTTGACGAGCCAAAAATACTGTAGGAGCTGGATATTGAATCACAAGGGGACATCTGTTCAAGGTGAGGTTTTGTTGTTAAAAAAAAAATAGCACCAACACCTACAGGCAACAAGGTTTGTGCAACAAGAATCTTCCCCAATGTCCTTTTTTCCCCTACGCACTTTAAATCATGACAGACAAGCACAGTTTGGTGCTTCTCTTGCACCACTTTAGAGAAGGAGCTGCGGCATCAGAAACTACAAGGGGGAGGAGGCTTAAGTCCCTGACTCCTCTGTGATAAAGACCCCACTTTTCATTAGGTAATGTCCCAGAGGCCAGTCTACAGGTGACACACATTCATCAGCGCACTAACTGAAACCCAAGAGAGACGGTGGCGACTTTAACCTTGTCACTGTCTGAGCAGAGCGGTAAGAAGGAAAGCGAAGGGCAGGAAGAGGTGGCACAGAGTAAGAGAAATAAGGTAAGTCTGGCAGAGGACAATCATTAAGTGTGCCTGCCAGACATTAGTCGCTGTATAAATCATCACCAGTGGACTATAGGGAGAACTTGACCCTGGCCACAAATTCTGGAAAGGAGGATGTGGAACAAAAAATGTCAATGACAATGAAAAGATATACATAGTGATCTATGGACGGTCATTTACTCTGCCCCTGCTGCAGAGGCAGAAACTGGAATAATTCCTAACTATCTTTGGCTTCCCATTAATGGTAAATGGAGTTATCCTACGTCGTCCTCCACTACTGTTTATTGTTGTCAGTTTGACAGGGGGCACTTGTACTCTTGATAACTTACGTCTGGGATGAAGCCAATCTCATTTAGATGGTTGCTTAGCTCCGGGTCATGGAAGGAAATCATTTGGGAGAAGACAGTCAAGTATTCTGAAACACAGGCAAAAGAGCAAAAGGTCTAAATAAAATCTAAAGTGCAACTTGTGCACTGTAGCCTGAGAGGAAGCACATTCAATTAAACAAAGACTCTAAACAGGATGCAAGAGGTATAAATAATGCTAATGAATGATGATTTATTAAACCAGCAACCATGTGTTTAAATCTGACGGGCTACTAGCTACCACATGAAAAGGAACTGTGGGGGAAAGTGGAGATTTAATGATTGTTATTTTTCTATTCTGTGGTCTGAATGATCAAAAGGAGTCAGAAACCCCAAAAAGTTGCAGGTAGACTGCTGGATCCACTGTGCAACCTTGGAAACTAACTTCAGAACACGCTGAACGGAGACTCACGCGACACAGTGCTGTGCTGCTGCCATTCTGCACACTGTAAGTCAACAAAGGAGCTCTGACCAGACAGATAAACATTAGCTAGCTCTCCAGGGCATCTAGCAGTGGAAAGAAATGATAATAGCCACATTGCCCACTGAGTTCAAGAGGTGGATGGTGTAGCTGTTTATCAGTCACGTAGGAATTGCTTGTGACATTTCTCTGCAGGCTTTTGCAGTTTCATTTGTTTCCCTATCTCTAAATGATGTGGCTCAGCTGCAAACTCCATTAAGACAGACTGAAATTAGTTTTCGCAGCTTAGGAACAACACGGAGCCAAAATTTAATCAACATTGAGCTGACGGCCTGATGCTCTGTGCCGGCAGATGTTAATTTGTTTTTGTACTTATCCGAATGCTCTGACCATGTTTAATACTTATTACTTAACTTGCAGTGGCAGTTGACTGCATTAGCTAAACAACACTGGATGTCTGAAGTGGAAACAAGTGGTATGGAAAAAAAGGAAGCAGGGTATGTCATTTATATTACAATCAGAAGAAAGAAAAAAATATTTTTAAGATCACAGTACTGTACCACTGTGCAGAGCTCTACAACAAGATGTTGTATATCTCACCTTGGATGACATGAGAGTTGTCCTTCAGGAAAAAGTTGTACAAGTATTTGGGGATGAACGCAGACATGCAGGCATACGCCAGGGCTGTGAGGAGAATGACATACGCATGAAAACACCGAGCAGTAACAGTAGGCTGCAACTTTTTTTATAAAGTTCAAAGTCTTACCTTCATTGTTGAAATTCAAGTATAGGAATGGAGCACAAAGTGAATCCAAGCCTGAAATGAAAAGAAAATCAAAATCAAAATCAGTTTATAACTTAACTTTGCTGTAAGGTCACATAGTGAAACCTGAGGGCAAAGATGGGAGTTTATAAGATGTGACATGACCACCATCTAGTGTCCAGTCAGGTAAAGCACAATAGGGAATGGAGCAAATAGGAAAAGAGAAAAAAAAGAAAAGAAAAAAAGGTGATCAAAACACGACAGAAAGATCAAGCAAGACAGTAAAACAGATTGACGGGGGATTGACTGACCCTGCCAGTACACCAGGTCAGGGTGAGAGACCACCCAGGCTTTCAACACACGCCTGAACTTGATGTGGCCCTGAGGAGATGACAGCAGCTCATCATACTGGTGGCAGCGTGGGATGTCCACCTCAATCTGTAAACACGCACCAAGAACACACACACACGGACAAAAAAAACCAAAAAACACTGTAAATAAGTGACTCAACATTTTATTCCTATGTACATTTAAAATGAAAAAAAGGTACCTGTCTGTCAGTTGGAATGGGAGTATCTTTGTCTATGGTCTCATATTTGGCTTGAATATCTCCCTGTGTGAAGAAAAAAAGATGAGTGTCCTTGCAAAACAAGGATAAACTATGCAACCTTCTTAACACACAACTGTACAATTTTTCTTATACCTCAATGCCCAGCAGCGCAGCCCAGGCCAATCCTCGAACAAGAGGGGGAATATCCACTCTGGCCTCTTTCCACACTAGGTTCTTCTTGTAAGGATAGGCCTGAAGACAAAACATGTTACAAAGAATATATCACCCAGCTTCAGTTTAAGAATTATAATGAACACAGGAAATAACATTTTAATTGAAACAAGCACCAGATTCAGACTCTGTAAGGCACTCTGCAGAATGTGTGTGTTATACACTTGCTACTTAAAGAACGTGCGTGTGTGTGTGTGTGTGTACGAATCTGTATGGAGCCCAGACCTTGAGCAGCCTGTCAAAGAGGATGATGCGGATGAGTTGGTACTCTGTGTCTCTCTCACGGATGATGAGTGGCAGCGTGACGGTGGCCGACAGCTCATTGCTGCTGTTGGACTGGGGCAGACTTGACTGTCTGTAGGAGGGAGGAGAAAAAAGGGGAGTGTGACATTACCCAGGCCAAAACAAATGACGGGGTGATGTGAAAAATAACGACAGGGGAAGAGAGGACGACAGCAGTGGGTTCAGGATGGAGATTGCTTACTCGTCTTCCAGGAGAGGGTAATAGGCTTCTCCTGCGACATCCTTCAGTCTCTGGATAAGGCACACAGAGAGGTAGAGATTAACAGAGGCTCAGCTTGTTGCAACAGCATCCCAAACATTTCACAAAAATAACTACATCAAACTTATACTGGATATGGCACTATTCTGTCAACAAGGGTGATAAACAAGCACTTACTTGATGCAAATAGTATCAAGGTTTATGAGTGCTGTGTTGCTGACGTAGCCTTTTCCTTTTGTTACAAACTGTGCTAAAGAGTTCTTGAGGGGAAGTCTGATTTTATAGTCAGGTTTAAGGCAGCAACTAATTAACAAATTTTCTCTATTAATTAATAAACCAATTGATTGCTTGGGGCTACAAACATCAGAAAACAATGAGAAATTGTGTCTATTCTTCAGATGTTATGTTTTGTCGACAACTATCCAGAAACCAAAGATATTCAGTTTACAGCAATGAGAAGAAAAAGCATCACATTCTCAAATATGAGAAACTAAAACCATCAAATATTTTTCATTTTTGCTTAAGAAATGACTGAGACATTTACTTTTTTAGTCCAGTCCTCTGAACAATGAATCAAGCTATTCTTTACTAACTTGCTAACTTCTCTTATTAGTATTTTAATTGTTTCTTATTCTAATTAGCACTGGTTGCAAAGTATCAATTTCTAACCTTAGACCTTCATTTACACAATATTGTACAAGTGTCTTACATTTCTGAGTTGGCACAGAGACAGTGTCACCGTCGTGTCGTCCAGCAAGAAACTGCGATCTCTGCCCTGGCCAAATGACTCCCCATCTTCCAGGACAAAACTAAAGAAAAAAAAGCAGAAAAAGAAAGACACATTTTACCATGTATGAGTATGAAATCAACTACCAAATGAGCCTGTGTGTGTGTGTGTGCTCAAGTATAACGTACTTGGGCAGTGTGCAGATTGGAGGTTTGGACTGTATGATCTCCTTAATGGTCAGCTCCTTCTCCAGGTCTCCCCCAGCCAGACACCACAGATGGTACACCTCATCTATGGCCCGCTCTGACAGGTAGTCTTCATCATCATCTGACAGGAAACACAAAACTGTAAACACCTCCCCACAGACACAGGTGGCGCTGGGTGATTTCTTTATTAGCAAGTCGAATCATGGCTTCAGGATATGTTCAGTCTTATAGTAGAGATGTGCTGTTTGGATCAAATTTTAAGAGAATTACACACATAAATTTCACTTATGAGATTTAACCTGGGCTGAACAGTTAAAACAAACACTATAAATGTATCCCCTATTCGCAAGACAGTCCCTGTGTCTTTCACAGCCACTGTTTATTTTTTAACTCTGTTTAATGTTAAGCAGGCTTGACATATAGTATAGTACAAGAGAAGTGCTTCTGTTTGCTATTATTATCAATATTTATACTGGCATGCCTAACTAAAGCTACTTCAAGATAATCAAATAAGCTTCAAGAACTTGTATTTTTAAGGTGATTAGTGTGTGTGTGTTGTCAGTGTGTGCAGACAGTCAGCGCAGACCTTTGCAAAGGTCACTTATGTCCTCTGGGAGCTCCAGATGTGCACAGCGTAGGGAGGAGGAGAACAAGCTAACAGGCTTCTGGAAGGGCGTATAGAGGCACGAGACCTCACTGAACACGGGGTCTCTCAGCAGCTCTGCAGGGGTCGGCCTGGAGGACGCATACAAAGACTTCATGGTCTTAACAGCAAAAACATCCAAAAAACATGACATGTACCTTTGAGATGTCATTTTGTAAAAAACTTGCTATTACTTGATATTAAACCTTTAGTCACACAAAAGCTGTTTATCACAGTTTCAGTCAATAACTTGTTTATTTTAGTATCACTTGTTGGTTTTAGCATGCTGGAATCCTCTCTGACGTGCACGCTGCATGACTTCTTCATAACATGCGTGACCAAAGTGTTTTGGAAAATACATGGCCAATGTCCTGCGACAGGATATGATATCCAACACAGAGTGTATTTACCTTTTGGATGGAAGAAAGGTCAAGCATTTCCTTAATAACTCCAGAACATTCTCAGGCAGCTCCTGCAAAAATAACTTTATTAGCTGCAGTATACAGACACAATACAGACAGATCCCACCTCAACTTTCAATTATCTCAAAGAGTCAAGAAAGCTTTGGAAGAGTTTAAAACCAACAGTGGGACTAGAAGTTTTCTGATCAGATATTTCACTTCTTTCTCACTTAAGATGATATCATCTTTATTTAATTTAACCCTGATGCATTGAGAAGTTTGGTATTATTGTTAAATAAAGATTTCCAAGATGCTGAGAAGTACTGTTTTGATATCTGCACCTGAACTTGAGTATTGCATTAAACACACATTATTAGTTACACACAGTTAAAACTAATGCTGTTGAATTGTTCTGGGTTATACTAACAGGGTTATAACAGGGTTATACTAATGGGCATTTCTATTATTTTGTCCACCCCATTTATACTGATGAGAGTAGGCTGAATAACAGAATCACCACTGAGTGTAACTTAATGTATACACCAATACTAACACTTTACAAACTGATACAAAGCACTTGTGCTTTACAGAGACTAAAGTATTCTTTTTTAATATAATATTGTGAGGGCAGTAGTGTGACCTAATGGATAAAGCTCTTAACTTACAAGACACCATTAAAATGACTATTAATTAAAAATACCTTCACTGAAGTATCTTATTAACTAGGATTTGGGCAGCCAATGATTTTTTAATACCTTTATTGTATCCAGGCAACCATGTTCCTCAGCAAGGACAGTGACAATGTCATCCATGCAACCTGAGAATGACAATATCACAGTGTAAGCTAAATTGAGCTTAAGAGTATTGCTGACTACTTAAAATAATTACGTCCTTTCCACTTACCCAAGGTTAGAATGAATTTCAATCTCTCGCTTATATCAATATTCTGCAGCAGTCGTCTACCCTGTAACAGATTCACAGAATGAAATTCATCCAAAACCCCAACAGTGTGAAAAAATCTAATATGAATGTCTTGTGCTTGTATAAAGCAGATTATGAGTGACTCTTACTGCACACAGTTCAAAGAGCAGCACCCCAAGAGACCAGACATCAGTCTTTGGCCCTGAGGGTAGAGGAGCCTCATCGTGTGAGGGGTCACTGGGGTGGAAAGAGCCCTGAGCGATCACCTCTGGAGCAAGGTATGATGGGTACCTGAGGTCAAGATCCCAGAGCAGATAAGGACATTACTCTTTCAGCCTCTGAATGACACTTAGTGTAATCACCTAGTTTCCTCCAGTTATCTAAACTGTGCTGATTCCACTTACACAATAACTAAGTAAATAACTGTAAAGTTACGATGTTGTTCTGTCATTAGGTGATGTAAATGCAGTTACTCCTACAAACAATCTGCATAACTGTTTGACCGTTACATTCTCTACATTTTCCATCCAGATGTTTTATTGAAAATCATGGGCATGTGCCATCATTCCTCTTTCCAATCTGCAAAAGGATATTACACAGAGATACTCGGTAGAACACAAAGGCCTTTGGATTAGGATAAAAGTCCAACGATCAGTTACAGTTCCTAAACCAGGAAGCTGATTTGATGCCCCAAAACCTGGTTTCTATGAAAAAGGATGGGCAATTATGCCTCAGTGTTCTGGTCAATTGCCTTTTTTTTCATGATCTGACTAACATCAAACAGATAGAAGTGAACCTTTGACCTTGAACAGACAGCTCACATAGCTCAGTCCAACCATTTGAAGAGTTCCAGAGAAGCTCTAATGAACCTTTCTCTGTGATGAATGAGGAGAAAAAGACATACCCAATGGGAAAATCTACGTCGGCCCCATGATCAGTCATGTGATAAAGGCCAAACTTCGCCAGCTTGACATTCCCCTGCAAAGAAAAAGTCCATCTTAGAGTGATTGTATTGCATTTAGGAAAATCACTTCATTTTCCTTCAAGTGGACAGACATTCAGACAAAAGTGGAAAGTGTACCTTGCAGTCCATCAGCACATTGTGTGCACTGAGGGCTCTGTGCACCATACCATGTTTGTTCATAAACTCCAGACCTTCAAGGACCTCAAACGCAATCTGCAGCACCTTCTCTGGGCTAACACAAACACAAACACAACTGTGTGTCAAACCTTTTTGAGAGTCAGGTGGTGACAGAGAAGAGATGTGTGAGAGAATGTATCTACATCTTAAACACTTAAGTGTGAGAAAGTCAAAGAGACTGTCGTTTTTATGTGAACCTAACCTCAGCCAGTAGATGGCAAGGTTAATGCATACAATTTCCCTTCCCACCACACACGATACAAAAAAATATATCAACAGTGGAAGGTTTAATGATAACTGCTCATTAGTCAAAGTGAAGGAACTTTGGGTTCATCACACGTACTCTGATTACGGCTGATTAATTAACAAAGATTTGTAATGATAACCTCACCTGGCAGTTTTCCCCTGTTTCTGGAAATCTCTTAAACTGCTCTCAAAGTGTTCAGCAACAACAATCAGCCGTTCTATAAAACAAAGAGAAGAAGTAACAGAAGTAAAGACACGCAAATGATATTTGTGTTTTTTGACACTGTGTCACAGAGATGTTGACTGAGACTTTATAGGAATTTTACAGGTTGTTGTGTAGTTGTGTTGAACAGCAAGAAACACAGTCCAACACTGTTGCTGTGTCCACCACTTGTAAATACAAAGCTTTAATGCAACTAACAATCATTTTCTTTATCGATTCATCTGCGGACTTATTTTATCAATTATTTGATTAAATGGTTTATCTATAAAATGTGAGAAAATTGTGAAAAAAAGCACTCTATAATTTGCCCCAGCCTGAGGTGTGTCTTTAAATGTTAAGTGTTTTATCTGACCAGGCATCAAATCCTAAAATTTGGGAGACTACAAACAGAAAATGTTGAATATTTTTTGCATAAAATAGACTAAAATGATCATTTGATTATCAAAATAGTTGCTGATTGATATTCTGTTGATCAACTAATCAACTAATCGTTGGAGCTCTAAATGTACCAACAACAAACTGATATAAACCACAGCAAACATGCAGTCAGAAGCTCAGAAAGACAGTTCCTGACTGCTCAAATAAAAGGCCAGGTATGTTTTGGATGAGTCCAGTGGGAGATCACATGAAGGACAGAATATCACTAACTGAAAATGAAATAATATGAAATGTGATTAAAAGGAAGACCAGGGTATAAAATGTAATTAGACCCATTACAAAGAGCAAGACAGAGAGTCGTACCGTGTTTCCCTCTGGAGATGTCCACATACTGGCAGAGTCTGGGATGAGTGATGGTCTTGAGGATCTGAAAGCGTCCTAGGATTTTGATGGAGTTGGGGGTGAGAGGGAGGCCATTGCTCCCACAAACATCATGAGGGAGAGCAGAGGCAAAGAAGGTGAAGGCCCCCAGCTGAGCATCTCTGAGGGGCCTCATCCTGCCACTGACGAAGCACTGAGAGCGAGACAGAGAGCCTTCATTACAGTGTATGAATAATATGTGATGATAACGGCATATTAGCATTCAGCTTCTTATTTATTCCATTCAGTGTCAGACAGGAAGTTAATAACATTAAGTGTTTAGTTAAAGCTTCTACATGTGTTAACGCTGCCTGAGGCAAAGACCATCATTAAGGCATGTGACTGGTTAACACAACATATCTATACCATGTAGTTGAGATGTGCAGTACCAAACAAACAAACGGTGTCTATAAAGCTAAGTTATGAATATAATTGCCTTATTACCAATGATGTAATGTACATTGCCTCCGATAAATGTATCTACTCACGTTTACCAGGAAGGCAGGCAAATTCATGTCGATATAATGAACCTGAAATGATTATTAAAATGTTTTTTTAAATGAAATCCCTTCCTGCCTCCGCGATGTGATGGGAACAGCTGAGTGAACGTGATCGATGACGTCAACTTTGTGCGACAAAGTAGTGCTTGTAAAAGACGCTTTCTAAGCACAAAACTACGCAAATCAGTCAAAAACATGTGTCGGTAAAGTTGCTCTTGAGTTAATTTTTCGTATTTTCTGATACAAAGTTTCTCGTTGATTCTAGTAATTACATGCAGGCGACTGCTGTGGCCACCTTGCATTTTGTTTCGATCTACAGAACATATGGCCAACGAACAGAGAGGCTAAATGCACGAGCCCGCCTCACATCCGGATTATATGGAGATCTACTCACTGGGGTCTTGAATTAGCCTGACTGCGGCTAGCCGAGTTCATGGTAGCAAGGGTGGCAGCTGTCAAGCCCCCCCAGTGCTCCTTGAAACGTGTTGGGTCTGCTGCTCAGAGTCCATGTAAGTGTAAAAAAAGCCTTTGTATTTTATTTCACTGTTTCAACTAACAATTGGTGTATTTGAATCATAAACTGTCAGTAACGTCCAGCCAACCCTCGAGCTAGTAGCCTATCAGCGACGAGAGTTAATTGTTTAACGATTAAACTGATGCAACATGAAGTAATGTTCAGTTCACTGTGTTGAGCAAACTGTTCTCCACATAACACATTTAATTCTAATTTAGTGACTGGAATAAGATGATTATTGTGTGATTTCTGTGATTTGCAAATAACTGAAACCTCAGTAATAACTGGCAATTACCTGTATCATTACTAATCTGCTGCTGCTCAGTTTCATTATTGATTATTTATGGGTTTTCATTTATCTCTGAAATTATTCTTAAACGGTGTAGTTTGTGTTACCAGGAGCCAAAAACCCAAAGGTGTTCAGTTTTCACACAGTGATATAAAACTGAACAAATAAAAAAAAAAACTTCACATTCAAATGATTAATAAATCACCATATTTACAACAACAATTTCTGAAACCCGCTCATTTATTTTTTGTCCATGATAATTAACTTAAAACATTTAATTATCATGATTATCTTCTGTTTTCTGTCTCTTTGAGGGAACTTTATAGTTACTTAATGATCAGTGTTTTTAAGCCTCTTCTAGATTCAGTATTTTAGTGGCCGCATCAGAAGGGAACTTGACATTTTTTTTAAATATTATAATTAAAGCAATAATTTGAAAAATGGAGTTGCTATATAATTATAAATAATGAAGATAAATGATAAATTAACCCTTAGCCATGGAGGAGAGTCCACTGACTGATTTCATCAAGTAGCCTGTGTGTAAAGATTATAAATAATGGCCTACATGTTGACTTATACTTCTGGGCTGTGATTAAAATGCAGTTTGCAGTTTTATGCAGTTTTTTTCTAATAAAGGCAAATTCTGAGGAAGACGACTGCATCTTGTGTGAAAGCTTCACAGCCCCTTTAAGTTAAAATGTGTAGGTCCTTGTGATGCCTTCAGGTGGTGCTGGCATACTGCACTCCCCTTTTCTTTTATAATGGTCTGGTTGGCAGACAGGTAGGGGAACTCTCCTCCTACAGTATAATTTTACAATGCGAATGGAGCATGAAAAGAGGAAACACTTGTCTACCGGTAGGTCTGTTCATACATCAGCTCCATACCAGAGAAAGCTGGTGCTTAAACATAACAGATTTACAGGTTTGATTCAAACCTTGTGTGTTCCCTGTGTATAGCTGTGCCGCATTATCTTTGATATTTTAATTTGAAAATGGATGTAGACATAAAGTGTTTGTGTGAGCTGTTTTGAACTGCATGACTTCATAAAAACAGTCATGGCTGTTTTTAGGAGATTGATAATAATGTAAGTGGTCAGATGCCATAGTGCAGTTAATCAGCTAAATTTATACAGTTGCAAACCAGAGAATGAAAGATATTTTAATTCTCATACAGTGAGGAGAGGTACATTAGGCAGGCTGCAAGCCAGTGAAATCACACGTCACTTTGATATTGTTAACACATTTGGCTATTTCCTATCCGAAATCCAAGGCTGCAATGACCTGTTCATGTCTTTATGCTACGGCCCGTACCTCGGTCCCAGGACCCGTTTTCAGAGGTTATCCAAATGAGATCAGCGTTTCTGTGGCTCTTGTTATTACTCCACCACTGGTCCTGTTTAAACCAATTCAGTTTCTCAAAAAACAATGCTTTGATCCTTGATTTTATCAACTCCAGCTCTTTTGTGTTTCTAATTTCCTCATCCCCCAACATTTTGTTTTCATCTCAGGCCAGCTGTTGTTTTCCAGCGCCTCCCTGTAATATGTGTAAGAAGTTTTCTTCTCCATGCCTTGGCCTGTAAAAATCTTTCTTTTCCTCTTTCTTCACAAAGTGATTTGCCAAGCTCAGTAAGATAAAGGAACATGACCCCAAACCCAAACTGGTGTCCAGCTGTATTTTGGTTGAGTGGCACTAGAGCAGCTGATTCCTTTTGAACTTTATCGCCAAAAACTGAATGCATAATTTGACAACAGTATGATTTAAAGGAGAAACTATCTAAGTGTTACTTCATTTTTTATTACTGTGAAAGACAGATAGGAATTCATCCAAGAATTTGGCTTGACCAACTTGACTTGGACCTTGACAAGGCTTGTATTTTGGTATTTTTAAACACTTAAATGTTGCAGCAAACTTTCACATTTGACAAGTTTGGAATCAAGATTTATTGATTTGCTGTCATTTGAAAATCAATGTGTTGATTATTGCTCAACATATTTTGTGGACAGAGGTCAGATTTTGTCATTTTGGGGAACCAGCCAAAGTTTAACAATCATGAAAATCATATTAACACATGGTTCAAAACCTACTGAGGCTGCATGTCACAGAAAACATGTTAAAGTATGATTGTTCTGTCAGACATAATGCAGTTTGGCATCTATAGTTTCTTATTTTTTATTTATGAATAAAATAAAAATACAGTAGTTGAAATGCTGCCACGGCATTATATTATGAAATATTACACATAACAAGGAGACCACTGTGCAATGTAATGCAATCCAGTAGAACAGCTCTTCAACACTTACCACCTTTGTGGAAATTACAATGTTGAGTTTTTGTTGAGACTGTCAGAGAGAAGTTGACTCTACTCTGTGGTCATTTTGGAGGCTGTAGTTTGTGGTGGGGCTGTACTGGAATGCAAACCTTGTAACTCCAAACATGTATCTTTTGTAGATGTTCAGCATGGTACTTGAAAATACCATCTCTTTTTATATTGCTATTAAATGTCACACAGGTTCATTTTAAAACCAAGGAAGTGGCCGAATATCTACTGGTTTTCATGTAGCTTCTTGTAATATTGTGATGGCTAGAGGTCTTTATTGTCTTTTAGGTTCGTGGCTCGCTCCTTGGTCAAGATGTCGAGTCACAATCCCTTGTTGAGGCTGGAGCAACGAGCAGCCGAGGCTGACCAGATCATCGAGTACCTCAAACAGCAAGTGCAGCTGCTGAAGGAGAAAGCCAGTAAGAGAGGACGCCACACACCCACATACAACAAGTCTGTCAGCGATGCAGCCCATTTACTAAGAGTCAGAGTTTCATTTTATCTAGACAGGGGCGAGATAAGTGAAATCCCAGTAGGACCACTAGCAAATAAACCCTGAGGCCTCAGTTATATGAATGAATTAGTCTGAGGATAACTTAAATCAGCCAAATCTGGTATTCTCTCAATTCACTTATTTATAAAATATTAATTTTTAAGTGCTCATTTTACTTTCTCTGTTACTGTCAAGAATCAAATCAACTTTGGAAAAGACAGTAAAGACAGGCTGAGTTAATCACTTATTTAAAAAAAAAAAAAAGAGTAGAAAGTAGGTCATATTTTTGTTGCAGTTGTGTAAATAATAAAACTTGAATATCCAGCTCCATCATCCTTCCACACTTTAAATGTTATCACCTGTGCAAATTTAGAAAGATTGATTATACAACTATTTTTAGATGAGAAGAAACTGCACTAGTGCACAGCTTCATGGCTTCTTTAAACCCAGAAGACTCAAAATATTGATTTCAGCAGTCTGCAATTTTAGTCAGTAATCTATTTGTACTAGTTATGCAGTTCTTAAAATGTCCTGCTGGAAGTTGAAATTTAATTCCTGTGCTGCGGTAACAAGAATTTGCCTGGTTGCAGTGGTCCAGGCCAGTGTCAGAGAAGAGAAGAAACTGATGGTGGAGAATGCGAAACTGAAGAATGACATCGAGGAACTGAAAAAACAGCTGCTGGAAAAAGAGAAGAACAGGGGAGGTATGCCGAGTTTGGTTCCCAGCAAAGACTCCCATCGCAGATCAAATGCTTGTTTGTCTTTAAGAAAGACCTTGATGTTGTTATCCTTTATATCGAGTTATAGAAGCAGTTGCGTGTGCCTTACTTGGGAACATTTGATGTCAGTTGTTGCTCATTAGAGCATTGTTTGGTTTGTACTATCAATGATAACATCTTGTGCATTCTCGCTTCAGCCCATTATAACCAGATCTCTTTTTGTTTTTATTATAAGCAACCATGGTGCCTCAAGAATCCCCATTAGAGTGATGGGGACAACATGTCTGTCAGCTATTGTGCGTCTGACATACGTTGATGTTCAAGGGCAAACAGCTCAGATCACAGACATTAACACACATTTAATGTTTTCCAGAAAGAAGCTGCTGGACTAAAAGGGGGACTGGAAAAAAAATAAGCTATTTAACTTTCTTTAAAAAACTCAATATGTTAGTGTTGGAACGTTGAAGGAATGTGTTCCAATACAGCCGGGACTATGTTTTTCCACATATTGTATCTAATTGTGATGTTTATGTTTGGGGTTTCTTTTCAATGGCTTTAAGGTGGCATAAAATAGCTTAATCAAAACATGGATAAATATGAACCTTTCTGAGAGGAATTTCCATCAGCTTTGCTGATTTGTTATTGAGATGAGAAAAACAAACTGTTCAATGCAACTATAATAGTGCCAGTCAGACAAAAACAACTTTTCTGCAGCCAAGAAATAAAAACGGTGACAATTGAAGCTTGGTGTCAAATCTGCATCAACACCACTTTAAAGTTGAAAAGCGTAAACTGTGCTGGATTCATCTGTGGCTCCTTTAAATCGCAGTGTGGAGACGAATATTTCAAACCCAGAGAATCAACAGCTGAGCCTGTTTTTTTTTTCTTTCACTGTTGTCCTGTTATTACCTCATGAAGATGTTATTGCAAACACGACTGCAAATATTTTGAGATTTGACATATGTTGAGTCCAGGTATTCTCTCTCCTCTTTGCTCTGTTCTGGTCTCCACCAACTCAAGTTGTTTGGTGCCGAGCAGGCCGTGTACAGTGGGTTTATCTGAGCTCATTCTCTGAAGCAGCTGCCTCTTGCGGCTGGAAACTGAAAAATGATGAGAGCATGAGAGTTTTCAGGCTGTAAAAACCAAAACACTGAGCTAAAAGAGGAATAAATTTTCTGCAGAGCTGAGAGGGACTGCCGAGTTGTTGTGATAATTCTCCACGGGTTTGTCGAGATCCAGTGTATCTCGAGATTCCAGATATGTCCAGCTTCATTTTGGGAAATGTGTAGAGTGATGCACAGGATGTTTACATGAAAAAAAAAACATTGCACAAGCACCTTTAAGCAGCATTAGGTGATATAACAGTGTTTCATTTTTGTTCTCTAGATGTAAAAAACCTTGAGAGGAAACTTAAAATGGAATGTCGAGAGTTTAAGAGGTTATTCCCCGTAATTCCAAGGTAAACTGGAACGGTCCTGATCTCAGGTTCTAACCTAGAATTAAGGTAATTAAAAGCATTATGGTGCTAGTGGTGTGCCTGTAGACCAATGTTTGTCAGACATAGGCACAAGATTTTGTAGGAACTCAAACATCAGGCGCCTTAAATGAGGGGTTATGTTTTTTCAGGGGAGTTATTGTAGGACATTGTTTCCTGCTTTATGGCTCCATTTCCTTGTTTCCATCAGCATGGACACTGTGTCATTTTCCCATCAAAACTGTTTGCATCAGGAGAGCAGTCCTCCCACTGGGTGTGTAAATAAAGCTCCCTCTGTATCATTTCAGTGTATCATGTTGATGCAACCAGCTCTGTGGGTGAAAAGGCACAACTCAGAAGTAGTGTACCTTGTAATGTAAATGATCTCTATTCCGCAGCAGTGGAGAATAATCTGTCTGCTTCATTCACACGGCATCTGGGAACCCGGGTGTGTGCAGAGAATTAGTCGTCACAGATACTGGAGGAAAAAGTCTTAACCCAGCTCCTCTGTTCAGCCCTGTCTTCATGCTAACATTTTGCATACATCCTTCCTGTAGTGCGGGAGGTGGCCATGCCGTCGGGTGAACCCGCTGTTGAGTGCAGCTCGAAGCCCACTCCTTCCACACCCTCTGCTCCAGCACCCTCTGCCCCCCCTGCTGCTGCTGCCACTGCTGCGGCTGCTGTCCAGAGCCCCCCTCCCAAAGACGAGAATAAAAAGAAGAAGCCTGAGAAAAAAGGTAATGGCTGAATGAAAAAAATATGGCACATTGCAGGGTTTTTATTAGGAATCTTTTGAAGTTTTCACATCCAATAAAAACTGTTTTAGAAGGTTAAATTAAGCCTGTTTAGACATGTTATAGCAACATTTGTGCCATGTGTTTCATTTTCAGTTTGTGAGGAGGACCATATTAAAGCTATGAAAGTGACTCACCTCTCATCACTGAGGCATTTACTCAGCCTTCATCAATATTATTATTTGAACTGCAGGTTTTGTTTAAGATCCAGTTTTTCTATCAGCAGTTGGCTCAATGCAAATGTCTCCAAACATGGTTCTCAATTTGAATTTCTAATACCAGGTGACAATGGATGTGAGGCAGCAATATCTGGCTCTTAATGGATCCAAGATCTCTGGGCCTCAGTTGGAAGATGTTTAGTGAACTTTCATTTGTTTATGGAGTTCAGTAAATTGTGAGGAGGCATCCTTGTCTAATGTCACCAGCAATTGAGTTCAATTTAAGAATGATTTAATGTTAATGTTTTGTGGATGTGCGTCATTCTAGGACCCAATCATAAAACCAAGTATCCCTATACAAGAAATATGATGAGAGGTTAAACTGTTTTACATTTATGATAAGTGTAGAATTCAAAACAAGAAAATCCCTGCCACAGGATTTCAATTAATTAGCAGTAAATCACTCAGATATTTAGTTCTGTTCCAGCAATATACTATTGAGACTAATTAGAAAAACTGTCAGGCATAAACAGGGTATAATCAGTGCTGGATGTTTTTATGGGGTTATAATTTAGAAAGAGGAAGCAACAAGCTTTAAGACCTTGACAAATTCATTGGAGTGTCTGGCATTTCTTACATCCAGATGTTAGAGAGTTGTTAGAGATACTTACTCCTCTTGATAAACTCTTATACATGCTAAATTCTGTCTTTTTTTCTCAATGGAGCCATGTTGTCACCTCATCCAAACAGTCATCGCTTGTTAGTCTACAAACCGATGTGTAACCTTAGCAGAGCCCTGGTAATGTTACTGTCATCACAGCAGCGCAAAGATTACTCGAGGGAGGAATGTTGAATATCAAAGGCAGGGGTTGGGATTTGTATTCTCAAGAGCTGTTGTGGGCTCAGAGGAATGATTAAAGACTGTGTGATCATTTGATCAGCGCAATCCACTGGAATGAATGTGCTGTAAGAAAGCCAGGCGAGTGAAAGGTACTTTGTCTCTTTGGGAGGAAGCATCTGTTATTCTGCTATGTCACTGGTATCATGTAGCATTCACCTTCAGCCAAAACTGGGTATTGGTGTTGTCATTTAGTCAAGGTATTATGTGCCCGTCATTTCGGGGAAGAAGTGGAATTAATTGTCTTTCCTTAATTTTTTATTCACTTATGGATCACATGAAACGCATGCCACCCTGAGGCCTGTCATTGGTGGGCTTTGTTTTCATTTATGGGAGGAAATTAAATCAGATTCCAGACAGATGCCTAGTATTGTTTCAAGTATGATTTGTTTTTTTATAATTTCCCTTGGAAAGATACCAGCTGGCTGAAACATTCTCAGTGCTTTTAAACAAACATTTCCTATTATATCACGCACGTTTAGTTTAATAGCATGAAAGCTCTCACAGACGCTTCTCTTCAGCAAACCGTTTCTTAACACGTGCTACTGTCTGACGTTCTGTGCCTGTGATGCACAACACCCACGCAAATTGTCACATCAGACTTACTGACAGACTCACTGACATAAACCAAATTAAAAGCACAAAAACATGAGATTTTGAGGCAGAGTATGTTTGTGTACGCCATTAGTGTAACAGTTTTTTCCGCTCTTTGATGTCAGGAGGGGAGAAAGTGGAGAAAAAGCAGGCAGCTCCCAGCCAAGAGGATGCCAAGGTGGACGTGTCTCGTTTGGACTTGCGTATCGGACGTATAATCACAGCTGAGAAGCATCCAGATGCAGACAGTCTCTATGTGGAGCAGGTTGATGTGGGAGAGGCTTCACCCAGGACAGTGGTCAGCGGGCTGGTCAAGCACATACCCCTAGACCAGGTACAATCACCAAAACATACTCCCTACTTCATACACATTAGTCAGTTATTTCAATGATGGAGAATTAACCAACTACAGCAGCAGCTTCAGAAAGTATTTAGACCCCTTCATATTTTTCACACTTTCTGGTGTTGCAGATCTAATTTTAAATGGGTTAAATTGCTATTTTTGCCCATGAATCCACACTCAGTAATCCATAATGTCAGCCTGAAAGTCACTGACGTCAAGCTTCACATTGCGAGCCTGTAGATGTCAAAAGCAACACCTGCCAGTAAGCTGACCAAAAACATTGTCTACTTATGAGTGAGGAAGATGTAGACTAAAACAGAAATTAGATTTTTATATTAGCTTCATAAATCCCTGCAGCCACTCTATTTGAGATATTTTTTCCAGTAGACTCACAAGCACTGCTGTATACTTATATTTATGGCTCACTAGGGTCATAATAAGGATTTATTAGTCTGTTTAAAGTGACTTCTTAGGATGACTGTGCTGATTATTTACCTGTTTAACATTTTATGTCGGTGATTCAGCGTCTCCATCGAGTATTGGTGTTTATTTTTGCTTTCACATGGATTTATGATTTGTTCCTGAAGAAAAATGGGCTTCATGTAGAGTTTCATCTAAATGAAAAGCACCAGTTACTTTTATGGTCAACAGTATTTCTGAGTTTGTCTTCAAGAAGTCTTTATATCTTGCATTTCTGCATCATATGTAGACAGTACATGATTGAATGGAAACATACTGTGTGTTCCTGCTGAAATCATGTGTACAAATAACACTGTCTGACAGAAAGCTATTGTACCTAAAAGTAAATAATAATAGTCAAATATTAGACAGTAACTTCTTAGTTGAGTGTTGCAGCAGTTGTATTTAGTAGCACAGGCCTTACTAAGTGCTCTCTGACTGAAGCTGCCTGCTGCCTTTTTTATGTCTGCGTCAGTCCATTACTCACAGAGGCTTTAAATCTAAAATCAAATTCTTATTTGACTTTCTTGTTGACTGTCTTATTTATAAGAGCCATTATCTGTTTCCGTCAAGCGAGAAGGAGTGAAATATCCAAGGAGATACATTACAAGTTTTATGGCTGTAACTTTTGAGTGTGGATAAATAATAGGCACCATTCAGTAATACGAGTCTGAGACAGGCTAATCATAAAATAACTGTTAGGACAAATGTCTACAGTACACATGAAATATTGTTCAAGTCAAACAGTCTGTTTTGTAAATGCTGTTACAGAACATTCTCATACTACCCCCAGCCTGCCAAAACTGCCTAGAGCTGCAAAATAAAAACTGCCACCAAAACCCTGTCAAAGCAACATGAGCGAGTTTAGATTTATGCAGCAATTTCTCAAAGGATGTCCTTCAAAGAAAGGTATGATTATTTCTTAAGATCTGGCATACATCATGTCATGAAATGCTGGATTTCTCTTCTTCTCAGCTTTTGGCAGAAACTGATCTTCTTTTAAATTTTGGTGAGCCGCAGAGGTCTCCAGGCTGAAGCATGTAATGTTTTCCTGTTTGCTCCCTTTGGTTTAGGAAATGAGGCAAACAAACCATAGACCCTCGGACACAGTAATTTTAAATTAAGAGACTGGAATTGGCATTATTGTTTATATTGGATTATGAAATTCTCTGTCCCATAGCCAAACAGACCACATCAATTGAAGGTGCCTTTTTTTTTAAAACTTAAGTAAATTGAGTATAATTTGTTTTTCTTCTCTGTTGTGTAAGGCATATGGGCTGTAAAAATGCATTCAATCTTCTGTCCCTCATTCAGATGCAGAACCGCATGGCTGTCCTTCTTTGTAACCTAAAGCCAGCCAAGATGAGAGGAGTGGTGTCCCAGGCTATGGTCATGTGCGCCAGCTCGCCTGACAAGGTCGAAATCCTCGATCCTCCGAGTGGAGCAGCACCAGGGGAAAGAGTTACTTTCCAGGGCTTTCCAGGTACCAACACCTGATGACTGTTACCCCAGAAACAGATTACTCCTTAAACAAAAAGCTTGAATTTTGAAATCAACCAACAGACTCTTGTGATTCTTCACAGAGTCATTGTCACTGACGTGAGTTAACCGAAAGAATTTCCCAGCCTAGCATCCACAACGTACCTCTGTCTTTAGGAAATGAAGGGTGTCGTCGAACTGTCTTGCTGCCAGAAACAACAGTTTCAACATTCAGACACCAATCATGATGCGTTCTCAGACCCCACTCAAAGCTCTCATTTGAGAACTCCGTAGTTGTGTTTGGTGGTGGCTAAATGGCCTGTGACTGCTGATTTGACAGGCTAATCAGCATTCATTGCCAGGAATGTAACCTACTTTTTTTATAACCAGTTGGAAAGATAAGTGTCCTGTCCTGTTAGATTCAACAAATGTAAAGTGTTTAAAAACAACAACATATGAACCTTATTTGCTATCAATTAACACATCAACTAGACCGTGTGAGAGTCGAGATCCTTCCTGAGACGTTTTCCAAACACAGTCCCTGATGAATGAAAAACACCACAGTACAGTGGTTCTAAAAGTTTTCAAAGCTGAATATGAGAGGAAGAAGATTAGTCTTGTTATTTACGCATTCTTCCGAGAACAATAACCAAATTGGGAGTTCCCTTTGGAAAAAAAAAAAAAAAGTGAAGAGGAGGATGTGATGAAGGTGGATCTGCGGTCCAAGTACCCACAGCCCAGCTGCATCCCTGCAGCACACATGTCCTAGCCTCTACGAAAGCTGGTTGATTCATGAGGGATCCCTTTGGCCTGAATGATTTTTATGGATGTTACATTTAAAAGAGTCACATTCAAACCATTCCATGAAAACACAGTTCAAGAGAAAACAGAAGGAGGGGAAGTAGAGCAGAGACAGGATTGGTGGATGGTTTGTCACGGGGGTTGAGGTCTTGATTGTTTAAAACCTGGGCAGTTTTTTAAAGTACACACGTATATAATGGAAAATAAAGAGGTGAAAGAAGCTTGTCTTTTCCCTGGTTTCCCCCTTTTCTCACACCAGAGCCCCAGATTCAGTTACAGCCAATCCACTGCTAGTGTGAGTATATGGTTGTAATTGCCCCCATTTCCCTGACTAATGGGGCCCAGTACTTCTGCTTGAACTTAAGAATGCGAGCAAGTTGCTCATCAAAACCTCTTTCACGCTTCTGATCAAAACTGATTGTTGCCACTCTTGGGTTGTAAAGCCGGCAGAAATCGCAGCCTTGGGATATGAAACACATTTGTGTCCTCAAACACTGAGATGGTTGTGCAGAGAGGGAAAAAGTTGACACCAGACAGAAGCCAGCCAGTACCGGCTTTGAATTCTCACAAATGCCAAGCAACATCAAAAACAAAGCCATCGTGAAATGAGAACTTCCCTTAATTGTTTTCCCTGGATGCATATTTAGATTCTGAGAAGTTCAGTTTAGATGTTTTGAATTACAGCTAAGACCAAATGGCAGTTTTAAAAAGCTGATGCTGTAATAGAAGACAATAGAAAGTCAGACTATTCCCATTTCATGCGGGAGAAATAAAGATTAGAACTGGCCTGATAAATCATGAATATAATTGTTGGTCATTTGCTCACAATTTTTATTGGCTTCAGTTTACTATACAGATTGTATCAGTGTATGCTGACTACGAAAAATCCATGAAGGAAAGTTCAAAGTCATCTATCAATGTGTCTCAGCACACATTGTATATTAAAACAGTGTTTGAGTAGGTTATACAAGGGCATGACATACCACAAAAAGTTCATAAAACATCAGTATTGCATCCATAAATCCTGCATGTGTGACAGATGAGCAGACAACAGACGAGTCTCCTCTGATGTATCTGATCTGATTGCAGGTGATCCGGACAAAGAGCTGAACCCTAAGAAGAAGGTATGGGAGCAGGTTCAGCCAGACCTGCGCACAGACGGCCAGTGTGTTGCAACCTACAAGGGAGCTGCCTTTGAAGTCGCCGGCAAGGGAGTGTGCAAAGCCCAGACCATGAGCAACAGTGGAATCAAATAAAATAACAGAGCTGCTTGAAATAGCTCAGTGTTTACTTGGCAATCATTGTCAGTGATGACGACGAGGTTTGGAGAAATAGTACGCTGATGAATGGAAGTAAATGCTTTGAAGATGTTCAATAAAGGGATTTGATGAATATGTTTCAAGTGTGTCCTAAGAATCTGTCCTGTGATGATCAGTTCTTTTTTGACCTCTAAAATATGCAGCGATGGTCTCTGAAGTGTAATTAATCAACACAATTGGGTTTATGCTTTTGTCTCTTCTCCTGAGGGACATTAGCTTGATTGTGCTTTGATTTCGAGGCTGTAACTCTAAAGGACATGCTGTACTGGACTTGAGCGAGCATCATTGGTTTCCACTTCATCTAGTCTTGGGCATTTTAATGAGCAGGAGATGAATCGGGGAGTTGCACTACAAAGCCCAACAAAACCAGATCGGGTTCTCGAGCTCTTTGCAGAGGCTTTTTAGATGGTACTCGGCCCGGGCACTCCAGTCTCCAGGCCCACTGTCATTATCTCAATCTTTGCTCTGTGATGCCAGTGCCATGTGCTTTGTTTTATTGTCCCCATGGAAGAAATAGTCCATCCACCTCCGGAAGTATCAGACTACACAGAGGAAACAGACAGAGAGCTGTGCACCAGAGGCTCTAATGTTACATCAGCAGTAATTAAGGCCATCCACTTTGCAAAAACATCTGTCACGGGTCAGAGTCGACCACCGCACTGAACTTCTCACTACAAGTCCTGTTCATAAGCACAATTTAGTATATTTCGCTCATATCCATACTGACTGAGATGAACAATATTTTTTAGATGCAAAGTGCCTCCTACAAGGAAACTTGTACTAAACTAAAATAACTGCAGAGTGTCACTGTCTGGTTAATGATAAATCCTCAAATAAAAGACCTGGGATGTTTTTATCTGAGGAGAACAATTCAAATTCTGCTGCTTTCAGTGGGATGTCAGTGCTCAGAAACAGGACAGTGGTGTTCCATGATAAGTCAATGCACATTGAACTCATGATGTTGCACGTCCAAACGTCTCTGTGAACTCACATAGGCGGTGCCTGGAGAAATGTTTACCCCTGCACTGCTATATCAATAACACAAGATTTCTTTTCCAGTATTGTAGCACCAAATACAGAACCAACCCAGTGGCAACCCATGTTGCTAATAATTTCTATTTGTATATGTGAAATGGGGCACTGCAACACAACAATTTCCTGTAAGTGAAGTATATGAAGTATTCTGATAGTGTTGCTAATGGTTTCCAGTTCAACTGTTCTTCAACTTCAACTTGCTTAAGCATCTTGCGTGTATGCAGTGTAAAAGGTGAACTGCAAACAGCAGCCGTTACAATCCAGCTGGAGTTGTAACACTCATTGTCTGCAGGTAGCACCAGCATCACAAATTGCAGAATCCATTACTCTCCTTACCTGTAGATGGTGCATGTTAGCAAACCTACGTCTGCAGCTCCAAACAGCTGCTGCTACAGTTCTCAGAGTGCTGGTATCACCCCCATGCAAGAGGAATACGTTGGCTGGATTTTGTTTATGGTGCTTCACGTAAGTGACATGTCATTTTTTTCATATAGATTTAGGACATAAACACACTTCCAGTTGCAGCAGACAAATAGTGTTTCAACACCTGTATGACTGCCTATCAGACAGGGTCTCTATGCATTTTAAAATGATTTAATCTGTCCTCTCCAGGACCCCTACACATTTGAAGTAAAAATAAGTATTTAGAAATCCTCGACGAGGAAAACCTCTCATTTCGGTTTAGATGACACAGACAGCTCTAATAAGTGACCTCCTCTGAAGTGTATTCTCACCTAAACCACAGTGCTCATTCTGGCTTTTCTGTGACCACAAGGAGTGTTGCAACCTGGGAGAAAGTTCACTCCAGGATATTTTGAGTCAGACGTTTGCCGACCACACGTTTTCCAACTGAATTTTCAGCAGCAGCTGGTGCACACTACGTGAACCATTTGTCCTTACATAATATCTGCACATACTGTATGTCATCCATATCTGACTGTAGATTATCAGAGTTTTCCTGGTTATTCTGTGTGTTGTCTCAAGAGGGCATGGACCACAGTGAGTTTGATGTAGTATTGTGAGGCCATAATTATTGATTTTACACATTAGTTGGCTCACACATCACAACACATACATCGAAACAACACCTTTGCACTTGTCATGTCCAGCTGCTGTAACTATTGACTGTGCTCCAGACGTTGTTGATGTTTGGTTTTTGTTGCCAAAATCTAAAATGAGGAGGAACTTTAGGTGTTGCTGTTTCATTATTCCCACCTCATTCTTTATCCTCCAAGTTATTATGTCCCCAAACTGACCCCAGCAAAGACAAATGATTCTTCTAACAGGCCTTTATGGGTGTGGACACGTATAAATGCAACACCTCAGACATGACTGAATATGAAGAAAAGGAGAAAGGATTTTGGAAAAACCCAAAACAGCTTTGTTTTGATGTGATGGGACTTTACTCACCCATCTGAAAACAGGATTTGGTGTTTTGGTAACTATGACTAACAGGCAAATTTGAGATTATTTTTCTCTAAACGTTGGGGTTCAAAGCTCCTCAAAATAGTCAACCAACAGCCAGAACATCATGAAACAGCAGGGGCCATAAGGAAAATATTTCTCATTTCTGAGGCCAAGAAGTCAGTTTGTGGTAAAGCGTGAAAGTCAAACTATGACAGGTCTTTATGAAGGAATGCAAACCTCTGGCATGAAATACATGATTCATATTGGACAGTATGAGTTGCAAGATCAAATTTGCAAGATCCGATTTGGTGTGAATCAAGACATCGTGTGTTTCTTGATTACTTCAAGACCCTTTGGATGTGTGTAGGGTCCTGTCAATTTGATAAATGTGTTATTGTTTTTTTTTTTTTTTAACAACATTCTCCCTCAACTTTATTTTCAAAAATGATAGATTAGCTGCTGAAGCTGCTGATCCATTTCATTGCATTTGTTGTGTAGCAATAACCCCCCCCCCATTTGCTTTGACTATAAATGTTGGATCAACAGTGGCCTCATGTTCTCAGTAAATGCAACACTATAACAAAGGCTGTAAATGTATTTTAGTGGTGCACAGTAGCTGTTTGCTGTAGCCATGCTGGATCTTATAGACATAGTTTTTGTTTTTTGACACTTTCCGTGAATATATACCTGGCTGCTTTTTGATACAGAAATGTGCTGAAACTGATCCTTTAATGTTAAACATCATCAGTGTTTCAACACTGATGATGTTTAACATTATCAATCAAACCAAGCTTTCTCATTTCACCTGTTCCTGATACTCCATGTATGAGTTTTAAAATAAAGCAAATCGATTTTACGGTGAACATTGGAAGGACTTTTTATTTTGTCTACATTTACAAACCACACTGATATCAGAAAATATTGTTATTTCCAAATCCTCATGAATATCCTCTGAGCTAAGGTCATGACTATAATAATTTTTTTATCCCAGATTTTCAGTTCTTTGATTCATTTTGCACTTTAGTGTTTAAAGCTGCATTAACTGTTTTTTTTGCCTCCGGGGGGCAGAAGAACTCCACAACAACGACAACATTTACCTCCTAACATCAAGTTGACACATAGCTACATCATTTGACGCCATAACATTTTATTAAGCCTTGATGGTGGTTACTACATAATGGAAAATTAGTCAAATTCAACCACTCACAATTTGGATCAGTTCACCAGAAACAAACAAGCTACACGTTAAAATAATAAACAGCTTTGTTTAATTAATAGCAGTGGATGGACAGAAACATGTTTTGGGTGGAAAATCCTGTAGAGAGTGACGAGAGGAAGACAAACCTCCATGAACATATTTTGGCTGCAGTTGAAAGAGCAGCTCTTTCATGATCCTCTGTGTGTGGTTTCATGCTTCGCCAGTGTTCACAATGAACAAAATTATCCAAGCTTCTCTTTCAACTGGAGGAAATCTATTATCCATATTATGAGCTCTGCTGGACATTTGAAAGCACTGGTTACGTATAAGCCAACATCTCTGCATCTCATCTGAGTGACATGAATATTTTGATAGAAATTTGAAGAAGCCAGGACAGTTTCAGTTGGTAGCATTAGCCAACAAACTTCTGCACATTGTCTTCTCTCGCTGCTTAATTGCTGTGACTTTTCTGTCATATTACCTTCATTTATCAGGCAACAATAAAACAACCACAGGAATTACAGAATATATAAATTCCCGGGGAGCACCACAGGCTAATATAACGTGTAATTCCACAGGAAACAGCTGTACGCTGTCCTCAGTCTGGGTTATGTTATCTGACAGGTCCAACTTGAAGCACGATACTCATACCAGTTATGTTATTAACACAGCCAAACAATAAAAAAAATCAAGAGGGAAAAAATCATGGTTAAACAGATTAGTGTAAATAAACACAATGCATCAAAATCACATGGTAGAAAAATACAGCTGTCATCCAAAAAATACTGTATCGTTAACAAAATAATCTAAGCTCCAAGGTCCATTTACTGTCTCTTAGAGCTTTTCAGCTGCATCTCACAATCTGCAGTCAGTGTATGAAGCTGTTATCATGTGACCAAAGTCTTCAGTCACATTAAATATTTGTTAATAATCTATATTTTGTAGTACTTAATTTGATCAGGATGAACAGCTCAACAGTTTTATTGTAGAATACTTAGGTAAGAACCAACAACAACCTCAGTCACAGAGATACACTAATAAAACATGATGATGCCAGGATTTGATGGTACTGAATAAACAACATTTCAATATATACAGAGAAATGATGACATGTACCAAAACAATATAACTATATAAAAAATGTAGCGAATATGTATTTTGTATCATTTTGACTTGGTGTTTGTAAGATTGTGATTACCTACTCATCCTCTAACTTTTCAGTGCAACTATTTCCATTAATCTTTTGAATATTTCCAAGAGCTTCCCTGCAGATTTAAATCACTTATTATACATGTGCTCTTCAATGTGCAGACATCATTTTGGCACCACGTTTATATCACTGCAACATAGGCCTTTTTCCCGGCAGACGTTTTGACTTGTCAGAGAAGGAAAACCACAAGTGTTACTAATAATGATTCAGTTCCCAGTGAGGCCAGAACAGTGACAGTGATATGTAGAACAGCAGGACTCTGACACTGAAGCAGTAGAATGGAAATTCAGCCATGATCCATCTCATTATTTACACCTGTGCTCTTTCTACTGTGACATGTCGACATGTCTTCTGCGAACAAGGCCTGTTTGTGCTGACAAACTGCATGACTGAAAACGAGGGGAAACTTTTGAACCAAATACAACTGAAGGGTCTTTGTCTTCTCAGATATTTGTAAAAGAACAGAAAGAATAGAAACCACGGAACAGGATAATTCACCATACCTCTGAGACACCTTGAGAGTTGCTGTGCTGACCACAGGAGGGCAGAGCCCCACCACTAAATTACCATCCCCGCTACACAAAGAATAGGCTTTGTGTGTTTCATTGAAGAGTTAAATCGTGCTTGATTGAGCTGACCTTTAGCACGGTGAATCGCTTTTTTTTCCCCCTCTGTTGACATTCAAGCCAATCTGAAGCAGCAGGAGGAAAGTCCTACTCATGCGAAATCATTCATTGCTGCAGCAATGTGTAAGAGGATGCAGAGGAGGAGGAAGTATTATATGACTGTATAATTATCCTTCTGAGCAAAATGCTTTGTTTGTGCTTATCTGATCCATTGGTGATACTGATCCATACTGGCTGGTACATCTAGCCATCCAGCTCTTATCAGTGTGTCTAAGTGATGAAAGACTATATTGGAAACAGAAATTTGAGTTTAAAAAAAAAAAAAAAATCTATCAGAACAGAGTAAATAAGGATGTGGTTTGCCTCCCTAATTACTGGACCTGTTGCCAAAGAATGAAAAAGGAAAAGGCTGCTGAGACATGTGTTTTGAGTTGCAACCTTCACTCTTATAACCCCATTTGTCTTAGGAGATGGCTGAAGAAACAGTCTAACTCGAAACATTTTGTTAGGGCTATATTTGTCGGTGCAGATCTTGGATCAGCTCGGTAAGGCTAAAAATAAAACACCTCACACAAAACTGACCCTAGACTATTGTCTGGAGCAGCAGCACTAAAAGTTTGCTCAGGGTCTAGCATCATGATGAGCTCATTTATCTTTCAGCAGTCAACAGGCCTGAGGAGGCACTTCCACATGCCAGAGGAGATAAGACAATTGACAGAGAGAGTTTCCAGCGAGACTCCGGCAGAGCTTTGCCTCCTCAGACGGCTCTGGCTTGTCTTAATTTTCCTTGACACTTAATGAGTCAGTCTGAATGTGTCTTAAAGCCTCTCGAAGGAGGGGGGGAGGAGGAGGGAAGTTCCCAGGGGGAAACTTTTGAGGTGAGGACCATAATTAGAATCAAACAAGGACACCACTGTCCCCTGCATCCACAGGTGAAACCCAAGATAACAAGGAAGGGAAATGTGAATGGAAGCTTTTTTGGACAATTTAAGGCTTGAAGTCGAGGTCTTTTACCTGTTTTGGTTTATGGCTTCTTGCCTGTTAAAGGGCGTACTTACAACATTATAACTGATTTATATGCCACCAGTTACGGTAGATGGGATCTTGGATATGATGGCGGATGACAGTCAGAAGTATAGGGTAAGGGTAATTTTATACCTAGTGAATCGGTGAACACAATTATTTGATTTACAGAGTGAGACTTGGACAAGGGGCTCTTGTTTCGCTGTGGTTGTTGTCTTATAATGTATTATTATTCAGAGAATGAGATCGGTTTACCTTTCTAAGCTCTGTCAGCGATTTTGTTTGAGGACAAAGTCCAACTCACATCAAAGCAGATAGAGTGTACATGCAGTCAATTACCATATGCGGACAAGTGATATTGTGATATTAGTGAAAGGCACCATGTAATCCAGCTTTGTCTTGAATAACATGCGGTGCACTCAGCAGAGCAGCTGTTTTAGGTATAAACAACGCAGACAGGCATTATTGGTGCCCACAGTCCTTACTGTAGTTGCCACATTGGATATAATGTTCCTGTTTTAATGCTTGTTGATTTGGTTTATTTGCCCATAGTATTTTGGGGAAAACCCCTCGTTCATGGACAGAAGGGGAAGTGCTGATGCAGGATTTTGACATCCTGGCGCTGAATCACTAAATAACCACATATGCACACAATCAAACTGTAAACTAGACTGAGACCAGGCTAACCTTTTATATCCTAGAAATATGCTGGCATGTTCTTCAAACTGATCCCTCATCAAAGTAGCTCAGCTGGATATTTTTGACGCTGAGAAAAGTACAAGGGTTTCATATCATCATACAAAAAGAGTATTAGTAATAAGAGTTTATATAGTATTTCATTATTAAGAAAATTATGCCATTAATCTATTCAGATGTGGAACAGGTGATTCCATTTTAAATATCGTTGCTTTTCAGCTGCATACAGCTCAGCAGCTGTGACTAATGCAAACAAGCTCTGCCAAAGTATTCAGGGGACCACTCACACACACTCTGTATCTCTCTAGTAACACAACATCAGACAATGGAAACACTGAGTGTAATGACTTCAGTGTCTCCTAATAGTCAGACCCAAGGGCTGAACTCCAGACCCCCGAAAAGACACACCTGAACTATGCTGCTGACTCACCACCCTGTGTGTGTGTGTGTGTGTGTGTGTGTGTGTGTGTCCTGGTTACAAACGGCACTCAGAGGGGCATGGTGGGTTCTGATGACACTCATGACTGGAAAAACACATGAGCCATGACGGTGCCTGACAAATCTCTTGCGCGGCGGTAAAGCACTCACTTTTAAAGAATAATCTCCTGAGTTTGTTTTTAGCCACGTTAAGGTGTGGGGGAGGGTAATGTCAGCGGCCTGTCAGTCGGCACCGCTGTCAGACTTAAATATCTCAACAACAGGGAAACGGATTGTCATGAAATTTAGTACAGACATTCATGTTTCCCAGAGCATGACTCCTCATATCTATGGTGGTCTCTTGGCATTTTCCTCAAGTGCCACCCTGAAGTCAAAGTCTTCACTTATCATCTATCTGAAGATGGATTAGCACAAAATTTTGAACAGACATTCATGATTTCCAGAAAAGAATTCTAATGACTTTTGTGATCTGGCTTTTCCCCCACCATGAGGTTGACAAATGTGGTTTTGAATTAAATGTCTCAAGAACTGTTGGCTGGATTGCCTTGAAATGTACGCACATTCATGTGGCCCTCAGGACAGATTGTACTAACTTTGGTGATCCCTGCACTTTGAGGTCAAAATTTTAATTTGTTCAGGATTTAGCTTTATGACCAAATAGATGCAGTTCCCATGAACCTCAGCTGTGCAGTTCAGTGCTAATTAGCAAATGTTAGCGGCTTAACACGCTAAACTAAGCCAGTGGACATGGTTAACATTATACCTTATAGCATCAGCGTGTTGGCATTTTCACTGTGAGTGTGTTGACGTTAGCGTTTAGCCCAGAGCACCACTTTGTCTAAGTACAGCGGCACAGAGCCACTGCAGCCTGACTGTAGACTCTGAGTCTTGTTTCTCCTCAGTGAAGCCCACAAAGTAGCATGCCAAACTACCACAGGGTCTCAGTCAACCTCACAGTCCTCAGTGCAACCATGTAATTTAGGGTTAACCATGATAAATCTCAGGCTCTGAATCTTGTATAGTGACCCTCAGTTTAAACCCTGTCAGTCATGTCTGCCTTATCACCCAGCAGTTGATTGAGAGATATGCTCAGTGTCACGTAGGAGTATAAAGCAGTCCCCTCCTCTGATCTTATCTCACAGGAGGCCTCAGATTATGTTACAGGAGTAAACAAAAAAAAAGGCTACAGAGATAAATGGAGCTCCATACAGGCTCATTCCTCCACATAATGACAAAGACATGCAAATCATTTACCCTGATAAACAAACTATTAGTGGCTCTCTCCATCGGTTGTAGATCAAATATGCTTGTAAAATCAATTCTGAACCAATTACACCACAGTCGTAGCTTATTTGCCAGGAAAGGAAACGGGGGAAAGTTTTCACAGTTGTTATTCTTCAGAACTTTTGAAAGGATCTTCAAAGAAAAGGCGTTCATGCCACTTTGACTGGAATCATTTGCATGTGATTTAAGGCCTGTGCATGTGTGAACAAATGTTTAGGATTATATCACTGAGGCGAAGCCAGGCACTAAAAAAAAAAAAAACTGAGCTGTCCAACGTGCTGAATCCCAAGAGGAAGATAATACAGGGGGTAAAATGTACAGTATGCCATCACACAACCTTCACACAGATAAAAAAAAAAAATAATCACAGCTTATTTTTTTGTATAACTCTCTTAAGATGGTTGTTTATGGCTTTTAAAGATTGTAATCTATTCATTCATTTGATCGCTTGATTGTGTGATGACATTCACCTCTTATCTTCTTTTTTAATATTACTTTTTCAAGATAGAAAAGTTCATGGTAGGACATAAGTAGCATCTATATTGTATGTGAGTCGGTTTGTTTTGTGTGTATTGGCCAGTTGTTGCTTGTGTGAGAAGAATAGATTGCATGGGAATCCTGCTTTTTTCTCATAGTGGAACACTGAAAGGATGTCCACCAAAGAATCACATCAGCCTGTCCCATGGAGACGCTTAGATAAACACACAGCTAAAATAGAGGGGGAGTCAGGTTGCACCATGAGGTATTGGTAAGAGAAAGGAGAAGGAAAAAGCATTGTGAAAGCATTGTGGTCGCTCCATTTTCTATCCCAGGTAATTTTTTCCCCTCTTTGCAGACCGGACACCCATAATTTCTCAAACAAACACAAAACAACATTCTTCAAAGCCTCAAAACAAAAGCCTGGAGACCTGATATAATAATTGGAGTTGGGTGAGTATAGTGGGTTTGTCTCAGGAGTCACTTATGGCCTGAGGAGACAGCTGGACCAAGGAAGCTTTTGGAAGGGGGCCTTTGGCCATGTGTATCAGTTGATGGTCAATGAGGTCATGACATGAAAAAGAAACTATGAAAAGTTAAGGGTCACTTACAACAACTGTCATCACTTAACGTCACCCATTTCACCTGAGGACTCAGTGCATGGTGAGACTGCCACTGACTGATGGTTGAATCACTGTTTGAATCACCAAGCAGCTCCACTCTGCAGCATTTTACATCTGGGCTTTGTTTTTTTAGCCGACTGCCAAGTAACTGCCACGCAGACTTTGATTTACCCAAGAATTATCTATTGTGTTTCTGTGATGTTAAACAAGACAAAAGTGGGAAGTGAGAAGCAAAATGGTTTTGATTGGGCTCCACCTTATGTATTAACGTAAGAGTCTTTTGAAAACACCCAGGCCCAAAGTGAAATTCCCCTTCTGAATCACTCACTGGTATTTGGAAACCAGAGTCAGACAACCAATAACTGCAGTCAAAGGGTTTTGGTGGGGCTGACATGTACATTTTATCCATCTGAACCTCAAAACTATTCTGGCTGTCATTAAAGATTTATTTCCTTTGTATCCTCCACCAGAGATGTTTGGAAAGTGAGTGATGCATTTTGGGAAGCAAAAACACCGAGCTCAAATTTAATCAGAGCACAAACTCTTAATGCAAATATACAAGTGTGCAATGATGGGATTTTTAATGCAGATGTTTGAGTTCACAATCATGTGCTAAAAGGTCAACACCTTCAATGGACATGATTCTTTTCATATTCAACCTTACGTGATGAGCTTTGTGGAAAAACAATAAGTGAAGTATGATATTACATCAGACTGCTGGGAGTAGGAATTTTGTCTCAGTCGCACATCATCCAACAGCAATGATGCCAACTACCATGACAGTGATTTACTGTATGTGGGATTCAAGTTGGTTCCATTGGCAAAAATGTGCATTATTGTTTGTTTGAATTGTTGGGAGATTAAACATATTAAATCATCTGATCTTCAGTGTTGCATTACACATTGTTTGGGTACATGGATGACATAAAATCAAACAAAACAAAAGGAACATAACCAGAAAAGCGATTGGTTACTGTTAAGTACTGATGATGACAGTGAAGAGACCCCAAATATGTAGACGTCCTGACAGTCGCAGTGTGATTTGTCAGGTTTGATTTTCTCTTTAGTGTACAAACGCTGCACCAAGAGCCAAGACATTTGTTGTACACTGGAGTGTTTTTAACTGCCCTGAACATGAATTCATTTAATATGAAGGCTGACTTTTAATCCCCACCGGGCCTTTATCGGGACACTGTGAAACAGATATCTGAACACATGCACAGTATAATCTTGCAGCGGCTGACTCAAGAGTAATCAAGTCTGTCAGGTATACTGCGCCAAAGGAAAGGAAAGCAATCACTCGGCATGGTTATGCATGGGTAGAGTTACTAGAGGAAAACACCAAAGCTCATTAATAATATGCAGAGATCCGTGAGTATGAAAAACACTTCATTGCACCTTTTTTCCAAACAAAACACTGACGGGCTCCATCACATGAGTGCTCTCAGGTCTCATTACTCATCGCCAGCGGGTGGCAAAGTGTTGAGTCTGTGAATCTCTTTAATGCCACATATAAGACGTGTTCCTGATGACCCATCAGGCTCTGCTCACGCATCCATTTGTTTCAGAAAATCTTGTTTCAGTCACTATGGATACTCAACATGGTGTACCATTAACATTTATAGATACCACATCTTTTATCCTGTAAATGTCTTGAGGGAAACAAAGTTGTTAATGTGTTATGACAGTGTAGGATATAGTTTCTGATAAAGGATCGGTTCACCTGCCAAAGACTACATCACTCCTGCAGCAGGACACAGACCTCCGACTTGGCTGAGCTGCATAAACACATTTGGTAATTTCTGGTTCTGTACCACAGAGTGTCAATAAAACCTCAAAATGGACCTTTATTTATTGTTAAACTGAAAAGGTGGAATAAGAGAGTAAATGACCCAGAACGGAGTCGAGAGACATAATCAACCCACTTAACATCTCTCACTACTTCCAAAAATGAGCAGAGGCGAGAGTGAGAAAACTGCACTGAAGCAGAGAAGCGCTTCATTTCACCGACTTGATTAAGAGTGCAGTCCCTGGTGCTGATTGAAGCAATATGTCACAGTTTAAATGAAGCCTAAATACTTCAAACAGCTCTCCTTTATACGAGCACTCAGGCATATCAGGCGACTAACTGCTTATTGTGCTGAGTTCAAACGCAGCCGGACCCCTACAGGGAGAAGTGTTTCAGATCAATATAAATCACTCCCTCTGACAAGTGCCGTGACCTCCGATGATACATGACGGCACTTGCTTAGACTGCAGACAGACAGAGAACAAAAGAAGAAATATACAACACATAAAACACACCAAGAAGAGAAGAGTAATGAAATATCCAGAATCATAAATACACCACGGTGCCTGTGGTGCAGTTGTATCTACAGTACATGTCGCGCCATTACTCTTAGCTCCATATTACCTTTGATGGCTGAACTTTTCCATGATTTTTGAAGGATCTTTGGCTTTTGAAACCATTGTGGCAAAGATAAATAAAAACCAAATGTTATGTAATGTAACATTGAAACAGAAATGTGAGCACTATAGGTAAAGTTTTCCTCAAATGAACTGGCCCACACAGGATCTCACTCCCTATCAGTTATGGTAAATGAATCTGGGTGGTAGCATTTAATCAAGAAGTGAGTGGGATGTCACCTCCAGTGTCTGTGAGAAAACCTCCAGTTTTTTGCAGATTTGTCTGTGTCTGTGTGTGTGTGTGTGTGTGTGTGTGTGTGCGCAGAGAGAGAAGGGGAGGAGGGAATCGTGGCTGCCTAGTTCACAGTGCACACTTGGGCATTGCTGTAAATGGAAATTACAGGCCAATGTAAAGCTGTAGGCACAGTCAAAGGCCCTGTCTGTGTGTGTGTGTGTGTGTGTGTGTGTGTTGTCTATTCAAGTGGAGGAATGGGTGGGAGGGGGAGCTGTCTTTTTAAATGTCCAGAGAGAGGAAGGATGTCTCCAGCCTTGACTCTGGCGTCCCTTTATTGTTCGTGAAAACAAAACAAAAAAGAGGGGAGGACAAGGGGAGAGAGGGAGAAAAAAAGAAAGAAGAGCATGAGGGAGCGGAAGAGAGGAGGGAGGGATAGAGGGAGGGAGTGGGAGAGCAGAAAGTTAGAGCCAGTCACTGACAACAATACAGTCTGCTCTGTGTGTGTGACAGAGACATGATGTCATGTTAGTGGAGTCCCTGGTGTGGGGGTGGGAGGATGGGCGGGTTGGGTGGGGCCATACCTCTGTCCTCCCTCTCCCCATGCATCCCTCTCTCTCTCTCTCTCTCTCTCTCTCTCTCTCTCTTTTTTTTAAGTGAATGAACCTTGAGGAGTATAATGGGCCAGGCTCGCAGCTCCACTTCCGCACACCCGCCATTTGAAACAGTGAGATTTCCAGGTCGTTCATTCATGGCCTGGTCCCTGCTGAGCACACTGGTCAGAGAGAGAGGGAAGCCTGGTAAAGGATCGCCCTCAAGGGAGAGCGTGCAGGCTTGAGTGTGTGTGTACATTGGGGGAGGCGGGAAGCTTGCAGGTGAAAAAGGAGAAGAGGCATATGGCTGGTGAAAGAGCACCGTGATATAAACGGCCTTCATGTGCATCACGTTCACCTAACATGCGTCTGGTTCATGGTCCTTTCTGTCCTTTTTTCCCATGAACACACAGAGTTTGGATAACACATGTGGTCTGGTGCTGAACTCCTTAATACCATGGTTAGTTTGGATTTAAGAAAAATAGTGTAACCACAGATTATTTTCATTATTGATTAATCCGGCAATTATTTTCTTGATTAACTGATTAATCGTTTAATCTGTAAAACATCCGACTGTGAAAAACACCTGTGAGAAATCTTCTGAAGCCCAAAGGGACGTCAACAAATGGTCAGTTTATTCAACTGTAAGACAAGGAACAGCAGCTAATTATTCGGTTAGAGAACCTGGAATCATCAAATATTTGCCACTGCTTCAAATTTACTTCAATGACTAATCAAAAACCAGTTGCCAAATAATTTTCTGTTGAACGATTAGTCAACTAAGACTTGCAGCTCTAAAGATAAAGTTGGACAGGTTTACAAAGCTTGACCATAGTGCATTAATTAAAAACTGAAAGTGGAGTCAAATCCTTTCTGGTCCATTTTAATGCAGTTTTTCTTTCTTGTTCTAAACACTTGATTATCATATATCAACTAAAAAAAAAACTATTTGGAGAGTCACCAATTACATTGATATAATCACTGCACTCCACCTCCATCAAATCACATTAATTTTGCACAGGGGTATGAGACAAGTTTGTCCTTTCTGTCTCTCTCCTCACAATATTTATAAAACCATTAGCTCTCCAACAGTTTTAACAAAATCTGACATTATAAAATTCAAAGAAGAATAATTAAGCACAGGGACAGTTTCTTGGATTGCATTACATTTTTGTGTGTGTTCTTGCCCTTTCTGTGCTCCCTGTTCATGCTCTGCCATTTCCTCTCTTATAAACACCCATAGCCTGCTGTTGTTTTACAAGAAACTTCTAAGCTTGATTAGTGACATTGCACAAATTTTAAATTGAATCCAAACACATCCACTGCGTGTGCAGAAATACCTGGGTGGCCCTCAAGTACAGGAAAAAATAATTTGTTGGCAGCAGCTCAGTTCTATTAATACACTCATTTAGCTGTAATACATGATCAGGCACAAGTGTGGATTTAAATCCCCCCATGGTAAATGAAGTCATGTTGTTTTAATGAATTTGGGCCAGAGAGAGTAAGGAAACCTGCCGGGATCCAAACCACCCATCAAGCAACCTTCAGTAAATGCAGTGCAGCCTTGGCCGCTGTGGACAAGCTCTCCAGCAGGAATTTCAACATTCAGCAACACTCTCATCTGCCCTGTGCAATTTGTGCTACAGAAATGACCTTAGGGAAGCTTCCAGTACTGCCTTACAGGAGGGAGTGAGAGGTAATGTCAACAGTCTGCTCAATTAGGTATACATGCCGTGAAGACAGCATTTAGCAAAGGCCAGAGCATCTCATGGTGTAAATAAATAGCGAGTATGAGCTCGCATGACTTTGGGACGCTGCATGTGTTCGTCTCATTGTCTTGATTGCTTACAGAGTCAGTTGGCCCCTGCTCGCTGCAGAGCTGTAGAGCTAAATCATAGCTGGTAGGGCTGCTTGGAATATTCCACTATCTTCACCACAGAGCAGTGGGAGGGAACCAGAGATTGATTGCTATAGGTTTTGAATAATAGAAAGATATATGGACAGGGAACCAAGAGATCAAGGACAGAAGGACAGGCAAACAGAGAAAGGATCCGTGGATCCACCATGGGAAGGTTCCAGTAATTGTTGGAGTTTATTATCTAGCCAGAGGAAATTGTACCCTTTGCCACCCACAAGCACTCAATAGTAACTATCAAGTTAAACTGCCAAAGTGAGACGTTGTGACAAAGCCTCCTTTTAGAGATGAGGGATGACAGTGAGATGGGGACGGGGTGGGGGTTAAATGCTTGTCCCCCGGGAGTAGGAGGGGCAGTGTCACCGTTTGGAGCTGTTGAAAGGAGCACAATGGCACCCGGTATCGGGTTTGCCTGTTTGACAAATGGATCTCCTGCTGTGATCGTGGCGAGTGCAAGAGCCCTTATCTGTTAACAACAACAGAGGATGGAGATATATACGGGGCATCTGATTAAATTTTGTGAACAGGTATTCTTACAGCATATGAAATAACAAAGGCAAAAAAAAAATCTAACACTGCCACTCAACTTCAAAATTCTTCAGTGAAATTCTGTGCGCAAAATCCAACAGTTATACTTTGTAATATCATGTGAATAGTTGCCCAATGAGGGACTGAGGGGTCAGTGGCACAGAGGTGTTACCACATAAACCAACCACTCCTCTATGGTAATGTTCATTAAGCAACAAAAAATGGCAGCCACAACTCACTCCGAAAACCAAGATCCTGACTACTCTTGATTTCCAAGGGCCCATAGCAAAGCAAACACAGGATTGTGTTTGCACTTGGTCAGACAAAACAGAATCACACGTTTTCATCACCCTCTTCAAATTAATCACTTATTTCTTTAACCATAACTGTCTGAAATGAATTGCTGCATATACTGATAGAAACACAACAAGCATGGCTTTGGTGAATTGTGAGTTTAAATAAAAAGATATATAGGCATAAAGGTTGTATGTAAACTGTTTTTGCAAGTCTAAAATGTCCTACAAAATAAAAAAAGGTCCAAAAATAAACCTGCTACATGCTGAAACAGCCATTTTAAAAAGAAATCTGCCAGATGTTCAGTTTAAATCTGGATTCATAGACTTGTGTTCATCTGAGGCCCACTAGAATCATGCTAACTGAGTGGGGACTTAGACTCTTGCACATTAGACCTCACATTGTGCTTGGTTCAGTTTTTATTCTGGAGATGTGATAAGAAACACACGCAGGCACTAAAGAGTGATTTAAGGAGGTCAACATCAACAAACTGTTTCTGTGCATGACTACAAGACAGATCTTCGCCACACACGTTTTCTTACCTAATACCTAACCTGTTCTGACATATTTGGCCACAAAGTCTGTATGGCCCTCACCTATGTGCAAAAAAACCCCACAGTCTTTGAACTGAGAGAACGCTATCCTCGACTTACTCTCGCCAATAAAACCACACACAAATCTTCGATCCAGGCCCTGTAAATCAGGGCGAGCGCTGATCAAAGCGAGGCTGTGAATCTTACATGGCATATCCTGCATTCCACGCTAAACACATTCACATGCTCCAAAAGCACAGCACTTGTTTGTTGACCCCTTATCCATTTTAAGCACTGAGTGTTCATTTGAGTTGAAGCTGAATTCATTTGACCATTCCCTGAAGCTTGTTCTCAGTACAAACAGGAAGACTGGTCACATTTGGTGTATGTTTTTACAGCAGATTTTGTTTTTAGACATCACTTACTGAGACAACAATTTGGAATATGTGGGACAGCGTTAACCAACTGCAGTAGCATTTCTCAGTTCAAATCTTGCATTTGTGTCTTGTCATTGTGTCCTTGATAAGAGCAGATGAATCAGACTGTTTGAGACTGTTTGCATGACTGAGATCACATGGAACCAATGCTTCATCACGTCCAGTGGTTTCATCATCTATGGCTGCTTTATGGGCCAGGAAAAAGAGCTCTCTCTCTCTCTCTCTCCTCTCTCTCTCTCTCTCTCTCTCTCTGCACATTGCACACAATGTTTTTATGCTGCAATATTACATCGCCACAGGTTTGCTGAGTGGGGATTTCATTAGATTCAAATAAACTGAGGAATATGCACTATGTAGGCAGAATATCAAATGAGATAATGAACTTTGTTATGACAAGCCAGGACCTCAAGGTCAGGCAAACAACACTCACCTTATGACTCTCTTAATTAATAAATCATTAATTTACCAATCAAATTATTGCAAACAAATAGACTGAAAACACTTCTACCTAAACAGCAAGGGTCCAACTCCACATAGATTCATATATGAAGAGCAAAAGTGTAAAGAATGGATTAAAGACTATGACTCTATACTGTAGCTTATTACCGACAGTAGTAACCTGGTATTATTTCCAGTGCCACAGAGCACATAATTAACTATTGCATTAGTTTGTGGGTTAACGTGTATCTCCACTGTGTGGAAGCATTTCAGCATTTCAGCATCCCCAGGCTGAATTTCCAGAGATACTGTGAAATTGGCCAAACTTATCATTTAGTTCTCGAGCTAAAATCCTTTTCTCTTGCTAAAAGTTAAAAATAATAATAAAATAAAATAAAAATGGAGTTTGAGTATCTAAGCTGAGCAGCAAAGGATATATTAAAACAAAACAGTCTTTCAGTATCTTCTGTGTGAATTATCAACTGGTGAGGATGCTGACTTTTTGTCTGAAACATAGTTTTAGCATCAGTCTTTTAGCACTGGTACTGTTTATTGTCTTAGACAGGGAGAAGTTAGCCACACACAGCTTTATGAACCAACTCATGGAACCAATGTTGCATAATTAGCGAGCAACAGCTGATAAACTCTGCCAGCGACAGTTGGGATTTCAGTCTGCTACCACCATCTACCTCTGTCTGAAATCAAGGACCCATTATTTCAAAAATGACTTTGAGTGGTAAAGTCCGTGGTCAGATACCACACAGTGAGTTACTCCTAGTCTACTGGGGGTTTGGGGCCCCCAGGCACTTTCTTGCTTTGCCCTGTTGTTAATTCAGCCTTCAACTGCCATCTCTGTAACCTCCAGGTTTTTAAGGGCTGCGGTTTGGCACAATCAAGCCTATGTTTTAGGCAACACCACTTAGCTAATAGTATTACATTTTTTACTAAATGTACATTTAATATCGTAGATTTTTAAGTGGTTTGTGTTCATAGTGGAGCTGACCTTAGTGTGACTTGGAATAATAGCAGGTCTTCGTTGGTTAGCTCATAAAAGTCTGTTGTGCTTTACAGCGAAATGTAACAGAAACCCAATTGGTCACGCATAAACATATGTTTGGCATGAAAATTAAGCATGATTACAAACTAACAGCAGGAATCAGGCATCGAGCATTCTAACATTAATTTTGTTGTACCTAAATCAAACTGACCTGACATGTTTTTTCTCTGTTGTCTTACTTAACTTTCCAGTGTTCAGATCTGCACTCGTCGGGGTGGCCTTTCTCTCATAATTACTCTCTTTTAGTTGGCTTTAGTCCTCATGCTGTTTCCTGAAGAGAAAATCAATGTGTGTACCAACAAACAACTAGTTCCCTCTGGAGTTCTCATAAATTTTAACACCCCGTAGTCTGGCAGAGGCAAAACTCTAGGAAGCCAAAACAGATGTTCCAAGAATGAAAAAGTGAGAAAAGAGTCATGACCCCCAAAGACTGTTGGAAACCAGGCTTAAGCAGGTGTAAATGGGTTTATTATAATGATGGGAATGTTGTTGTGAGGACCAGTATCAACTCAGAAAAAAAACTCTTCTGTGCTCAGGTGCTGTGGGGTATATGGGACATTTACACTAACAAGTCACGGTTTTCTCAGATACTTTTAGACCATTAGTGGATTAAAAAAAAAAAAAAAAAAAAAAAAAAAAGAGGTTATACACATATTTACATATATACATATACAGATATTACCCACAAGAGACCATATATGTAGACTGTTATGCAGATGTGAGGCCTTGGAAGACAAATTGTTTGAGCACATGTTGTCTGATTCATAACTTGTGCATGAAGTAATTGGATCTATTATTTGGATGTCCTGCTTAATGTCCAGATGAACTGTCCATCTGAAACTTCTCCACAGAAGTCTACGGCTGAAACACTTTGACTGCATGCCATGTGTTTTTGTTCTTCTAATGTGTCCCTGCCCTGTTGTATATAAAAAAAAAAGAGTTTACGAAATCGAAACTTCACAAGTATAAAAACAGAAATCAATAAATACAAATACAGTCAATATGGAAGGAAAGGAAATGCTTGAGGTTTGGCACATCAACCAGCATTCCTTTCTCACTGCATCTCAACCTGCCAATGATGGAAAACTTGTCTCTTTTTTTCTCCTCTGAAGTTGACTGGTACTCAACATGTCCTCCCCCATACACCCAGGTGGTAGATAAAATGATGTTAAAAAAACTTCTTAACTAACTAAATAACTTCATAAAAATGACAGCCACTTAAACAAGGTTGGGTCATCTGTAGTTGAGGGCCACTACACAGCATTTGTAGCAATAAAACAGGTCTGGAAATTAGCACTTTAATATGAAAGTTTTCAAAACAACATGATGCAAATAACACAGCTTCAAAAAGATGTGAAATTGTCTGTGACCAAATTCCAACATTATTTGGTAAGTCATGGGGAACAGTCTGGAGAGTTATGAGAACATAGAACAACAGACGTTTGTTTTTATTGGAAAAAACATATCAGACAAATTATTATTCAAAGCAGGGTATTTTTTTATGTCTTAATGTCAGGAGGGGCTTTTTAAAGTCCTTTTCAATGAATGGTTGACATCAGGCTGTCTACATCAGAAAATGTGATTATTTCAAAAATGAGAGAAGCAACTAGAGACCATCTGGTGATGTGATCCCAGCAGCTGTGACGTCTATCAACATGTTCCCCACCAAGAGTACTGAATTGGTATCACTACGTTATTATACAAGAACTTAGTACTCATGGGTCAGACAACACCCATCTTCGAACTTGGCAACTACACACCTGTAAAGTTTCGTGACCATATCTTGCTACCATGGTGACACATTGTATTGCTGCAGTAGGTGTGTGTCTCCGCTGACTTCCGAGGACATTACGTAGACTTACATTCATTTCCTGGAGCCTTACCCTAGCCTTAACCTCAACACAAACCTGACCTTCCATTTAATGATTCACATTTTGAGGATTTGTCCCCATAAGGAAGGCACGCCCCCATAACTGTGATGTGCAAACAGATGTAGGTCCCCACAATATAGGAATACCTAGATCACACACACACACACACACACACACACACACTCTCACGAGGTGAAAACAATTCAAGCAATGCTGTCACGGCAAGTAAGAAGATCGTGTCTCATGTAGCAACTGCATGGCTGCTGCTTGATTACTCATCTGTAGTCAAACACCAGCCATACCATACGTGGATGCAGAAAATACCATAAGGAAGTGATTGCAGCTTCCAGTATATTTCAACAGTTATCTAAAGGATTCAATTACTTTTTCAACTTTCATCATATTTCGTTGACATTTCCTTGTCAACATTTAGAATGCGCTTTACACAGTGAAAACTGTGAATATTTTAAGTCTTTTGTCTGATTAGGGGTACAGAGGAAAACTGTTGCTGAGAGGTAACAGTGGAGCTGGGTTAGGCTGGGCAGAGCTGGCTGAAGGACACAGTGATAGTGCCAGGGGGAATACAAAAGACAGGTACAAAGCTAGATGTGATGAACAACTGATGTGGTTGGTGAAGAGGAGCTGAGACCTAGGAGCAAACTGGTTAACTGAGAGCTGAGCTGTAGTTCAGAAGAAGAGCAGAGGCCTGAGCTGGGGTTTAAATACTGCAGCAGGTTGAGGCGTTGATGAGGTGATTAGCAGCAGGTGTGCAGGAGAATTGACTGGAGCAGGAGCCGGGAAGCCACACCCAGCAGGACACACATATGCACACGTAGACAATAAATGAGGACAATCAATACACAAATGGGAGGGGAAAAACAGAACGAAACAAAAAAGAGAAGGAGGATAGACCAACCTAACCATAACAAAAAACTGTAACCAAACTTAATGAGCTACTTGGTTGAAAAGTGAATTGATAGACCCCCTCAGTCAGCTCTGCCCAGCCTAACCAAAAGAAAGAAGAAACTGGTAATTACATTTCGAAACCCACTCCACAGTGAAACGTATCCGAACATTATCATTTGTTTCTGATGAGAACCGATTGAACAAACCCGTGTTCGTGTTGCACTGTGAGATGGATGAGCATAAACAAGTGGTCCACTGACTAAAAGCACTGAATTATGATGTTGGTTAACAGACAGAGAGAAAAAGTCACAGAGGGAATTGGGAGGATTTAAAAAGTGCAAATATTAATTAAGTGTTGTGTGAGTGCTGCAGATGGAAGAAACACTGTGATGTTTTCAGAAGATAAGACAGGATTTACTGATCAATTATACTTCATCTGTCATGACCTGACACAGTTTTTCTATATGACACGTAGTATAGTGTCTTACTGGCTTTTTGGACTGCTGTTGCACACACTGTGGTATTTCCATTAAGTATTGATGCAACTGTTTAATAACAGTGGAGCAGAGATACTGAGAACTGACAAAAAGCAGTGGTTGACCAGGCAGGGATCCAGGGACTGAGAGTTGGCAGAGAGAGCTCATCTATTTGGATAACCTCTGATGTAAAAATGGTTCTTTTGTTGGACCATGTGCTGCAGCAAAGGGAGGTCATGGAAAATAATAACCGTGAACCTTGCTGCAATGATAAAGACGAAAGTTTGCCAGCTGTAATGATTGCTTCAATCAGAGCAGAGTGGAGATTTAGATAGAGGAGATAAGCACACAAGGAGCCTCTGGGCTGAGACGTTACTGTACATCTGATGGAGCTTTGGCTGTGTCTATACATTTACGATAGGTCTCAGTATAATATATGTTTTCTGTGGATGATAACTATGGGTCATGACCCAAAATGAACAGTGGTAAAATAAGAGGTGAGATTTTAGTCTCTGGCATGTCATTTAATTTTTGAGGCATTTATCAAAACACCTGTTGCTTCCAGTGACTATAGAAAGCAAATAAACACTTTTACTGAACTACTAAGTACTGATCTTCAATGCAGTTGTAAGGTACTTTAACTATTTACGTTTTACACTTTATCCACCACATTTCAGAGAGAAATATTTGCTTTTTACTGGTCTACATTAACATAGACAAATATAGTAACTAGCCTCCTCTCAGACTAAGATCTTACATTTACAAACGCATTACATTTAAAAACACATGACAAAATACAACACACTGTTAATTAAATCAATGATTCCCATTCATTTTGTCTTGTAACCCCCTACAAAGAAACAGTGTCCACTTGAGGCCCTCTGTCTCTGAGTTGAAACATTTCCCTCTCAGATGGTTTCATTTAAATAAGTGTTTGGTGCCTGAAAGAAAATATTAGAGAAATGTCTAAAATACAATCACAAATTTGTTCTGCAGAACTTTTTTGTTTTTTCTTCTTTCCTGCCACATTAATCATCTCACGACCTCAAGATTTATCTGGTGATCCTTTGGAGGGGGGCCGACCCGAAGTTGGAAACCACTGGACTAAGCTATTGTACTGGTTACACCTCGACCAGCTACAACAGTAAAAACTGATGCTTATATAATGATGCATTAATATTCATTGTCAGAATTTAATTTATAATAATATATCACAGACAGGCAATTTTTCTGAGGAACAAGCACCTTGATACTTTAGTACATCTTGGTGATAATAATGGAATTTTTCTTTAGTAATATATTGAAAGGAGAACATTTACTCATCCTGGATTACTTTTACACAGTTGCACTGATATTTTTCCTTGAGCAAAAGCCATCTTAACACTTCTTCTAACACTACACAACACAACACAACATCCACAGTAAAGTGCTGAAAACTAGCTGTTGGGTTTAGATGCAGCATAACGCTCTATAAATTATTTTACTTTGCATATGTTTTCCACCACTTCCTGGAGAAGAGTAGAACTGCTGTAATTCACTTATAATTGCAGGACAAAAGTACATTCCTGAACTTTGGGGCCCATGCAGGCTGAAAGAAACATTTGAGAATGACCAACAGACCCTGTGACAGAAGGGTAAAATGTCGCCAAGCATCCAACCACATGTTTCCTGTGGTCAACTTTCTTCATATGTTCAAGAATTCCTCCCCAGGACTGTCTATGAGTCTGGCTCTGCTCAGGATGAAAATGTGTTTTCTTGGTGAATGAGGACATACAGATTGACAAAAGCATGAGACAAATAAAAGCCACTTTTGTGCCATTATTATTCTAAAAATTATGACCATCATTGGTTTCATCAGCTTTAATTCTGACACATCACATCACACACAGATGCAGACGACCATGTGATGCAGTCACGCAGCCTGCCTGCTTGAGAAGACTTTCCTTCTCTGCCACAGTGAATGATATGAGCCATACAAACCCAAATTACATTTATGATTTACACGGTGCCAACACGGGCACAAAATCAAAGCCTTCCACTGAATCATTTAGCATATTTATTTAGCTGGCAACTTCATGGGCAGTCAAACCTGTCTGCGTGAACTCCTTCATTTGTATTTTCTGCTGACACATGCTGGAAAGTGCAGAGCCAGTGACAGTCACTCTCTCATTAGCAGGTTTTTGGTGGAGACTCCAGAGCCTGTGGGTGGCCTGGAGCCGGAGAAAAGTGCTTTCTCTCTGTATCTACCTCTTCTTTCCATGGAGACCTGAAGTCTCCAGTCACCCTGAATGTACCCTTTCCAGTGTCTGGGGAGATAAAAAGGCATCCAATATTTCAGCAAATAGAAACCTTATCCAAACAAAGGTAGGGTAGAGTCATTACTTTCAATCAAAAGCACATGTGAAAAAAGGGAAAAAAATGACTGGACACTTGCTGGATTGAAAACACAACCTTGTAAAGTGCAGAGCGCAGGGTTTGGTGCTGAATAATTATTGCAGGTTTCTGCTTTTTACTGTCAAGGATTGTGAGAAAATGATTTATTGTGTCTTTCAACACCTCAAATTGAAAAGGTGGTGAAATATCCCTCAAAACTGGGTGCATGTCCTGGAAAGTTCTTAATAATTTCTTTTAGATGACATTGCTTCTATTGTTGTTATAAGAAGAGGAAAAACAGAAGAAGAAGATAATGGTATAAATGGGTATACCTTGAGATGTATGTACATTTTTCTTTTACATTTTTTAAAAGTAAAAATATTGAACATCTGGTGAACACATTTACATACAAGGTCACTCCCAGACTTTTCCACATAGTCTGTAAAACAAGCTAATGACTGAAGGAAAAAGTGAATATGGATTATTTAATAATATACAGAGGACTTACAGAGAGAAAACAAATCAAAATCATGAGCTAAAATATCTTCAAAAGCCTGAAAATATCCCACCAATGTCAAGACATTTCATAGCTGCACCAGATGTTTAAACTAAAAAATTTTTGCTGACTGATTGAAATGAGTAGAGCTTATCTTGGAATGCTGGCTGCATTGTAATGTAAATGCATACTGACAGTAGGTCTGGGAAATTTACTACACAATGCTTGTAAATCACAAATAATATTGCCGTCAATATATTGTAGCACTGTAACAGTCTCCAGGGCCGCATAAACCGAACATCTGGTTCAAACTGCTTTTACAACAACCTGAACAAAGCCTCAGAGTAGCGGCATAGCACTACTGCTACAACTGTTTTCAGCAGCTTCAATATTATTTAACATTTTTCTAATCTAGAGGGCATGAAAAGAATAAGTCCCTTGGCCAATGCATAAAACTTATTTTGAACATAATGAGGAGAACAATAGCAGCCCCACAGTGATGCTGCTGCATCTGATGTTTTCGCAAAGTGTACGTTCCCTGTTAGCGATGATGGAAAAAATATGTCACTCTTTTGGGAACAGTCAAAACAGGACCCAGTGAAGTCGTACAACAATGTTCAAAAAATTGAGTGTCTTGTTTACAAAGTGGCCTCTGGAAGAGCTTTCAGCACACATTGCCACATGCTCTGAAGTGGTGAAGACAGTGATGGCAGTGAAATATGTCATTAAGAATTCCCAATTTTCTATACAAACTACTTATAGGATGCAACAGAAAACCTGAAGTGGTCCGTACCTAACAAAACACTTCCTGCACATTTACAGTGGGAAGAGCGTATCAAAGCATATCAAAGCATTTCGTCTATAGATCACATCTGTAATGCATCAGGACATAATGGCTCCTGCGAAGTCTTATTTGTACTCATGAAAAAAATCTTAAATGCAGACACAGCTAGTTGGTGGTTTTAGTGACCCTTGAACTGTTTCAGGATTTATGACATCAGTCCATTATGAAAGTAAATTATGATCATTTCAGTTATATATGTCATGGTGTCGTATAATCTCCCAAATATTTTCACTTTTTAGCTCTCAGTTAACTTTTATCATGCTTATACACTGCAATCTATTTGTTACAAAATGTGAATAAAAATGGTTTTAAGCTAATTTCACTCTGAATATAAAATTTTGTTGCAAAGTTGCAGCAGTTTTGGTCATTTCACATGAGAAATATCTATATTTGTGTTTTTTGTTCTGGTCATCTTGAATGATGGGTGGGGCTTGGCTGGGAAAAAAAAAAAAGTTATGTACTTTTATTTACCAAAGATTTTGAAATGTGAATTTTTGAGGTTGTTTGCTTATGTTGTCAGTCAAGTGTTATCAAACCACACACACATAGTCCTGATGAAGCAGATTAGCTGAGTTTTAAAAGAGCATTAGAGTCTTTATAATATTGTTTGTCTTTTTCCATACTTTAACTTTGTTGTTATAGTCATGCATATGTAATGTTATCAAGAAAAACTTGATAACATAGTGTATAGTGTATAGTATAGTGTTCTGTTTTTGACGAGTGGGTCTCTGCTTTGTTTGTTTCCTGTCCATGGTTTCATATTATTCCACTGAGTTATAAGTGATGGCACTAGACAACAAGAAACTTAGCAATGTGCCAACAAAACTCAAGGGAGAAGAAATCTGTTAGCAAGAAACTGTGGATGTAAACAGTGTGGGCTTCAAACTGTTCAAAAAAAGAAACACATTCAACATCAAGGACACACATACAGTGTGTTGTGATTAATAACACAGGATGGGCACATTTAAGATTTGAAAGCAGGTTTTAGGAGCTTTAAAGTTCATATTATGCAAAGAAGCAGGTGAAGCAGCTGATGCTTCTTAAATTTGTAACTTGTTAAATGACATTTAGTCTGTCTAGAACAAATCCTGTTTAATGTTTTAATTACTGCAAATGTTAACATAATGCACAATGTAATATCATTTTTCATCTCACCTTGGCTTTACCTCCTGTCTCACATTATAAAAACACAACACAATGAGCAATAACAAGTCCTGTGTAACCAGTGATACAAAATACATTCTTTTATTCATTCATCATTGTAAATACACAAAAGTATTCACACAAACAATATTTAGTGGGATATAAATCTTGAAACATTTTTACACACCATTTACACAAACTATTTTGGAAATTAATGTGCTTCTTCTGTCTTTTAGGAACTATCCTTTTCTAGTTTGTAATATTCAAATCTATCTATGCCTTTCCCCTCTCGTCTACACACACACAGCTTTTATCATCACTACATTATGTTGAATCTGTCCAGCTGTGCTTGTCTTGTCTCATCCCTTTACTCTTCTCACCTAGATCATTTTGCTGTAATGTTTAAGATTCATATTTTTATTATATGTACATGATATACATTGATTCTTAAATACATTTTCATTGTTCCCAATCTATTTACAATATAAGAGCTTATTGATATTTTTAAATGGTTACAAAATATGTGTACTTGATGCTCTAAAAACATTAAAGCAAAAGGAGGCAAATGTGATATTATGTTGACTATGTAGGTAACAAGCAGTGGTGTAAAGGAGTGGTACTGATAAAAGCATTGCTTAACCTCCAGTACAACAGAAAACTGAACAGTATTTCATGAGAAGAAAGTATGCAGTTGTATTTGAAACAACAGAAAAATATACAAGGCCGTGTGCCACCGACAAAATGTTGATTCAAACTGCAATTCTCTTTGAAAACATCAGGTTTATGGAGCATTTTTGTAACTCTAATCAATCTTCTCACGTCTCCATTCCTACTGGCTTTGTAAACGGAAAAAATTGCACTTCCATCGTATCCTTGAATCCTGTTCATGTGATTGGAAAAGCAGAACCAGTCTCGGTCTAGTATCGGAACCACTAAGTCTGCAGCAGAGCACTACCTCAGTGCAAACTGTTTTAACCCACACAGTTGTATCACAATAGACTGCAGCTGTATCTGACAGATCAAACGAGGTTTCCACAATGGACACAATACTTTATCTCTCTTCTTGTGGCTAAAAGTCGGGCGAGGAGCTAATGCCCCAGATGAAACTCATCGCTCTAATGTAAATGTTCTTTCATTCTTCACACAAGTCCAAGCTTTTGAGTGAACAATGTATGCAATTAGTTCCTCATATGACATTACCGGTATTTATGGGGTCTGGACATTGTTACTGGTTGTGAATGTCTTGCATAGCAATAGCTAAATTCCTTCAAGACTTAAAACAAACAATATGATACTGAAATTTGACAGAACAGACAACACATCACGGCAAAACTCAGATCCAGTAGTGAAACACAGGATATTACACATCTGATCTTTTAAACAAATGGATTTTGGACTTTGGTAAAGAATGTACTGTGCAGTAAAAATATGGCTTCTATGTAAATAGTCTACCTGTCTTATTATTATAAGTTGAAGCTTGATGAAAAACTGCTACGTCTGCTGCCTCCATCTAAAAAAGGTCCACACCTATCACAGCATCTACTGGCTAACTTTGTGGCTCCCTGAATGTCGTTGAGAATGTGTAAAAAAGTTTGTCGTATTTGTCAGCAAACACACCATGAGCTCATTGATCTCACACAGCTGTGAGGTGTACGTGTACGTGTGTGATGGTGCCTGTTTGAATGTGGGTGCAAGGATGGACCACTCACAGCAAACACATTAAAGCATTCCCATTCGCTCCGCGCTCACTGAATAGCGAGCTTGAACCCACACAGTCTGTTCTGTCTCTTGTTAGTCTCTGTCTTTTACTCCTTTTTCAATACAGCCACAACCCATCCTTTAAAAAACTTTCCCTGGCAGATGGAGACACAGGCCTCTACGCCGACAGCAGCTGCCTCCGCTTCAGATCTTCTGGCACATGTGGAGCCTGGACTTGGACGAGGAGGTGGCGTCTTTCCACACCTTGCAGGAGAGGCCCTTGGCACAGTCACAGCGCTGGAAGATTTCCAAGCCGTGAGAGCCTTTCTTCCTCTGCTTGGTGCACACCTCTCCCAGCCTCAGAACCGGCTTGCAGATTTTGGTCCAGAAGTGGCGGGCGCAGCAGTAGCCCTCCGAGCAGTCAGACGAGCGCAGGCAAGGGTCGCCTTCGTGCCCTAACAGAGGAGGACAAGAAATGATACAGATCAGCGCTGACCCAGCCAACAACAAACTCTATATCAAGTCGGCATATCTCTGCTTGGAAAAACAGAAACAAATGATTGGTCAGAGACATTAAAGACCCACATGGAATTATAAACCATCCAGCATTTTGGAGTTTGTTGTATAGTGCTTCAGTTAAATAAAGGAAATGTACAATCACTGCTCATTAAGCTGTTATGATTTCCATACGGACAAGTTTAGCAACCCTTTCTTCACGTTTCATTTCAGACGGCATTATGTGTGGCCATGTCAGAGACAAAAGAAACACAGGAGGCTTTCAACATAAATCAAGCAAACAATTTGCTTTTTCTGTATATTAACCATATAGCCCCATCTGGTGTGAGTATGATATTTTTGGCAGGAAGTTAGTATTACTCCAGTGAAAGCATAATTAGTACAATTTAGTCATGCAGATTTTTTTTTCCCCCTGTGAAACACTTTTAAATGTATATCACTTCTTGCCAAAACCTGCTTTATCATTCAAACCAGTCATCCTGACAAAACCACACTTTGCTGATTAGTTATTTCAATACAAAGTTCCAACCATCACAGCGACAGACCGCTAAGCCTCGCTGCTTGTTCGCTGCTTTAACACCACGGACTCTTTTCTTGAGCAGAGTAAGGCCATTATAATGTAATAACGTTTAAGGAGAGGGAGTGAGTCAAGCACAAATAAAAGTAAATGACCTTATTTATAGCAACTTTAAGCAGTGCTGCTATTTTCACATTGATTTTAGCATTACAGCCTGCTGTCCTGAGGGTGCATTAGAGCTGAGTAATTTAAGTATCTCATTAAATGTATTACTTTATGGACAGGCCCTTATATTACCTTAAATCAGGTGACATGAACACCAAGCAGGGGGTTTAGTGAGTTATTAGCTATGATCGTGCCAAATCTGCATTCTGTGGTTTTCACTTGTGTATCACACAATATGTGCTGTCAGTGAAAGTGTCTGTATGGCTTTATGTAGGTGCAGAAACAGCAGGGGCGTTGTGGTTTCTCCTCAGCTCCCCATGCTGCGCTTTGGGCTCACAGACACTGACATATGAGCAGAGGGGTAATTATCAACATAGTTTGTGGACTGGCGTTGCCCATGAACTCTGTAGGACACGCAGACAGTGAACAAGAGAAAGGCAACAGTGATGGTGTTTAGAGGTGGACATTTTTTAAACATAACATCAGAGATCTGCAGCCAAATCTTACCTTTAAGAGAATGCTTAGCATGAGCTTTGCCACTCTTCCTCCAGTTGTGGTCTTTGGTGGAGAGTTTGTTATGTTCATCTAACGCTAAGATGTGAGGTGAGAGGACGCTCTCAGAGATAGCCACACAGATGTCTGCAGACAGAGGGAGAAGAGCAGAGGGTAAAACATCATGGAAACAGAAACATAACTGGGATAACTAACCACAACTGTCACCGTGTGAAGTTATGTCAAATAAAAAAGAAAAGTCCATTTTAGCAGAGCCCCACAGTCATGACATTCACACTGTTTATAGTTATAACAACAAAATGTCAGCATTGAATCTAACCACTGGGCATCAGTTTAATACAGTTCAACCATAGTTCAGGATTCTGACAGAGAGCATGTGTTCAACATTATTTAAATGTACTGGCTCCGTCACCAAGTCTCTGGGCTAGATGCTGTGGTACTGTTTGTTCAGTGACCTAGAACAAGTCACTTGTTCCAGAATATTTGCATAAGACAAGAAATCTAATTTCTGAATTGCACCCTCCAGTCACAATATAAATGAGACTGACCGATGTGTGTGTGTGTGTGTGTGTGTGCTTGTGTGTATGTCAGGTACATACAGTTGCTGCAGCGGTTCCCAGGACAGCACATGGCATCTCGGTGGCAGCGCTTCTTCCTCCTGCGGCAGGTGAGGCAGCGGGATGGAGCCTGCTGAGGGCTGTGGCAGTAGCTGCCCACACTGCACTCCTTGTCATTGCTACATGGATACACCTGCTGAGGAAAAGATGCATCTGTTCAGTCTGTGAAAACATGCATTTGCTCGTTTTGGGAAAGAAGCTAGAGTGTGTAATTTCAGTGATATCAGACTTAAATCAACAGCATGAACAGCTCCTCCTATATCTAAAAACTCTAAATCATAGGTTACATTTATAGGAATCTATGGTGCCTGAGATAATGTCACATCGATGAGGCAACATTTTCTACACAGCTCAACTCTACATAAGTCGTTGTGGTTTTCCAGTGGCAGACATGAGCAGGACTTATTCAGAAGCTCAGCTAACCTTTCTCTGAATAATACAGTGGATGCTGCATTTGACATTTGACTTTGATATGTTTGCCTGAGGAGGATTAAACTACATGACACACACACAACGATGTCATGTGCTGGCAGATGGACACACCACTCCCACAGACACATCGATCCTGCAGTTCACTGTCTGTTTGTAATGGGCAGTTAGTCTGGTCTTGGGATGGCAGTTTAATGGGTCATTAATGTGAGGGTGGAGATTCTGTGCCTTCACACACAAGGACATCAATGCCCACCACATTTTTCCCAAATGATCAGATCACTGTGTAGGAAGGAACACCCAGCAAACACCTACTCATACAGATCCAATGCAATCACTGCATTACTTCTAGTTGATGCACCTCAGGGCTGCAAAATTCAAATTGTAGCAAGCAGTTAACAAGCCAAATAAAACACATGTTATGTTCTGGTTTATAGGTCTTTGGAGAGACTCTATAAACAAGAGTGTTCAACCTGACTCCAACAACTTGGTCCATTAATTCTAGTTCATGTTGGTTCTTAAATTTCTGTGAAAAATTTTGGACGGCCCAAAAACAAGACCCAGGAAACACTCGCTCTAATGCCGTTCACTGTGTTAGAAATTGTATTTGTATCTGTATTTGTGTGCTCTCACTGTGCGTCTGACTCTTGTAATGCTGAGGAACAGCAGCCAATGGAAGATATCCCAGTTACTTTGTTTTTGATCAAAGGTTTCCCAACTGGTTACTAATTGTTTTAGAAGTGGGGTTGTTTCTGGAAAGTGACATTGCTGTTGAGTTTTTCAAACTTAGTTTTTGATGTTTTGAACATTAAAAACAAATGCACTTCCCCTCCATTTTATTTTAATTTTTGGCAGCAGTCTGAGCAGCAGAAATCATAAAACCTCTGCAAATGAACCCAAAGCTATCTGCATGGCCAGATCCCATGGACTACAGGCTGTCGTCCCTCTGAGCCCAGTGGTGGACAACATGTTGTAGGGATTAACATGTCTTTCACTGGTGTGGTCACTTTTTTTCCCTTGCAGGTCCCAGACAATGGAACCATTACAATTCCCAAACCAAGAAAAACCGCTTCAGTTTCTCTCAATTTCAATTCTCAGTGTTCAGAGGCTTAATGAGCCTACAGACATAATTGAGGGGTAATTACAGAACCTAATCATACTCTTTTAAAGTCAGTTGTTTTTGCTTCAGTATTTCTTGTTTTTACGCTGAAAGGTTGAGACATATTCTGTCGTCCAGCAAAGCACACAAGGAACCTTCAGGCCTTTTCTGTAAGCAAAACTGAAATGACCACGCCAGAAAAACCACCACCTTACAAACATAACATCCACTGTCCACACGAGCGCAATGTACAATTAAAACCGAGCTCACTTTTTCCATAACAAATGTGTACACACAGTTTTACTGGAACCACCGTCTTGATATAATTCCTTGCACATGCAAGTCCTGTCACATTAGACTTGGAGCAGGAGCAAAGCAGCTTGACATAAATTGTATCACAAATCAAATGAACTCATCAGACAAATGAAATAATGTCATGAATTTGCACTGAACTCATCAAGGCAGAGGGACATTTTGAACAGCTGCAGGAAGCATCAATACTTTGGCTTGGGTCACAATAAAGGTCGGGCAACTAAACATCTTCATCTTATTTTGACCCTTTCAGTTTGATTTCAAGCTATCGATGCACTGAGCTGTAAGACATTTGCACAACACAACACCTATTGAAAGATACAAATCATTAAAAAACGAGCAGAGCATGAATTCTGACTGTGTAAATTATGTCCAGTGGAGACTGACATTAGAACAACATGTTTGGCTGGCATACCACCACCGGCACCACAACCACATTTAGCTGGCACTGCTCTGACAGATCTGATTTAGTGTGGCTTACCACTGACAAACATGGAACAATAAACATACGAATGAACATGAAAGAGGTTTAAATCAGAGTAAAATCATTATAGCCACAATAAATAGCAAACTCCGTTTGGGGTATAAAGGTCAGCCGAGAGGGGAGGCCATGCCCAAAAGAACAGGCATCACTCCAAATATGAATGTACACCACATGTGAAAATCAGCTCTCAACAATATCAATATTTCAGCACATTAGAAATTGTTGCTTGATGTCCTTGTGCTTCAGAAAGTGAACAAGATTAGACTGTTTGGATGGATGCCATACTGACTTTCTCAGGCTGGAAACACATGGAGGCAATGATCCAGCCGTAGAAAAATGAGCAGGAATATTAAGCTGAACGATCATCTATCATTATGACAGATTCCCATGATGCAGATGCTTAATGTGTTGATGAAAGTAACAAAGCCCTGATGTTTGGTGGATTCTAAATATTTCTTAATTACTACTATGAACTGTTCTGAGAATATTCGAAGGCCATATTTTGTAGGGGAACTCCACTGATTTTACAGAGTGAGATCAGTTTAGTCCTTGTGACGAGTGCAGGAGAGCATGTAATAACACATGTATGATGTGTTTTGTTGTTCTGGAGTAGCTTAATCAAGTCTGAGAAAATAACTCTAGTGATGCCATTAAAGTTATGTCAGCTTGAGGCAGAGACTACTGTTTAGACAAAAGACTAGACAAGTAGGGTCTAATAAAGATGCTATTAGGTTTACAGAAAGTGCAGTATCCATTTTGACCACTTTTTTTTAATCCCTCCCAGAAGTCCCCCAACTTTGTGGCATTGCAATCCTAAAAATCCAAGCTTTTCTTTGTGAAAATCTGTTGGGAAATAGTCCCATTTTCTTTATCAATACCACTCACATGTCTGTGAATCAAGTAAAGTTGGAGCCAGGAGCAATTAGCTTAGCTTAGCATAGCATAATGACTGGAAGCAGTTAGCTTTGGTCTTTCAACACCTCTAAAGCTCTGTAATTAAGGCAATGTTTCCCATTTATTCAACCCATAAATAAACACAAATGAAAAAAACTACAATTTATAGGGGGATTTACACAGCACGACTGTTTTGTGATGAACAATTTATTTGTCTGTTCAGCACTTTTGTGCAGCATCTTTGTGTCACTGTGAATGTGTGGAAAGTCACATTTTCTGCCAAGAAAAACGCACAACTCTCTGGAAAACAGCGCATTGTTGTTTTGTGTTTCTGTTTGTGTTTGGATAAAAATGAAAACAGTTGTAACACATGATTTAGCTTTCGAGGTTCTGGTAGGTGTATTTTTTAAGGTCGCAGAGACAGGCTAACTGTTTGCCTCTGTTTCCTGTCTAAGCTAAACTGTTAAGCTAAGCTAATAATCTCAAGGATACACACATACGTTGGACTGTGGTATCTCATCTAAAGCTCAGCAAGAAAGCAAATAAGCATGTTCTCTCTACTGCTTTAACTCAAAGTCCACTTAATAGGACCTTTGATTTCAAGTTCCTATTTCCAGGGTCAGAAACTGATGTAAATACTCAGCTGGGCTTTTCTGTTTCAGGGTCAACTGCACATTCACTGTTGGTGTGATCACAGCTGAGGAAGGAATAACGCTGGAAATATGGTCTGAGGAGAAGTTCAAGAAAGTGCAGCAGGAGTTTTTCCCTGACATAAAAAATGTGCTGTTATGTAAATATGAAGACAAATGGGCCTGGCCACATGCTGTAGTACTACCTGCTCTGATTCTGTCTCTCTGGCCAGCAGACTTGGATCGATTACAGTGCAGTGCACATATGGGAGGGAGAGCGGGGCAGAAGAAGAAGAAGAGGCTCACGTCTTCCATCACAGCTCAAACCACAAGACAGCCCTTTGAAACCCAAGGATACAAGACCAACCCTCAAATCACAGTGGATAATCTCGCCTTATCTTGTCATGTTTTAAAATGCCTCATTCGCAACTTCTGAGAGACAGGGCTTCATTTGGATGCATCTCATTCATCTCACATCTTTTTTTTCTTTTGCTCCCTTATTTTTCCCTAGACAGCTTTCGCACATAAAAGCCCAGCCTCGGATCCTGTGGAGGAAGTGGGCTGAGAGCTGTGTACTCTGCAGCCTCTCTTGGTATGCTGGTGAGACGATAAAGGCAGAGACAGACAGAGAGCCATAAGGGAAGCCCCTGGCCCTGTCTCGTGCTGCTTTCGTGCTGGTAAAGCGCCATGACTTTGAAGAGGAAACTTAAATGTGCGGGAGCAACAATCTACAAGGGATTTACTACAGGATATACAGGGCTTTCAACCCCCCTCCCCCGGTCTCAGGATCCCTTATTTACCTCTGCACAGTCATACCAAAGTCCTGATATAATTCGATGGAAGTGCCCTGTAATGCATATAAATAACACTAAGAATGTTTTATCTGTTTAGCTGGAATTTGAGGGTTTAAGAAGAACAGCAGCAGCATCCATTTCATCTACATCTGTTTAGATTCAAGTGACAATAATGATGAAAATTATGACAGGACGTTGGGGGTGGGTGGATGGGACAAAACATCAGACTTTAGCAAGGGAGACCATTGTTTGTTTCCCATTTCCATCTGACAGTCAACTTTATTCAACCATTCCCTTACCTTAACCAAATGTTTATTACAGCTCTGATTACCTAACCTTAACAAAGTCATCATTTTAACCCAAACCAAGATCTTTTGCTAAACCCAACCATGTTGTTTTTGTGTCAAAACCTAAAAAAAAAAAAAAAAAAAATCGTAACCATACCGCTGTCACATCATATAACACATGATGATTATTTTTAAACAGTGATTTGTAACCAGTCTGGAGGGCACAAACCACGTCCTGCAGATAGGGGCGTCAGATCAGAAGACATGTTTATGTGTTGTTCTTGTGGGCATGGACAAACAATATGGCTACTCAGTGGAACGTCTGTTCAGGGCCACGGATGCACATATTAATAAAACCAGAGACAGAGCCGTTGTTCTCTGGATATGACACCGTGCACAGCTACAATAACTCTTAAGTAAAGGACTTGTTCACACATTTGGTCCACATCCACACTTTTAGAGCTCTGTGCACTTGACCTTCAGAGATCAAGCAGGTAACCTGAAACTGTGAATGGTGTTAATGAGTGGCAGGGGCCTTACAGAGTCAAATAAACGATGTCACTGAATAAACAAACTTCATATGCCCTGAAAGCACAGACAGCCCATATCAGATAACATAGGGATGGCTGCACATAAGTCACTCTTGCAAACCGTGTCTTCAAACACGACTTGGCGTCTTTCATCACTCAAAACACATGTGTTTATGGGCATGTCCCTCTGAGCGCTGGAACCCAGAGTCTCCGAAAACTAGACCTTCCTTAAGTTAAGTATACATTCTGAGTTGATCTTACTCATCGGACATGAAGAAAGGAACACAGTCACCGAATACGACTGCGCTCTTCAAAGACTATCAAAGGAAAGGGGAAAGCTCTTGATGGTAAATCTAGGAGGAGTGCCGCTCTAAAAGGTGTAATCCTGTGGAATGAGAGGTGCATGAGTCTCCTCTCTCATTAACAGGTCCAATTACAGTAAAAGAGGTCGTTGTAGGGGGCCCCTAATGGCTCCAGTGCAGGGCCCACACGGTGCCCAAGGGACCCACAGACTGGAAAGGCCACAGGACAGGAGACTGAAGCACAAACCGAGGCGAGCGCTAACAAGCGGTCACACCTCTCGCTGCCTTCTCTCTCTCTTTCTCAGCTCATTAGGATCACTAAACAGTCATTTCAGGTTAGAGAGTAGGAAGGCAGGGCTGAGAGAGAGAGGGAGAGAAAGTATGTGGCTGTACTTTTATAGGCAGAGCCCTTAGAGATTTCTTGTTAAGGTGATCTCTGTGTTGAATTAAATAAAGCAACTAGTTAAGGCTGACTGACCGGCTGCTGATGTTTTACAGACATGTACTGCATGAATGCAGCCACGCTGTCGGTTCCCTTGTGGGTTCAGAGGTTACAGTGGTGAGCACCGCCTGCCCGTGCTATCCTTTTCTGTTGGTTCCCTTCCAAGGAGCCAACAGTGCCACCCACGAGCGCCGGCTGTCAAGGTCTTAGAGGTTTCGGTTTTGTCGGTTTTACTCCAGTCAGGCTGATGTGAAAAGGGTGAGACAAACGGGAAAACACTCAGCAGTTCGCTCTGACTCGACGCCAAGGGATAGCCAAAACCTGACCGTGGTTTCTGAGAGATTAATATAACCCTTATCGCCAAAGGTTGTCAGCAGCTACAGGAAATAAAAGCACATTAAGCTGTCAAGTGCTTCCTACAACCGAAGGCTTCAACCAGCTTTTCTAATCTGATGGATAAAACACCAAATTATGCCCTTGTTTCCTGCTGCTGCGGCTCGTCTCTGCAGGGTGGCTGGACTCTCTCCCTCCATAATTTGCTTCACTAGAAAGTAAGCCAATGAGGGCAATTTATTGGAAGATTTTTGTAATTTTCTGTACTTTTCTTTAAATGTTTAAATGTGAGATTTCCAGGCCCCCAAACAGCTGCCTCACACCATCTAAAAATGTTGTCAATTCTTGTGTTTGACTGTGGATTGAAGAGGGGATAGAAAAAAAAAGTCTTAAAAAATGGAGATGGTGGAGAATTATTGAGATTCTCACTTACACAACTGGCAAGCTCACAATCACTCACATCCTGAACCCACTGCAAACTCCCCAGAGGTGTGATAATCTGCCAACTATTCCTCACCAACTGTAACAGACTCAACACCATGACAATCTGACCATAAATCTACTTGTAGGATATTGGCACTGAGGTTTCCCATAATGCACACGCCAGGGGAGAAATGTGAGTTGATGCGTGCCCATTTTCCAAACTCGCACCCAGGCCTTAATCAGCATTAATTCACTTCACAAATCCAAATGGAGATGAAAACATTTTGGGGTGCCTACTGCGAACCACTTTAGAAAGAGAATAACTCAGTAACACGTTGGTTTGTGCTATTCGGCTTGTCTCAAAGCAGTAATTGCAGTTGTGTACGTCTTAAAGAAGCTGATTGGTGTCCCTCTGATCGCTCCTAAACCAAAGCTTTGCCACGCATTCCCATTACAACCTCGCAAAGAGAGCAGACTTGTTATCTTTGATTTATTCTGCTCATAAATGGCCACTGTATGATGAGATACAGAGGGTCAGTGCAGTTTGACTGCCAGCGTCAAGCCGCATGTCTGGCCGAGGCTGAGCTGCGGCTGTTACTTTACAACTCTGGAAAACCTCCTGGCATCCAGAACTTACACACATATACATATACATATAGATAGACACCCCCCTCCTCCTGTCATAAAGACTATTAACCATCTTCAGTTGGACGCACTGCACCATACACCATGACATTCTGCTTTTATAACAGTATGGTGGTCTCTGCACACATATATTGTTTCCCCTCAGTCCAACCGTCCAAACCACTCCAGATTATTGCGATGGCAAAGATGTAAGCAGGCGTTCAAATTGAGGTCTGGCAGTGTTGCTTGAGGTTGGAGCTCCACACTCCGCAGAGAGAGAAAAGTGGCTTTTCCATAATTTTCTTGTGTCTGAGCTGGATGTCAGAGCGCTGCTCTCAGCACTACGCACTTAACAGATATCCAACACTATCACTGCTGCAAGTGATATTACAGACGGTCGAAGCAGGCCAAATGTAAATATAAGTTAGCGTTAAATCTAGAAGGGCAAGTCCATCAGGCAAAAGAAAACTGCTTAGGACAAGAGTAATCAGCTGTTTGAGTGAGCTGATGTACAGACTGACTGCTGTAGTGGAAGTGATGGAGATGTGGCAGTGCCATCTGCTGCTCAGAAACATACTGAGGCACCAACAGCATCTCTTACAGCAACATCACACTCGTATTTGTTTAATTAAAACATAGTTAGTGGTGATAATTTTACCAAATCAACATGTCAGGGAGACGAAGGTTTGTTGGCTTTTGTCAGGTTTTTGTTTGACTTACACGTCAAGTTTCTTCTCCTCGCTGATATCAGTTTTCCAAACCCTCTTTCAAAAACTAAACTAAAACATCCACTTCTCTGAGAAATTATTTGGTAAAGGGAGAACTTTGCTTCTCCAGCCAAACCATGAATGTACAGATCTAATTCCTCACTTGATAAAATAAAAATTACTCATAATGTTCGCAACTTCTTATGTTTGCCAGAATGAAAGCTGCCAAATCTTTCACATTTTTTGATCCCACATTCGCCGTCAAACTACAGTAATGTGGCACTTTGTTGAAACAGCAGGAATTGATAACTCTTTGAGTGGGTATTAAGTGGTTGGTAAGAGTATCCCTCAGAGGCCCCACAGTAAGAATCTCATAATCCCAGCAAGCGTCTGGGCCACTTTAATGACACTAAGACCCAGACAGAAAATTACCCCAAGTGTTAACTTTTTCTCACATTTCTGTTGGCATTAATGATTTACTGTGGAAGTGCGCTGCACCCGACTGTGGCGTCAGGTCTGAAAGGCAATTAGGGTTTATGAGGGGTCCAATCCCTGCAATTTCCAATAACGATTCACACGTGACAGTTTTTTTTTTATGCATAGAACTATTTTACTTGCTCACCTCAAAAAACTCCACGGGCAGTTTAAGAGACGAACCGCACAATTACGCACGTTTATGTGTATCAACGCCACAATCATCATCTAATTTAAATGAAAACCCTGTTCTTTTTACTTGTCATGAGTATTAGAAGTGCTATGTATTACGTTTGGAATCGAGTTATTATTACCACTTCTGACAAATTATCCCACTGGCGCTAATACTTCTACCCACTTTCAGTCTGTGCGTAAATATTCATCTGGCCTATCCGTTTTTAAGTCCTTAGACAATCAGATAATTCAAATTACCTGCGCAAGGATGTTGTGTTTCTTTGTGACCCCGCTGTGGGCAGCGGCGGACCGGTTCGTAGCGGGTGTAGGTGTCTCTTCCAACAGAGATGGCTTGATGGAGTTCGCCTTTGGGCGCGCCTCTGATACCTGGGATGTCCCCGTCCGTAGAGCAGCGACGAGAAACATCACAACACAGCATCTATTCCATGTAGAGACGAGCATCCTTGAAAAAAAAAGACTGAAATACCAAAAACAAAAAAGGAGGCAGAATCACTTGAAAAGCCTGAACTTTGTGCCGCAAAAACGCCGTTTCTCAGTGAGAAGTGTGCGCCCTGGCAGTGTCCATGCGTCACGCTCGCCCGACTGCAAAACACAGAGTAGTAGTGATGAGGCCAAGTTTTTGTTCCTGAAAATCAGATATTCAGAAGAATGAGTGCCATCGACACAGTCATCTGAAAACAGAGAGCCCAGTGTGGAGGGGGAACAATGAATAAGGGAATCTGTTAAAAAATGCGGATGCTCTGAGGGTCAGAAAGAACTTGACAAGAGGTTTCCACTCTGTCTCTGTGTGTGAGTGAGCACTTAGTCCTGCAGCCGGGTGTTTTATGATCTGGGATACTTTCTTTTTATAGGATTGTAATGAGTTTGCTTCCTCCGCCCCTATTCACAACTGACAAAGAATGAAACTGATCTGTGTGCGGCACTGCAGCTTGCGCATTGTCGTCTCGACACCGGCACCAGGAGCCCCGTTGGGAAAAAGCTATAAAATTATACACTGTGTATTTTAACTGGGCGCTTGACCCTTTTTACTGCGAGGCGGTGAGGCGCAGAGGAAATAGGGGGTGGGGGGGTTCAGTTAGACTGATCTAAAGAGGGTTTGTAGGTAACGTGGAACATTTTCCACAGACTGAATCTCTGTTTGTTGCCTGTGTGACTAAACATGTAACATTTAAAATATTCACATTCACACTGCAAAAACATGTGTACCTGAGGTTGGTTTGTCACTGACATGATGCTCTGATCGATGTGAGATGGAAGTAAGGATGTGGTTCAGGCTCCATTTAAGCAGCATTCCTGGAATAACTGAGAATTAAAGAAAAAAACAAAACAAAAAACTATCTGATAACCATTGTTTTCCTCGTGTGGGAAATGCATCCCTCATGATGCAAGGAATGCCAATGGTGATAAAGTTAGTGATATAAGTATTATAGAGGTTCCTTTGTTTGATTCTTAGAGTCTTGTATCAGGATGAGTTATATTCATGTTGGTTAGATGATAATACATGTGGAGGTACAATGAACTCTTTCAGTCTCAGGCAGGTAAAGCTCATGATTTTGGAGGAATACTGTGTTTAGTACAGAGACACAAGTCCTGCCTGGAGATAATTCATTTCAGTGATGTTATCAGTTTTACAGCTCTTAATTTGTATAAATTTATAACTTTACAGGTCACATAGCTCCTGACAATATAAAATATTCTCAGTGCATTCACCTGTGACTCACTTGTTCTCTGAAAATGAAAAATATGTTGCTCAAACAGCTTGTAAATCAAGCACAAAATCTTATCAGTGTAAAAAAAAAATAAAAATAAAAAAATAAGCAGCCGGTCACCAAAACCATCTTTCCCACAATGCCTCTATGACTCTACGCCTATTAATGCTTTAGTCTTCACACAAGTTGGAACCATCTATTCAAGGCTGGAAGCTCGGCTGGGCTGGGATGAAACCAATATACCGGTAAAGGCTTCTGACCTCAAAAGCGATCCATCACAGGCTCCAATTCAAAGTGTCAAGTTCTTTTGTTGGAGACAATGGACAACCAACTGAACTGGGGAGTGGGAGGAAGTATTGGACTTGTTTGATGTAACTGTAGATGCTTAGAGGTGATACTACCTTTGTCACCTGAGTGCACAGTGATTTACCCTGAAAGACTGGCAGACAGCTGCTCTCTGCGGAAACACATCTTTAAAGAAATCTGCCATAAAGTTTTGATATTTCAGAGACAATTAACTTCAGCTGAATAAGTTCAACTGCCATTGTGAAGATTTCATTAACATGCGCTGTGGTTTAAATGAAAGATTATCTTCAAATAAGCAGAAAAAACAGACACAATGGCCCACAGCAAAAACTTTGATTTATCCCTTAAACGCCGGGTGATGCCCAGCTGGGCTTCGGCTGCCATCAATGCTGCTGATTAAACAGCTGAAAAAGTCCCAGAAGAGAGGGCGAAAGTGGCTCACAGTGAACCAGAGGACCAGAGGGATGGGGCTGGTTTGTAGCTTTTCAAACACATTCATCATTTTAATACATGCAAGCAGAAAAGAGGAGACACTTAAAATGACATACTGCTGAAACTCTGGAGGGCAGAAACCAGCATGTTGATGCTCTGGTGCTGATAAGTGTGGAAATGTCCAGAGGAACCACAGCAGATGAGATGTGACAGGCCTGAGTAACAGATGATAAAGTATCCCCACGGAGGGAAGGTGATGTGAATGTTTTGGACAGCAAAGCTTCTGGTGTCTTACATAAAGGTTCTGCATGTGGTAACTCTGTGCCAAAGTTTTTAGGGATGACGGCGCGAGTACACCCCTGATTCTTTGTCACTTTTTTCAACACTGCAGATTAACAAAGAGCTTTGAGGATGTCACCAATTAGTATAAAAATTGTGATTTTTTTTTTTTTATAAAGTCAGGAAATAGGCTCAGCTTCCTCTCAGCCTGGATTCTAAGACATGCAGAGGAGAGCACCTGGGCCAAGATCTGTGATTGTTTCCTTGGCTCACCGAGTTGGAAAGAGTTTACCATGGGATGATCTTGTGTTCTGACATGCTATCATCACCCCAGCCTCCACACGGTAATCACATTTTGACCACTATTATGCAGCGTTAATACTGGGACGACACAACCGCTGCTGGGTCTCAGATGTTGAAAAATCCAAACCATCTGTAAAATTATATGTGAGAACATATCAGTATCAGTTCACCTGACAACGGAGAAAGCAAAGCACAGCTGATGTGCAATCTGCTGTGAGAGAAGATTAAAGGCGTATCATGGCAGGTAGACTCCCCTGATGCCACACTGGATAACTTTGGCATTACTCGCAGGTGAATCATAACTGGAAAAGTTCTTCTCCAGCAGAATGATAGTAATGTTGATGCTGACAGAGACAGTTAGGTAGCACAGGTGGTCATCTTCCAGGCACCACAGTCTCAGTCTTTGGCTGACATGACTGGATGTTTGGGGCCAGTGGAATAAATATAGTTTAAGAGTTGTCAAAACCTCAGCAGGCTGTTGAGTTAGACTCATTTACCCCCTTTGTTTAGTTAAAGCTGCTCTAAATGACACAAAATGTCACATAGAAACAAACCCATAGAAAATAATCATTCTGCTGTTCCCCTCAGCTTTACAGTGCATTTTAGTGCCTTTCAGCTTGTTGTTTTGATCTTACAGCCTGCAGCACCGCTCTCCTCTCCATCCTCTCCAGATTCAGCTGGCAGCTGTTTTCAGCACAAAGCTCAGATAACTCACTGTTTACTACCTGCTCAGCACCAAACGACAGACAGATAAAGTTAGCAACTAGCTCATAAACAAAGTAAATTATTTAGTGTCCTTAAAAGCCCAATAGACTTTCTGGAGACTAAACGGAGCTCACTGGGACTACATTCATCAAATGGATACTGACTATTTGCTAACATATTCATCCTAACAACTTCATCAGGTGATAATGTGGAAGTGTTTTTACAGTTTGTTTGCTGCCCCCCAGTGGCCCAAAAAAATCCATCAATGCAGCTTTAATTCTGCAGACAATTGGAACGTGTCATGAATTTTGATATGGAAGAATGGGTAGAGCTCCGGCTTCTGTTTTTGAAATACCTTATTTAACATTTTTGGTCATTTCAGCTATTAGTGAGTTTACACGGTTTTTAGCAATCCTCTACCGAGATCTTAGCTAAAAATATTTATCCAGACAAAAACTCTCACCCAGAGGAAAGGTGAAGTTCTAAAAGCCTGAATGTATTTTTTTTTTTTTCAGCCTTTTTTTTAAAACTTCTCTTCAAGTGTCTTATTTAACCTAAAATACACTGGCTATCTAAGTAAAGTCAGACTAGTCACTGGGCAAAGCAAGAGGTTTATTTGTTTAGCTCCTTTTAAACACAAGGTCAATTAAATTTTAGACCAAATTATACTACAGGTTAAGTTCAGCGTCCATATTCTTTGTCATTATAACTGAAAGTTAAAGTCAAGTCTAAGAATTGTGTTTCCCTGCACCTTGCTCCTGGTTTTCCGTTCCCTCGATGAGTTCATGTTGTGAAATATACAATAAAACATGTTTTAAATGGCTGTGACACAGAGGATAAAACCAAATTAATGTGACATTCATGAGAGCAGTAGTCTGAAGACACAACATGCTGTGTGAAGTTCCAACTTGAGAATAAAATTCTTGGATTGGGATTAAAGTAACTGTGGCTTGGTCCTTTCATGTAACTGAAGGCAGTGTAAACCAGTTTCACTGTGGCACAGTGGGACTGGTTCTTATTAATGGATCACATAGTCCAGGACTGGTTTCACCCTCCTGGTTGACCACCCGCAGCTACGCATCAGTACAACACATCAGTCAGCCCACCCTGAGTCTGCCTTTGATTCTGGGTCGTTCAAAAATGTGGGTGTTTATGTTCTGTGCAGAATATGGGGTTCCCCACAGTCAAGACCCAGCAACATGTCTGTAAATCATGCTCTGTTGGTGCGGTGGAGCTCAGTGAAAGACTGTCTTGCTGACTTTGATGTGACTCACACAGAACATGCACATGGACTACACCCACACTAGATGATAAACAAATGATCCAAGAGACTGTCTCTCTCTTCTTTAGTAGATCACTACCTCCATGTCCGGCAGATGTGAGCAAGCGGCCTCATGATGCGGATTGTACAGCAGGTGGCTAACCATTAGAGCAACGGGCCAAGAGGAAGCAAGTCTGGTTCCAGAAAATGAAACGTTTGGACATCACAAGAAAAACACATTTGTTGGGGAGTTGTTTTGATTTTAAATGCAGATGACTGTTCTTATTTTTATTACCGGAATTTTTCAGGATGACATTGATGATGGATTATCTGGAAATCTCTTCTCATTAAGAGTTGTTTCCGAAAAGGATTTTGCTTTGTTTATTCCACCACGTAATTTTTTTTTCCCCCTCAACAAAATTCTAGATAAGAACTATCATTTGGGAGATGAGTACATATCTGGGCAGTTTGCTTTCAACACTCATGAAATTCTTCTCAACTCTTTCCAAATACATTTAAAAAACATCTTATGCACATGTTTATAATAAAGACTGAGTTTTGTGACAGATACAAGACCCAGTCAAAAATTAAGAAATCTGGGACCAAAGGGTCTCATGGGCGTTATACATTCTTAGGTCATAAAAGCTGATCCATCATCTTTTACAAACTATTTCATCTTAAAGGGTAGATTCACAAGTAATCAGTGAATCTTAAAACAATACACACATGCCGTGGCCATGGAGAGATCCAACTTCTGAGGTGATTCTAGTGTAAGTGATGGGGCCCTTGATCTCTATAAAATTGACTTTGTAAATTCAGCTTGTAAGAGTGTTAGGCTCCAGGGCTCTGACTTACACAAATCAAACGGGTATTTTCCAAAGTTAAAGTTGTTTTTAGTATGAAAATAGCCTCCTTGTGTTTCCTTAGATTGAATTTCCTTGCTGAGCTGCAGCAGAGCGGCAGTAACACAAAGAGGGGATTTCATACTAAAATGGCTGTAACACTGGGCTTTTAAAATCTGAATCAGTCCCATTAGTCAGGTCAGCTTTATTCATTTAGTAAACATTTAAAAACACACAATAAGTAGCATGTACAGATGACACTAGACAAAAGGTACAGAAGCCCAGAGCCTACAGACCTGAGCAGTCTGACTGGATTACAGTCAGTTAGCAGGTTAAAAATGTCCTGCAAAGCCAAACCATTAAAGCTTTAAAGACTATTAGATGAATTAATACATACAAAAGATACATTAAACATGATATATGAATGTTTTTCTGACAGTTGTAATCTCAGTGACACAAAAAACATTCTGAGTGCTTATTTACATCAATGGTAGTTAGGGAAATGTAATTATTTTGTCATTAGTGCAGTAAATTCTGATTAGATAATCCCTGCCAGATGTGCATGTTCACTAGTCAGTGAATGAGTGTCATTTGTACGAGCTCTGAATTTCTACATGTTCACTCCTGTGACTGTAGTAGTTCTGAGCAACTGAATTACTTCCTCTGAAATCAAATAATTCATTGTTCCAGACGTGCCCACTCCACACGCTGCACACGTCCTGCGGCTCTGATCTGGATCGTTAGTAACATCACTTTAATCAAACGTCCAGCTCTGCTTTCATAACTTCTTTCAACTGCGCATTCCAGGGAGATGAACTTGAGGCTGCAGCGAGTGGTGGGCACGGCTCTGTTTAACAGAGGGCATGTTGCTTGGCAGATAATTGTTCCTCTCCTCTCATTTGCCGGGAAGATGGATTAGGCCATTTCCGACGAGTCAGTTCTTCAGTCGGGAGCATGAATGCACCCTGTTTCTGCCTTTAACTGACTCAGATTATTTAATCGATAACAGTGACCCTTCTCTGGCAGAATGCTGACCACATGAAAGCATGCAGGGTTCTGGTAATCAAGGGCCCAGAAGGCCATTCCTGCCTCTAAATCAAACGATGCCCTCTTTGCCTTTGGGCGGTGGGAAGCGGCGACACACAGAGGAACACTGTCACGGCTGCTGCTGTTAGTTTCAAGTCCTCTTTAAAGATGTGGCTGCCTGTCCTCCTGAAGTTTCACTATAGACAACTGATATGAGAGAAAAGGAAGATTTGGAATTCCCTGATCATGTCTCATAGGCAAATTACAAAGACATATACCAAGAGACATTAAAGTACAGGTATCAGACACATGCACACACATAAGGCTTTTGTTCGTTCTTTAACACCAAGGCCTCAGCAATATTACATGGGAGGAGGGAGGATTAAATATAGCTGTCTATGCTGAGGTTGACATATTTGAAAAGAAAATTTCAGCCTCTGCTCTGGACTTGCATGAACCATGAATAACAGGGACCAGGTACACATTCAGCAGAGCAGTATGCACTGGGGCCAGAGTCTGGCAGCTTGCGGCTGACTCTCTAAATGAGATTTATGATGTGCCTGACCAATATAGGCTATAAATACCATGTTCTCATGATAAACTGTGATTTTCCAAATATTCCATTGAATCAATATGGTAAACCAGAAAATTAGATAATACCATCTGCGGGATTTTAATAGCATACTTAGAGCCCAGCAGAGCATGGACAGCACAGATAAATGTAATCTTAATTATTGCTGCTGAGATCCCCAAGAGGAGTGTTGATTAGTTTTGACAGTAATAGTGTTTTAATTGAAGCCAGCCCCGGCCACATGCATGTGAGCCTGGTGGTATACATGCTATGTCTGGCTCACGCATGCACTCGGCAGTTTACCCTAAAGTGCTGCTTTAAAATGTCTGCAGTAATTACAGCTGCATACGGGTTTTGGTCTGAAACTCCCAGACCTGTCTGTGTACGTCCACTAACTGTGTTTTCAGGTTTTGTAGGACTAAAGCCAATAGCTGCCTCAGCAAGTTAACTCATTTTATCATAAGAGCCATTCAGTGTGCTGCACAGGTGGCAAAGCTGTATAGACAAACAGTTTTATACAGATTTTTTTTTTTTTTTTTTTTTTTTAAAAGGTAAAATTTTAGTTCTTGTACTTAATGTGACTTTATTATCATACTATCATTGAAAACAAATAATATAGAATTTTTCCACATACGCAGAAAATGAAATGACTGTTTGTAGCTCCACTATGTTCACCAATTACTTGCTAATTGTCTGCCATTTCATGTGGGGAAGGTCGTGTACAGTGGGTTTGAAAATAGTTGCCTCCTGCAGCTGAAACAATGTAAACTAAAACAGTATTTTATGGACTGGAGCTGACACTTAGTATCAAGTTACAGATTTAGGTGATCATCATAGATTGTGTAAATTAAAACTGTTTAAAGTTAAACCTGAACATTTAGATTCAGTAAGAGATTTATAGGGATGCAGTTTTCATAATCAGATTTGATACCGTCATCAGATCTGAATGTTTCTGACTCAGGTTGTGGTTCTCGTCTTCTGAGAAAATTTGACAATGCCATGTAATCAATGTGTGTGTGTGTGTGTTATTTGGGGCTCTTCGAACTCCAAGTTTCCTCTGGCTTTAATCTGACTTCAGATCTGCCCATCCTAAAAGGTACTTCTTTGTTGTTCCTGCAAGCAGCTGGGGTGACATCATTTTTCTGTGATCACTCGCTATCAGTGTTACTGCGTAGTACTGGATTGAATGACTGCTACACAATGCTCCATTGTCCCCAAACCTGTGATGTCGGTGCACTGGGAAGTCACGGAGGTGGACCTCTTTGTACATTTCAAACATCGGTTTCTAGCTGAGTAATTCCCTCTAATCTTTTTATCCCTGCACATTTGTGACAACTCCAGCACTGTGCACCACTGCCTGGTTTGTTTTAAATATCAAATTATAGATTTACTTAATGCATACCATTCATATGAAGGTGCTCTATTGATTCCTATTCAGTGTTTATCACTGTTAGCTCTCACACAGGTATACTAACTGACAGAGTAATTTATCTGTAACCAAGCAATCAAAAACAAACACAAAGGAATCTGTAAAGTCAGATTGTTGGTGATGTAAAAACAAAAAGGAGTGATGGGATGAGATCAATCTGCCAAAGGACTGACTGCTGCTCTGGTTTATACATATAAGCCACACCTGGCCCAGCTGTAAGCAATGCCACTGATTACTCTCCCAGGTTGGTCAGCAGCTCTGGAGAGAGCAGCTCTGGAGAGAGCAACAGTAGAGTGAACCAAGCAGTCGCAATTAACTATAATAACTATATGAATTAAACCAAACTCAATCTTTCTCTGAGTTTTGTCACTGTGACAATGACTGCTCCTTAATTAATATTTCCTCACTCTGCTGCCAGTGTTGGGGTTTTTCTGTTCATTAGGTGCCACGGGTTTCCGAAGTTCGAAATGGGCTGCACCCAACAACTTTCCGAAACGGACACGAGCCCACCCACTCTTTGCGGTGATTGGCTGAGTGTGCAGAGGTGGGAAAGTAAGTGGAGTTTGAATTTTAGTGTGTACAACCGAGCAAAGTTTCCATCTTGTAAATAGTGTTCACGTCAACTTTCAAGTTGTAATAACGACTGGAAAACTTGGATTTATATCCAAAAATATATCCAACTCAGCACTCACAAGGAAATGCCTGAAAACACGAAATATTGAGACCTCCCTCGTTCAGTGTAGTTAAACCCACTTTCTTTCATGCTATGGTAGTTTTAGCTGGGACCCAGAGGCAGACTCGACAAACACTTAAGCAGTGTTAAGGTCTCTAATGGGAAGAATGGGAAAAGAGGATGGAAATTATTGAAGGAAATGGGAGGAGTGGACAGAGAAGTGGACTGCAGCCGGCATTGGACAAAGAAAGACATAGAATTTTCACTGAAGAAACACTAGAGAAACTGCTTGTGTGCACAGAGGCTCAGAATCATGACACCACATAAGAAGGCTGAATAATCTGACACTGAATGGCAGGAGCACCGGGGCTTTTATACTGCAGGTGGATGACTAATGGGTGGCAGGTGTGCAGGAACACCAGATGAGCAGGGCAGTGCCACGCCTCCACTGACACACGCACGCACACACACACACACACAAACACATACAAGAAACAACACAGAAACACTGGGGAAAACTGGTGAGAGGGAGCTGTGACACATTTAATGGATATAGTGTTATATTGTCAGTGCACAGTATTTTAATTATCCCAGAATCAACTTGGTGACATGCATGATCATAAATCATTAGCATGGGAATCTTTACCATCCATCTCACACGATGTGGCATTATCACCATATTCTCAAGCATCCAACCAACCCTGAATGTTCTCAGCTCCAGTTTTAATCAGGTATGTTTTTATGAAAACTAAATTATGAATGTGGTATCCAAGGAGGTTTGCCACAATTAATTTCCAATGGATATGACACCAGTGGTTGTCTACCTGGAAGCTGCCCAGTACAAACATAGTCCTCTCTATTGTGGAACAAATCTGAGTAGCTCCTGTGGAGCAGCTGGAGCTGGAGAGCCTTGTGGCTCCAGAGAAATTCTAATAAGTTTTTTTCACCCAACCAAATTTATGCTGCTTTATGAGTTTGAGGAATCAAATCAGCAATCTAGTAATCATACTTTTCAAATTCTGTCAAAGTGCATGTTGATACAAAATGAGTGCAAATTTGATTTGAAATGAGAGTGTAGCATTTTTCTGGCACCTTCTCGTAGATGTTTATATTACAGTACCACAATTAATGGAAACCATTATCTGTGCTTTGCATTACAGAGGCTAAAACATACAAAACCACCAGTACAGTCCTGTCAGCCCCTGCGAGGGTTGTCAGTCTGTTCCTGGAGTGTTGTCAACGTAAAGAAGCACAGCTTCATTCCAGAGACCCTCAGGGTGTCAGGGAGAAAAAAATTGTAAATTTCAAATCAATATTCCCAATACCACCGTTGACCACAGTACCACAAACATCTGTGACTACTCCTTTTAATTTCAAACCTTTTCCAGTTCAGTCATAGGTCAGTCAGATGTGTTGGTCAGCGCTGGAATATTTCTGGTTTGGACAAGTGTGAAGATGTTGTTAAGTCAGAGCCCAAACTCTCTGACCTTCCCATCGTAAAGAGATCACTCATCTCTGGACATCCAGGACTCTGGGTCAGAGATGGACAAACTGTGCCAGCACTCAGTCAACACCAACAAACCAGTCATTCAAAGAAGAAAATAGTTTAACACACATTTACTCTGGCCGCAGCATCCTGCTTTCTCAACGACACACGCATGTTTTGGGTGCATAAGTCCTAAATCACCAAAGTCCTGACATGCCATGGATTTAGGAAATCTTGTTTTTCCCATAACTCACAAGAGGCTGAAGATGTAATTGTCAGACAGATGTGTTACCAAACACTGTTAAAGGGTAATTCCAGTTTGAACTGCTTGTGTTTATTTCCCTATGTAATTCCTTTTTAGCGATATCACTGTGCACCAAGATCTCAGAGATGAGCTTGATGAGTAAAATGTTGTTGTTAGCAGAAGTAATAACCAAAGATATGAAAATAACAAAGTGTAGTACATCTGAATTATCCTCTGAGCCTACAGTGACATGATGAGTGTAGGAATGGTGGTTCCCCTCCACATGTAAAAATTCATTTTAAAAGGAGCAAAGTTTGAAGTCAGTTCACCTTCACTGTGACAAAACAGTGCAGGGGAGACAAATCTGTTGTCTCTGGATGTCCAAGTTTGGTAAGTGGAGCCACATATTTGCAGTGGCATAGCCGTGAATTATAGCCCCCCCCAACCCCCGAAGGACTCTGGACACCCACCTCTCTTAATAAAATAATCCTACTGGAATTTTTCTCCAGCATTGGGCCTCTGAAATTGTCACAACCTTTCACCCTTCCAGCATCAGCAATATCTCCGAGGCACAAGGCTTTATCCCCTGGACAATCTCTGGACGCCTTCTTAACTGCAGTGGCATGTCAGCCATCCATACATCACAGACTGACTGAGAAAAAAAATGTCTGGGTGTTTTTTATTACTGTCATCCGTCCTGGTCCTTGGTGTTTTTATTGGTTTGATGTGATGGGGCCAGATGTCTGTAGGTGTTAACTTTGACCTGGTAAAACTTGTTTTGTCTTTGTCCTGCAAAAAAAAAAAAAAAAAAGTGGAGCAAAGATGGAGCACTTCGCTGTGGTATGTTTTCAATTTCTCTACAGGAAAGTTAACTGAAGCAATTTGTATGTGCTAACAGTGGAGAGTAAAACCTGGCAACTTTTGAAAGAGCATCTTTCAAGGAAAGCTTCCTTTCATGTGTCCTCAGCCAATTACTGTAGTCTAAGCACTGAGAAACATTTCCTGGACAACAAGAAAATAAAGGACAGCAGTCTTTTTTGTAAGCCACCCATTTAATTAGCTAAGGGCTTATCTTGGCGGTGTATGATCTCATCACTCAGAAATGATACTTTATGACCATGTGGCGAGGTGCACCCTCTCCCCTTACAATATCTAATCACTGGCTCCTTTGTTCTGGACTGACCCATGCTGCTGTTTACAGTACGTCTTAGACAAGTTGCGTCTTTTTCCTCTAATCCTACTCCAACGACCGGCACTCAGCTAATACCTGAGAGGCTACGAATTGCCCAACAGAAGGAGCTGTATTCATAGCTAAATATTTTATTTATTTAAATTGCGCAGCATCAACCGCAAGCTTCAGATCAGCCATCTTTGATCAAACAATATTCACAGACATGCTCAGCTGCCCAGCTGCTGGTATGAATAAAAATTACAGGCTTTCGTGAATGATGGAAGATGCTTTTATATGATTCAGACATTTCACTCATCATTTAATTTGGTATTATTTTCTTACATTTATTTTTTTCCCCCCTTTTTTTTGTCTCCAATTGGGAAATGTGATTTGCAGGACCAACTACTGCTTTTTCCACAAAATAATCAAGTCCTATTCTTTAAAGAAGAATGTTCCTCCTCAGTCGACTGTGGAGAGCAGTGACCACAGCAACAGGAGAGTCCACTTTGTGACTTTCTGCCTCTTCTACTGGATATTAACATAAAGAGGAAACACTTTTCATTAATGAACACATCAGTAAAATGTTGACAAACAGTGTTGTTTGCTACTACTTCTGCAGCCTGGATACATACTAAATGTAATGATTAATATAACCAACAATTTGGGTGATCACCACAGTGAATAGTTAGCAGTTAGCATAGTTAGCATGGCTACAGTTATGAGAAATCAGACCTAGGTTGAAAAATGCAGGAATATTCCTTTCCGTGCTGACTCTGTGTGTAAACTGTGTGCGGTGAGGTTTCTGTTTTCACTTGTGAAAGTCAAAGCCAAAGCACTTGTTGCTTCCAGCAACGCCACTGGTTTCAAACAACGTGTCACTGACAAAAAGGCTTAATGAAAAAATTAAATCTGAGATAAAAGATGAAAAGGGTCGACTCCAGCTTTACAAATAAGATCCACGTGCAAGAGGCGAAGCTATGACAACTATGGCTATACAAACTGTGTGATTCAGTGTGTTTATCTCTGTTTCTCTGGACATGTGTGAATCCAACATGTGCTGTAATAGATGCCAGGTGTTGAGCCACTCTCACGTAGAAAAGCAATAAAGCGTAAAAGACCTGATAGCTGACCTTGACAGAAATGTGAGAGAGCGGCGGCCTGGCGATGCTGCAGCGACACAAGGTTGGTTAAAATTATATAAGGCAGCTTCTGTGACTGCATGAGATGACACCACAACACGATGAGTGATGTGAAGCGGAGGCCATGTGGGGCAAGCATATTTACATAGCAGATGTTAAACTTCGTGGAGGTCTGCTACTTGAAAAGGCCAATGATTTACCCTGACTGTCTCAAAAACATTAGAAAGACTCTAAAGCGCACTGAGTCAAACCAAATTAAATGGCAATGGTCGGGTTGGCAGTGAGAGCAACACAACCAAGTCAAAGAAAGTTAATTCAAATTTTCATTTTTAGAGAGCATGTCATGAACTCACTTTATTCTTCTGCGATATTTGGTCAAATTTCAGTTGGCCCTAATTGTGGTACAGAACCACATTTGTCACGGTGGTTTTGACAACACTCGAATACTAAAGGGGTCTCTGGAATTTCTGAGAGGCACGCTGACCCACTGCCTCCCCGGGGAGTTGTTGGGGGCAGATGTGATGCATATTGGGCATGTTTTGTTCCTCAGTCACCGTGCAGATGCCCTGGACGTTGGTTGGAATTCCGCCTTGAGAAAGTGAACAAAGTGTCTGTGGTCAGCCGGGAAAAACCACGGCACAAAGAGAAGATGCATTCCTCAGGCGACAGCGAGGAACAAAGTGTCCCCTTTCTTGAATGTAAACGACACTCAAAACATTTCCCAGAAATTTCTTTTATAATAGCTCAAGGCTATGTGAATCTGGAAACCTTCACCTATTACATTAAACCCTGCAGCGGAAATCAGCTCAGACTGTGAGCATGAAATGGAAAACTAAATATGAGGTTGAACAAGATATTAGAAACAATTAAAAAGTATTTACTATCATTTTGAATTGAGGCATGTAAAATGTATATCATACAATACCACTGAGCGTCACTACCTGTGTTACCAAGACAGATTTTCATGTAAACTGAACTGGAGTTTGATTTCTTGTTAACAGTGGCTAAAACTTGATTTGTGTAACTGCCAGATATCCCACACTGCCACCTCTTCGACCAGTCTTCTGATCAACTAAACTGATATTAGCTAAAACAAATAGTCAATCAAATAGTCAAGCAAAAATCGAATCAAATATTCTTTGGTTCAAGATTTAAAATTGTGACAATTAATTTAAATAAAGGTCATACTATCTATGAATGTGGGTAAGTCATGTTATAGCACCCAGCTCACCTCCATATATCTGCATTACCAGTAAGGTCCTGCTGGAGATTGTGTTTATTTAATTGACTGAGCTTTTCACTCTCAAATTGACTGAACTGCTGTAAATTAAACACGAATCTTGAATAATTCATAATAAATGGTTTATTTAGGTTTGAAGTAATGAAGCAAAGTTCTGCTTATTTAATCCTGATAGGATCAGAAGGCAGTAAATGATTTTGTTTGGATTATTTTTCCCCATGTAAGTAAATGTTAAGCCATAATTAAATCCATAATCATAAGTAAATTACCTCCACAGCAGCAGAGTTCAGTCATTTGCTTTCACTACAAAAGAATTCAATATGGAGAAACAGCGTGCCGCTCACCAAAAACTCCTCTCTGGATCGACATTAAAGAGCAGAGTTTTGGTGAACAGCAGGCCTGTTCTTTGTGTGTGATATTGCATGTTGCTGTTGTCATGCTATAACCTCATAACTCATTGTGTTTTCACATCAATTTGGAGGTTTATACATGTGGGTAGGACAAATGTTCTGAGCCCTTATACTTAAAAAGTCCTTACAAAAACCCACAGGGTAAACTCAAAGATGTATTTTCATCAAGTTAAAAAGAAAGCTATTACTCTTAATTTATGAAGAGCTGATGTTTTGGACAATCGGTGTTTTAACTTGTCAGCAACAACATTGAAATCACTGTCATTTCATCAGCAGTGTTTGGTTACACTGCTCACTGAATGTCTTCACTCTGAGCCCATAATTTATCACAAATATTCACAATCGATCCCTGTGGTTTGGGTCACTGCACTTGTTTATTGTGAGAAGCTGTAGGTTTTGACAAACTCGCAACCAATTTTCTACCCAGTACTGAAGTGAGTTTTTAAATCTCCTTTAGAATAAAACACAAATAAGCCAACTTCAAGTTTGTATTTTTATGAGTAGCCTCAAAAAACTACTTTCTGACCACAGAACAGTAACTGTCTTTGGACACAATGGTTAGATTTGATAGCTTATTTGCACTGAAAGCCAATGAGTTAAGCTCCTGTATCTATGATACTGAATATTATTTGGCAGAAAAAGAAAAATCTCAGCTGAAGACCTAAAGCTTTCCACCACATCTTAGAGAATAGAGCTCGCTCCATGGAGGAAACAGTCCAGGGGGAAACAGTTAGCCTGGTACTGTCTTACCACCACTTTTACATCTCACTAAATAACATATTATTTCTCATTTGTTTAGTTTCTACAAAAAAAACCAGATGCCAGTTTGTGGTTTTACCAGGTTTATGTATTTTTCTTATCTCAGCTCACACTGAAATTTTCACGTTTGATATGAACATTTCAAATCTTATGGTTACTTATAAAATACATAATTCTATGACTTTTTAAATCACAGAATTGTGTATTTAATTTTTTTTCACCATACTATAAGTTCATTGTTTTGCTCTCAGTGAGTCATGCAGTGATTTTGAAGGGAATGTCATGAACATTCTCCATTACAGTTAAACCCCCTTATTATTACCCAGATACAATATCATGAGGCTTCACCTGAATTTCTGAAGTTGAATCTGAGACAAGACTGAACACTGCTTCGGTCAGAAATGCGCCAGAAAACAGGCCAGGTGGAAGCACAGTGAAAACAGTGGTGGCAAATCAAGAAGCATTTTGAATGGGTTGTTACTGTAGTAAACAAATGGTTCATGGGAAAGTGTCACAGATTCCCACCCCCCTCTTTTTTATCTGTTTACACTATGTATGATATTACTGCTTATGTGTATTTACAGTATATGTACACCAGCAGACAGGGTGTTCATCTACTGGAGGTCCTTATCCCCGGGCTAATGCAGGATAATATTATAATGTTGAGGTTCAGGCTGTGACACAACAGACGACTGAAAGAGCAAACGGAGCCTCGGGCAAAAAACTCACAACCGCACAAAGCTGCAGAAACGCTCGACTTTACAGCGAATAGTAAACAAGACTACAGCTCAGAGCTTTGTCTTCACCTTGATGTGAATTTGAGGGCAGTTTATTACAACAGAGTTTGTTTGATTTATGAAAACCACAGTGAATATGGAAAAATACAGACTGAGCTCTTTACACTCTCATGTGTAGAGCAGTTTCATGTGAAAAGTTTTTTAGATGCATGTTACATATGATCATCGTTTAAACAGCCTTTCTGTGACTATATTTCTATTCTTAAAGCTGCACTCAGCAAGATTTTTTTCACTTTCAACTGAGTCCCTGTCGTTTCTGTTGTCTCCCTCAACATAACAGTGTAAAATCATTATCATCATAGAGTTACAATGAATAAAAACTTGACAATGCCATCAGTTTCGTGGGACTGTTTTGAGGTGATGCTTGAACAGGACCAGGAGTGGGAAGGCCACATCCTGCCTATAGTAGTGCACAACACACACACAACATTCATAACAAACTTACCACCACCGTGCAGAATGGCAGGGTGGAGGGGCCTTCTCAACAGGTGAGGTCTATCGGCAAAGTCAGAGAGTAGAAGAAAAACAGGGTTACAATGCGCCGAGCAATTATTTAAAAAAAAAACAAAAAAAAAACAAAACTAAAAATTAAGCTAAAACCTAGAAATAACTGACAAAAGAAAACTGTCCATTCACTAAAACAGAAATAAAACTGAGGCAATGGATTGAAAACAATTATAAAAACATCAATAACCAAAAAGAATGAAATCAAGACAAACAGTAAAAGAAAGAACTCAGGATATTCATATGCATTCAAATAATTGATTTCAACTCATTTTATCTTTTTTCCTTTTGTTTCACCTTTTGTAGACAATAAAGCAGTGACTTTACATCAGGTGAAAACCAGGTCTACAACTCTTCTGTCTAAACAAGCAAATTTAGTAAAACAACTCATTAAAGCAACAATAAATACCTTTTGCGATGTGAGTCGGTGGACACCCAGTCAAAGCTGAGAGATTAAATATCGTCTATTACATAGAACCCAGGTATTAAAAACTCAAGGCTAAAAAAAGGCCGCACACCTTTGGATGTTTAAGAATTTGGCCTTTATGTGAATGGTTTATTGCCAAGTACTTCCAGGTGAAAGGTCAGCCAGAGGAGGGGAAGAGGAGGAGTGGTGTCAGGTGCCAATAGACAAGTGTGCTATTCAAGAGAATCTGAAGGATTCTCCTCCTCAGAGCTCATGTGGTAACAGGCGGCGGCAGAATTGATCTGTGTGAATAACGTTAAGTCCCAGCCTTGGAAACGTCAAGAGTATTTATGTTGAACAGCAATGTTCACTTGCAGAAGACAGTGAACAAACCATCTTGAGGTGGATCATTACATGTTGGCATCTGAACGCACCACATCACAGAGTAATGGCCTCCCTCGGGATACACATCTGATACTGTTGCTGGGTGCATATTTCCCGTGCTGTGTACTGAGGATGTTTTCCAATAAGAAGTGTTGTGGAAATCAACAGAGTCCAAGTGTTGCACAATTCACTGTGAGACCCAGGGATGATTCTGAAATCACATTAAGTCTTGTTTTCGGTCAAAATCAGCTCTTTTAGAGGAGCTGGCAGGAGTTCCAATGTCGACTGTGGTTTTTTATTTTAAGCACTGCTCTTGGTCAGGGTTTACACTTCCCGTAAACTTTATTAGATACTCCAACAGTCCAGAAATTGCTCTTTAGTGCTGAATACACACTGAACACTTTATCTCAAACTAATGCTTATGGAATTTGGTTTTAATGTCCTGCAAGAATGGCATTCCCTAGATTATCATTCCTGACTTCTGGCTCAAATCCCGGAAGCAATGGTCAAATCCCAGTCATATTTTTAACATTAGATCATTGTGTATCTCAGATTGTGTCTTTGTAGTAAATGAATCTGAAATATGGGGGAAATTATTTTGAGTTCTCAGCGCGCAGCAGCCGTCGTGCTGCTCTGGGACACATATGTCCACGTTTTATCAGCTCGTCATTTGTTTTCACGATTGTGAGCCTGTGAAGCTCTATGTTAGGACCACACAGGATGCACCTCTGTCCTGTTTGCCAGTGTGGGCACACGTTAACTATTCATAAAAAGAGCTGGTTTCATCTCAGCCACAATCCATAACTTTGGTGCAGGTCATCCTCAAGGCACAGGGTTGGTCGTTCAGCCTCCAAGTGCTCCTGTTAAAGTGTCACACTGCTAAAACCCCACACTGGTTTTGATAGTTAGACTAGCACCTTCATTGGCACTGCCATTGGTGTGCGATTAAAATCACTGTATAAATGCAGCATCTTGTACAGGGAAAACTGGATGATCAGCTTTCTCACAAGCTCTTTCCCTAAAAAAAAAAAAAAAAAAAGTCTTAACACCAACGACAGGGTTAGATCTCACATCATTAAAGGTTTTCTGGTTATAAATAGAGAATTTTTGGAATTTCTATCACCATATTTTTGGATAACCACACTGAGGTTCCACTGCGGCCTGATGTTTAATTCTCAGAGACAGAGGTTCATGATCTTCCAGGAAGTTACAGTGTGAGTATGACAGGAATTCTAATTACAAAATATAATCACGGCATGCACACAGCACTTGGAATTCAAACATGTTTGTTTCCTGTTGAGGGGAGGCTACAGAAGACACCAGTTTCTGCGTGAAGTAGATGAAAGGCTATGTGGCGAGAGGGGGGTTAAATGTGTGGCCCCTGTACTATTCAGGGACCAAAATGAGTCACGCAGCCTGTTGTTAGTCTTGAGTGCTGCTGTTTTCCAGAGTCCATAATGAACAATTCCCTGTAGTCACGTCTCAGGTTCTGCTCATTTATTTATTTGTGCTTGGAGACGTAAGGATGAAAGGAGAGGGAGGAGGCAGAAAGAGATCTGTTTCAATTACAGAACACCCTGTTTCGTTAGCACATCCGGACTTAAGTGATCCACTGCTAAGTGGCTGAGCACTGGTAGCTGAGCTGTGAAGTGCATTGTGGAAGATAGACATAAAGGCTGTATTTAATCAGGCTATTTATCCTCTCACCGGTGCTCCACATACTGTAGGCTTCTGTGTCGGTGCCTGTGTGCGCTCCGGCTTCTCCTGTTCCACGCATTGTTTCCACAGGGAAGGATAAGGCCCAGAGTAATTACTACAATTTATGATCAAAGCTAGAACAATGTCCAAGACAAATAGAATCATGGCATCGGATAGCACTACATCTGATGATATGAGGGAACTTGAGATTGCCTCAGTGAGCTGTGCCAGGGAGAGGCTGAAACCACATCACCACATTTGTTTGCGAGCAAAAGCGACTGGAAGTCAATCACAGGTGCTAATTATGTCTTCATGTAGGAGTCGACCTCATGAACTCAGAGTGAACTGCAGCGCATGATTTATGATTCACAGAATATGATCGGGGAAAACAGCATATGGATCCTGGGCTGTGAAAACCAGCTGCTGTACGGTGTACGAGTTTAGAAAATATGAGAAGAAACTGTGGGAGTGATGTGTTCTGCTCCACTAAACACACACAAGTTTAATATCATAACATATTATGTAAGTTGTTGTAGTATCCACACACACAATGACCGAGGGATAATTTCTTTTTGTTATATTTCAATGTATTTTTGGGGACACTGATGATGATGACAGTAACATTGTGGCTCAGGCTAAAACCTAAACCCTAGATTAAACTGTTAGAGAAAGAGTTTTTGGTTGAGCAGCTGTAACAATAAGTGGTACTTGTGTCTTATAGCATTACATTTATCATATACAATCTAATGCATACATCTAGGACAGGTGCAGAGAGTGAGATCAAGTGGTGAATACCTTCCAATCATAGACCTATATCAGACCTCAAACAACCAATCAAAAAAGAGGCTAAACCACCATCACCATGTCCATCCATTATCTACACTGCTTACAGTGTCACGGGGGGCTGAAGCCAGTACCAGCTGACATTGGGTGAGAGAAGGGGTACTTACTCAACACTCAATAGCCAATAAATACAATTTGACCATAAATAAAAGCAGTTTCATGCAAAAGAAGAAAAGAAAATTCACAAGCTGACAGTGACAAATATATTTCCAAAATGGAGACAGCAGTGTGTTTTGACTTTGCGGTGGGTTCCTGTCTTCGGGGATTCTTCGTTTTATGGCAGGCTGGTATAAAAACATGGAACACACAACAACATCAGAAACAACAAGCACAGAGCATGTAAATCTAGAAATAAACACAGCCAAAGGTTTGTGCAGTCGAGAAAAACAAAAGCAGGTGGGTGGTGGCTGAGGTGGGGGATACTCCTGCCAACAGCAGCAGTAGCAACAGCAACAAGCAAACATCAGTGTGAGTGACAGTGACGGCCTTTCACCGGCTGCCAGACCAGTACCATCAGATGTGATGGGTGTGGTGGGCCGGCTGTCAGCTGACTCAGCGCAGAGTGATCCACGACTCATATCCTGCCAGAAGTAATTTAGAGCTGATTCATATAATGTAGGTTAATAAAATAAATGGCTCATTTTGTGGTGTACAAGACATATGACTTTATATTGAGGGCACCGCAGCTTTAATGTACCTGCCTGTTTGTTCAAAAACATTTAAGAACAAGCTGCTGAAATTAAAGTTAAAGTCGTTTTAATCGTGCACTGATTTCCACGTCCAGATGCTGCCATGCACTCACCAGCTCGGCTATAGTGAAATATATTTCCTTTAACATGGTGCGTTGTGATTCATCTGGTCAGCAGCTCCTTCCCTTTTGATCCAAACTCATCTCGCATATTTTCAGGACAAACAACTGCGCTTCCAAATTTTATCTGTCCTGTCCCAGAATAGTTGCTTATTTTAAACCTTCCTACGCCCACATGAATCACATTTTAAAAATTATCTCAACTTTGTAATTAAACTTCTTTCTTTTTAGTCTGGATGTGCTGTGTGTAAAGGATGTTTTGTAGAAGCAGATCGACAACAAACACGCATCATAACAAAATGCAACCAAACATAGAAAATACAACAGTATACAAAAATGTGCTGCAAATATAGAAAACACACATCAAATGATGAGAGCTAACATGTTAACATATTACATGTAACATTAGCTTCATGTATTGAAATAATAGATGTGTAAAACAATCTTAACTTTGGGCAACTTATTATGTAAATTTGTATAGTCACATGTTGGCTGCACCTTTATTTTCATTTGAAATATTTTTCCCAAGCTTAGTTCACTTCTAGACATCACAGGCTCGTTGTGTTCCCCACACAGAAGATCTCCTGGTTTTACAAAGGAATAATATCTGGTAAACCTCAGACTTGGCTCCATTCCCTTAAACCTCTGGCTGTGGTCAGAGTTACTTTCTCTAGAAACATATAAGGACTTTGCCACCTGGGATGGGATCTGCCGAGCCGGGTGTTTAATGCCAGCTGTGCTGTCTTTCTTCCATCTAATTGCACCTGAACACACATGGTGTAGAAAGCTGGTAGGAAGAAAAGATTTTTGGCAGAAACACGCCGACTGTTATAAACTGTCCAGGTTCAATAAACCATTGAATTCCAAATAGGAATTGGCATGAATAATTAAATTTAAAATATATCCAGAAACCACCACAAAACAGAAATTTACTCCAATATTCAATTCGATCGAGTCTGATCCAATGTTTGTTAGAATTTAAACAGCCAGACAGAAAGCAGAGTAACTGAGATGACAGTCTGTGACACAGTCAAGAGACAAAACCTTGAATCGCTTCATAGTGAGATGTTCATGATGCAGACTCAAAAGTCTGAATCTAGAAATATGTCCCTTCACGCTGACTCTGATCCAAAAAGTGTTTATTGCTGCCTTATCACAAAGTCTTCACAGTCTGCTATATATCAGCCATGTACTGTATATATCAGCCATGAAGCAATGTGTGGCTGTGCTAATGTGAATCTAAGCATCTGCAATCCTTCAGGCAGCTGCTCTGTCAGCTGTTAATTCAGTCATCTATAATTTTGGGAGCTGTTTTTATGTGCCTCAAATGCTGCTTTCACATACTGTAAAGGCTGACGGGCATGATCCTGCCAGTTTTACACTGTTAGGTTTCAGGCTATTTTGGAGCCCAAAGCGGATTCAGACACAGGAGGCAGAGAGTGAGGTTAAACCAAAGGAGTTAACGAACCAGTTGGAGGAGAATGCTGAGCAGAGAGGTGAAGGGCTGAGGGGCCAGAGAATTACCACAAGATCAGAGGAACAATCTGAGGAGGAATGGCTGGAGAGCTGAGGTTCTTATACTGAGGCTGATGAGGTGATGAGGCACAGGTGAGGCTGGTGCCACGCCCCCGCCGAGAAACACACACACACACACACACCAGAAACCACCAGGAAAACAAGGGATGGAGGAGGGAGTCTTGACACTTGTATCAATAAACTGAGGAGAAAGTTATTCAGATGCAAAAATGTTCAAGAGATGATGTTTGTACAAGAGATGATAAAAAGTAACAAAGACAAAATGTACAGTGACACCTTCCACTTGTTTCTGTGGTATGTGACCGTTCAAAACTTCACTAAATGACGTACTTCTTGAAAAGTCTTGTCTCAGGAGTGTAAACCCATTTCATGTGGGTTTGTCTTGAGTAATGAGTGAGCTTGATTTTTTCCAAGATTTCTGTATTTTCCCCTCAACACACAGTTGAGTTTGATGTTTTACATATAACCATGGCCTCCCTCTCAGAGTTTATAGACGTCAGTGCAGCCTCAGAAACTGTCGGCCACACAAGTTTATAATGGCAGCCTAAAATGTGCAGTCTTGAAAACTGATTTGGTTTATCTAAATACTTGACGCAATGTAAATGTCCCTCTCTTCTTTCACATACATTACTTGTGGAGTTCCCCAGGGTTCAGTTTGGGACCCCTCCCTGTTTCTATTTACAAGATTACATGAAAATGATTCACATCATCTCAGCTTTCAAACTTCTGCAGATGATATTGTATGAAGTTTTGCTCAGTTCTGCATGTACTTACCACCTGTGATAAGAATGAATAAAAACCATGTCCTCTCAGTGTCCCTGTAATGCATATCTGTTGACACAGTACACAGCTGTCTATTGTCTCTGTTGGTGACAGGTAAAGATGTACTGTTTCTTCTTTCTTAGCTGTTGCATCCTGTAGGTGGGACCCTCACTGAGGAGGGTCATACAGGCTGTGGGGGACGAGATGGTCTTATGGTGTACCTGACAGTGTGTCTGTTGTATAAGAGCCTGGAATTCCTCCTTCCCAGACTCCTTCAAGGTTGTGAAACAGATGCTTTCCTTTGATGTGCACACAAATCATCATCTGATGCTCGATCTCCCTCCCTCTGTATGATCTCTTCATACAGAGCCTCTGTCTCCTGAGGTAATGCTCCTCAGGCTGTCTAACCTCATTCTGACATGCTGCACTGACAAGAGAATCAGAAAGTGAAGGATTTATCAGCCTCTGGTAATCTGTAGTAATGAACGTCTTTACCGACATACACGACGGTAACATGACTAAATGATTTGTGGATGTTCTCTTGGTGCTATCATGTGTTGTACAGAAACATCAAAGGACTCATCAAGTGTCTGACATACATTTACTTGGCTGCCGATTACAACACTGGCCAATTATATTAGGTCATTAAAATAAAATTAAAACCATTATATAGTCATTTGGCAGCATGTTTAATAACTTTAATCATTAGCAAATACCTAACTATGCTGCACAATTTATTTTCATACTATTGGTCAGTATGTAGATCATCAAAATCAAGAATTGCATGTCTTCAAATAACAAATACAGACACTGTATATGTAGGAGTAAAGAGTGTTTGCACAGATTAAAGGATCCTCGACTGAAGTGTTCAGATATTTGCATTAGAGCAGAATTCATTTGTCTGATCTTGTATTATTCATTAAAAATACATTTGCTGAAATCTTAATCTTTCTGAGATAACACATACAGACAGTGGCTTCATTTATTCCATGAGCAAACTACCTTTAAGATCAGAACAGTACAGTATGTTAACCATATGTCAGAACCTCCTTAAAACTGAGTTTTGGCTGCATCTTATGAAACAATATGAGAGACAGCTCTTTCCACTGAAGAATCCAGGCGATCACACAAAACCATTACTGCTGATGAGCAGTGACTCTGCCCTGCACACACCTCACAGAGCCATCACCGGGGAACACAGTCTCCTCTGAATTTTAACCATGTCCTGTATCAGTGTATTGCATTCTGCAGGGTAAAGCCTGTTTTTATCATGACTGGCTTTGAAAGGAATTCAAACCAGATGGAAGGAAATTGGAGATAAATGCAGCTGGAGTCCGATGTAGGAGCAGAACCTTTTGGTGGTATGGGATGAGACAGCCATGATGTCACTGCATGTATATGAGTATATGTAGAGGAGAAAGGCTACGCTGGTGGCATTTACATACAAAAACATAACTATTACTGCCAACTTTAATTCTGATTATTATTTTATAGTTCCAGTTATTGTTGGTCTATTGATTTGTATACAGTATTCAATACATTCCATTTAGTTTTTTCATGCTTCATAGATGTTTCTGCTGCTTTGATATATTTATTTTTTGCTTATTGTCTGTCTATCCATTATCCATACTGCAGGGGAGCTGGAACCAGTCCCTCCAGTCTTTGGACTGGGTGAACTGGGGTTTGAACCCAGGAACCCTCTTGCCATGAGATGACAGTGCTAACCACTGCACCACCATGCCTTCCCTATGTCTTATCTTACTGTATCTAACTAATATGGTGACACTTTGTCAGTTAATTCTTAGTAATTTTGAAAGACATAGCATAGCAGACAAAATATAGACAAATAACCCACATGTAAGTAGTTAAGTAACAGTAAAACCTGGTGATAAGGAACCGATACATGTTATAGTGGAATAATATAACATATTGTTTACTTGTGTTACATTTATTTCTATAACTAAATAATCGTTCAGTTTCTTTGACACACTGGTTGTATGTTGTAAAGTTTGGCCTCAAGCAGAAACATCCTTCAGTTCCTTTGACCTGTGATGAAACTGAAGTTAATGACTAAATGTCTAAAATAGTCATCTGAGTTGAATCGAGGTGTTGCAGGTGAGAGGAGGCAGGAGTCATGAAAACAGTAGTCAGAACACGACAAATTCGACTGGCACCTTCAACCTTTTCCTCTGGCAGCGTGCCACACATGTAACAACACCCTCAGAGGGAGGAAAAGTTTCAAAGCGAGATCTGATCACGGGGCGAACAAGCTGAAAATGGACCCAGGGCTGGAATACAGCAAGCATGTAAGATAACATCAGGAGGTTACAGATAGACACGGTAACAGACACCTGCATCACTCAGAGAACACTGATCTCCTCCAGACAGTTAAGTGAACAACAAAAAAAAATCATAAGGAAACCTCTCCAAAATCATTTTGTGTGTGAAAAAAAAACAGCTCTTCTTTTGAAGTTGTACTGAGGTCCCAGCTTGATTACCATTTGAGATCGAACAAGATCTGGCAAGAAGCAGAAAAAAATTGCTGCTGGCAGGTCTCTTCATTATATCTTGGGAGTTGGATTAGATGAAGTATCCAGGGTATTTCTGACAGAGCCACTCTTCTGGGCCTGTTTTTAACCCTGTACCTTCCACTCTCTCTGCATCTGGGAGCCAGCTGCTGCTGCTGCTCTCTGCATACAGTGTGTGAGTGTGTCTGTGTCTGATTGGGGTCACTAGAGGGTCTGTCTCATTCAATATACAGCTGATTGACCAACTGGGAGGTCACAGAAGTTCTAACACACAGGGCCTAGGAAACCAGAGAAATTAAATTTTGAGGAGCGCACCCTTAGTGTAGACGACAAAGTGCACTTGAAGCGAGTTAGTCACAAAGACGTGAAGAGATTTAGAGCGATCGAGTTGTCAGAATATGAGCTGTGTCACAGAGAGATCACAGGCAGCTGAGAGTCGACGACATCTCATCAATGTAAATTGAGTTTCTAAAATACATGAAATTCAGTGCTGTCATTTAAAATTAAGAGGAATTCTTTGATAGTATGTTCTGTATTTAAAACTGCAGAAGAAAAAAAGACTCATTCCGTGCTGTGAGTAACAAAGCCAAAGATTAGAGAAAGAAAAAAGTAAACAAATTGTTCTTTTTGCTAAAAATGGTTTATTGGACAAGGAAGATTACAAATCTGATCCCTTGATGGTAACCATCAACCATCTGATTATACAGGCCAACTCTTAAAAATGAATTACCACATGGAAAATATTAGCAACCTATGAGGAAAGGAAAAAAAAACAAAAAAACACAGACGATAAAAACGCAACAAAATATCAAGACCGTTGAGGGAAAAGCTCAGAGCACCAAAACTACATGCACAACACAGTTTAAAAAAAAAACAAAAAACAGAATAAATATACTAAATATGACAAAAACAAAAATGTTAAGTGTTCCTAGAAGTTTAGGAAGGTTAGGGTTGCATATCCTGTTAAAAACATCTTTAATGCTGATCTGTTTTGCAGATCATTTCATGAACTACTGGACCATGTCAGTGTAACAACAAGTGGGACAAGAAGCAGGTGTGTGTGTGTGTGTGTGTGTGTCCTAATTCAAACAAGACATCATGTGAATTCACTTTCTCAAGACCAAGGCACTCAACTTTTACATCAAATACTTGTGTACACCAAATTTTTGAGCAACTGCCACAAACCAAACGTACAGTACAAAAGCAGCTGGTCTGGGCTTCAGCAGTGAGTCAGGTGCAGTAACTGTTTCAAATTTGGACGTCACGAATATTCAACATTCACTCCCGACTATTCCAGTACTGGTCAACAGTACTTTACACACGAATCTTAATCCTTAAATGCCTTTACACAGTATTTTTTTTGTAAAGCAGTAATCAGAATATACAGTCATAAAGTTAGTGAGAAACACAAACATCTACTATGAAGACATTATTTTTTTGTTCATTCTCTTAAAATACTGAGTGGACCTCTCCTCCTATGTTTCACAGTTCACAGAGTAAGTTTAGGTAAATAAAGCACATACAGTTAAAACACAAATGTGATAAGACTAAAAAAAAAAAAAACAACCAGAGACCAGTTTTTCGTGAGTGACAGTTGAGAGTAAAAGTGAAACAGAGAGAATTTGGAGCAGGGTTTAGTAGCTGAGCGGTCCCCACATTCGTCATTTTAACATCAGTAGAAACCACCATGTTCCCGTTTTTCTTTCATCCCAGACTGGACCTTTAAGCCTTCTCCAGTGACTTATAGTACTCTTTGAGAACAGCCCAGGCCTTTGGCGCCATGAAGCCATCAGGAGGATTCTCCCCCTCTCGAGCCATCTTACGCATGCGTGTACCTGAGATGAAATCGTAGTCTTGATGGCTGCAATAGAAAAAGAAAAAAAAAAACAAAGAACAGTTTTTAGTAACAGACATATTTCAATCAATAAAGAGATGCTTATCAGCAGAACAGCAAATATGAGCCAACAATAACTGCCTGCTGCTTTTGGAATCAAGTGCATCGAGGCATACCGGCAGCCCACTTAGCATTTCTGCAAACCAAAGCGAAGCTCGTATAACATCTCACATCCCTGCAGTGAAAATAGATGTGATGACTGTGTATGGGGATATTTATCTTGCTAAACGCTGCATTTCACATGCTGACCATTTCTGGCAGCTGCCTTTCTACCAAATCACTCTGTGGCTGGAGAGATGCTGTGACAGTCCAGTAAGAAGCAGCACGCTCTTTCAACAGTGGTTGGAAAGTGAAGCCAGTGGAGCCGACCCCCAGCATTTAGGGATTCTTCAAATTCAACGTGTAGGAGTAGATGTATGATTTATACGACTCTATGGGTCTTTACTACTACTCTGCTCTCTGCCAGGATCTTTTTTTTCCCCTTTTGTTACCAACATTTTTAAAATCCTACCTCCTCCTAAAATCCTTTATGTCAAATTTTTCAATTATATGTGAGTACAGACCTAATTTATGTTTAAAAAAATGTTCTGGTGTCCCCTGCATCCACTCTACTCCTGCATCTAAATGCAACACTGTCTGATTCCAATATACCTGTAAATTAATACATTATACCTTTATTATCTGTTTAATAACAGTTAAGACAAGTTAAAGAACCTGAATTATTACTTTACTGCTGCTAAACCACCAAACTAAATGTGATATCATCACTTTCTGATGATAAGATTGTGGATTGTAGATTTTTTTCTGTCTTTTTTGACATCTACTCCCTCTCCTCTCTCTCTGACACACAGTTTCTCAGTGCACCGAGTTCACCTGGTTCAGCAAAGATATGAGCAACTTTATTTGAAGCGAGCAGCCGAGGACAGTCTTCCTCTCCTCTCAGGGCTGAGCAGAGCACTGGCACCAGTTCATCACATCCTCACTCAGCGTTGTCGAATGTCAGGAATAATCAGGACAGTTCTTAGACATCTTGTTAGCAGACACTTCCACTCATCTCCACTGAGCTCACATTCAGAGAGGCTCAGAGAGTCCTGCTGTTTATGGAGTAACATTTCTAATTGTTCTCACATGACACGGAACATCTTGTGGCTCTGAAACATTAAGGATCTGTGAAGAAGAAGACGACCTCGCACTTCACATGGCGTGAGGTAAAGGAGCTCCAGGCAAATTCTTCCCAGAACATTTTTATACAGTGTCAAATTAGAAACAGCTTGCTGTGACCTCAGCCATTACGCTGAGAGGTATTGCTGGTGATTAGGCTTAGCATTGATATTCTTCCTGAAATTCTGGCAAAGCGCTGTCAGCGTGCATGAGAGAATGGAATGCCATAAATCTAACTGAGTGACGACTACAGACTTTTGGAAATCCAGTTATTCTCCTGCAGTTGCTCTTTAGCTTTAGCCTTAAAACCTTAGTTAGCCTTAGTTTCCTCCTGCCTTTAGCCTGAAAATGTAAACTGGAGAGTTACTGTTAATGTTACAGAACATTTCAAATTAAGTTTAGATAACTAAACTTTTTATCCTAATGTGGAAAAAAGTGGTGTTCAGCATGAACAGTGTGGAGATTTTCACAAGCCAATCAAACTGTTTTAAACACAGAGCTGGAAACTGCTTTTTCTTACCTGGTCATGTCATCATATTAAAGCCAAGATAAATAAATAGTTTGTAATATTTTTTTAGAAGCCCTGCTATCTCTCTCCAGTGCAGTACTTAATGTTCCAGATCAATGATTCAGTTTGGGTTTAACGTCATAAATATGCATCATGGAAAACAAAGCAAATCTTATGATTAGCCTGGCCATATTTAGTTTTAACATTCCTGGCCAAACACAGCTACAGTTGCATAACCTGATGGTGGAGGCTGCATCAAATCCGGAGGAGAGGCAGAGAGATTGCATGATTTTTGTTAGTCATCATGTGCAGTGTCCGTACACAGACTTTAATTAATAGCAGGTCTCTGTAATTTTTGAGCAACATCAAAGCTCAAACTAATCCACAAAACCTTTTTAACTGTGTAAGAAAGAAAAACAATTCCTGTTATTCTTGGCTCTGCATTTTACTGTAGACAGAGGAGAGAGAGGAAAGAGAATGGATGAAAGGGTTTTTTTGTTTTTAAACAAGACAGGCCTAATGAGTAATTAATTTAGCGAATGTAGTTTCTGTTTAGGCTGCTGGTTCTAATTGACAAACATGTGAGGTATTATTCTGGACTAAATCTACAAATAACCTATTTAATGTAGTGTGAGTGAGCACTGCCGCTTTACAGGTTTTAACAAATGAAATAAGAACATGAACAAGGACTCACTTTTTGGGGTCATAAAAATCCATTGCTCTTTTGACCTTGTTGTATGCAGCAACCTTAAAGGGAACAATCTCCAATGTGATGAGGCCCGGAGCCATGGTGAGGACCTTGGCCCCGTGAGTGGGTTCGTACAGGTCCTTCCCTGTGTCAGGGTGAGGCATGCCCGCAGGGTCACGGCCCACGATGTAGAAGTTGGCACCGGCCACCATCCGAGCTCTGCAATGCCACTGAACCTGTGGAGAAAAATAGAAATTGTAAAGACTGAAGAAACACTCAGAAGACCTCTGTAGCATTTCTTTTTTGGAAGGCTACAAGGAAAATAACATGTTATACACTCAGTTCTGAAACATCTCTAATCCTTTCTATTTTACAGACTGTTGAAAGATTCTTACAGTTTTGTTTTGTTTGTGCTCAGCCTCCGCCCTGTTGTTGCTTTAGTTGAGCAATGTGTCAGTGGTGTTGAGGGTCTTTTAATAGTGGATAGACCGTGAGCCCCTTATGTAGAGTACTGGACATTCACGCTACTGTTAGTCCAGTGTGGAAGTTTCCCAGAAAGATATATTGAACATTCTACAATATCTCCCTACAACTTAAAATATTATTTAAAAAATGTATGGGTAAGTGTTAAAGATTAGCTGAAATCTTAAAATGTAAAGTCAGTTTTAAAAAAAGTCACAGCTACTTTTAGCAGTACGTCTTTTTAACAGACCTAGGCTACCTCAGAGTTGAGGAAGCCAGCCTCCAGCCACTGCTCCCCTTAGGAATTTGCATTCACCATAAGCACAGAGGTTCCCTTTCTGTTTCTCATTATCAATAATTGCTAAAACTCCACATTACTTCTTGATAATTACTAATACTGCTGCCATTAGAATAATGTTCTTGCCTGAGTAGTTTGTATATTTCAGGATGCAGGGTTTTTAGATTAGAAAACATGTGATTTCTGCTCAGGGTGGAAGCTCAACAACAGTCTGCCAAATATGAACACTGGCTCGGAGTAGAAGGGTTTTTTTTTTTTTTACTGTTTGAGTGACAGGTAGACTGAGGGTATATGTTGTGTATTAATGGGTAAATAAGGTCACAACAATGACACTAAAGCTGGAGCTGAGTCTCACTCTACAGCTCCCATTCAGAATTACAAACTGAAGTAATTCACTGTCTGACATCTACCAGCCTCCAATCTGCTCTCAATAATTTCCTCCATAGCTTTCTCATTATCATAAGTGAATGATTAAAAGATTCCCAGCTACACAGCTACGCTCAGTCACACGGAGAGGTTTGCGTATGGCATGGAAACACTAAAACAGAGCGCCTCAAGACAATTGTAAATCCCCTTTCCTGCCATTTATCACACTCAAAAATGTGCAGACACAAAGTATGTGACACTCCTCTTCCCCATGTCTGTTGTCATTACTTGGTACTGCATTCACATTTTCTGGTCCCTGTCAATTCTCAGGAATGCCTTTTTTATAAAGAAACTTCAATCATGTAACTGAAAACACAATATTCTTCATAATGATTACCTCAGTTGGCCCGGCGTACATCATGGGCGAGGGAAAGATAGCAACGATGGTGGAGTCTGGATTGAGGACACCCTCCTCCAGCACGGCAGCGTGCTGCTTCATTCGCCATGGCAGGGGCACGTCGTCATCCTTGGTCCACCCTCCCAGGGGGTGGAGCAGCAGTACAGGTCGGCGGTAGCCTCGCTCGATCAGACGCTTGTGGGTGTCCTGCATCAGGAGAGCGTGGCCGTTGTGGACCGGATTGCGGAGCTGGAAGGCGAACACAGCATCTGAATGGAGAGAGGGGAAAGAAGAAGGGGTTTGTTATAATGAGACCAAACACATCTGTACAAGACAAACACGGGGCCACAATGTACCCGGAGATAATCAAGCAGCTAAGTGCCCAGCCACTGAAACCACACAAAGCCTGTGTTCTTATTGGTGAAGGGTTGAATCACACCAGAGCTTTTCTCCACTGTGACTCCCTTTCTTCTCTGGTAAAGTCTAAACAAAAAATAAACGTACTGAAGGTGAACGGATGACCCCACTGTTCTCCTCTCCTTTTACAGAAAAAATGAAAGCAGTTTATAAATATTGTGACATTACCACCTCTCATATCCTCGGTTCGGTATACTTCTGACAGAAAATAAACAAGGACTGACAGAACTCAGGTCCGTACCTGCGTTCATTTCTTTAAACTTCTGTTTGAGCTCAGTGGGTGTCAGTCGGTACTGGTCCAGTCCGTCGTTCCAGTAGATCCTGTCCAGAACCTGCAGGTCTCCGCCAACCAGCCAGTCTCCACTTTCCATCACCATCTGAAATGGGAGTCACAGTGATCATGACAGTGAACACAACTCAAAAATAATCCACACTTAAGACACTGTGGTCCATAAAAACTTCACTGTGCTGGAACCAGGCCACCAGTGAGTTCTAATAAAACTACCGAGTTATTACCCGGTTGCGACATGGACACAGCGACATAAATCACAGTCCCCACGTGGCGTGCCCTCTCCTCTGCCTCTGGCCTCATCTACTACCTTAATTTCAATAACAGAGCAGAGACAAAGTCAGATTGTATTCCACAATAAAACCTGGTGATGAGCTCATGACCACATCGGAGAGAATTTTTTCCCCTCGCGAGATTAATCCAACAATGTCACCAAAGTGCCCCGGATCCAAAGACTGCTATTGTTTTAGGCAAAATCTTTCGCCTGCCTCCTGTGGCATTTAAGAGACCGTAGCTAGAGTTACTGAAAACGCTGGCCTGTGGGATGTTAATGTGATACAAAGTGACAATTCTCTACAGGCCCGGCAATAAAAGAAGCACAGCACCAGAACTTAGACCGCAAGAACTCAAAACAAAAGGCCACAAATGAAACCTGAAGTGTGTAGGCACTGTGAAAAGCCGGTTTTGGAAGTTGATAAGAAAGAAAAATCAATTTCTGTCACTTATTTCATTGTCATGTAATTTATCATATGAAAAAAAAAAAAAAACCTCTTTGGTACCTGTACTTTACAAACATACTGGTTTCAGTTTGATCTGGCAAACAATACATAAAAATCAGAACACTGTCAGCAGTAAAGGTGTCTACGTGATGTGATCAATAACCACTTGGCTCCGCTGCAAGAAGGATCATGTTGTGATTTGTTTTCTACGCTTCAATTAATCCAACCTGTCCGCTTCTGGCCTGAGATAGGAGGGCCACAAAAGATGCTTAACAGTCTTATTCTTTGACAAGTCACGATTTATTCTCCTAACATATGTGAACGGAAAATATCAAAGCAGCAGGCCTACAAATACACATGTGCTCTGTAGCTTTACATGTGAAAGGGTCATTGCCAAATAAACAGCCACTACACCATGGTTTCCCATGAAGGGGGCTCCTGTCTGACTGACAGGTAAACAGGAAAAAGAGGATTAACTACGTGTAATATGGAGCAGGTCGTTTCTGGTTGGAGAGAGACGGGATTTAAAAAAAAAAAAAAAAAAAAAAAAAGTTACCAGCTCAGAGGTGTGTTGACAGACTGGTTCCGGTACTGAGAGTTAAACATACACTTATGAATACATACACACACTCTCTTTAATGAGTGACACCTTAATCACAGCAAGCTGAACACACACATTGGGCTGTGACAGGTTAGAGTGGATAAAGAACGACAGTTGTGGAAATACAGAGTACTCAGCATGTGTTTAAAGCCAGTGCTGAGGCATCAGGTGTTGACACTGGAGAGTCATGGTACGAATTTATGAAACTGGCAGCTTCTAATGCATCTTAAAACATATTACCAAGCCAGATTTGATCATAAACAAGGTGAGAGAAAAAAAAGATATCTCCTTAAATTAAAAATGACTGCCAAGTGCGCTGAAATATTGAGACAGCTGTTCTCTGGTGTTCAAGTTAATCTCCATCCAACATTTTTAGCAGCAAAGGGCTTTAAAATGAGCCAGTGAGGTCATCAGATGCCACAGAGGTTACTGTTTGTTTTGTCTCACATCTTTTCCAATATGCAAGTGGCTGACCAACTGCACTAATCCTGAAAACAATGAGATTTAAAATTAGCCAGAAAAGCAGCTTTTAAAGGTAACCTTGCACAGTTCACACAGACGGAGTTATAAAAAGTCAATCTGACATCTGTCTTTGTCAGCAACACCACACAGTTCTGTTCTTTTCCAGCTACAAGCCAGTGCCACTTTCCGCAGGGTGTGCAGGATCATTTCAGGACGTTATCTCGCCACCGAGTCTACCTGAGCCCCACAGCAGGCGATGGGAGACAGATGGAAACAATTCCTGAGTATATTTGGAGAAAAGGTTGTGTGAGCGGAAAGGTAGAAGCTGGAAGGGATTCCACAGCCTGTTCAGCTGAGCAATACAATCTAAAAACGCATTTAGTGGAGGCTGAGAGAGAGAGAGAGGAGAGAGGAGAGAGACTCAGCATCCAAATATAACACCTGCAAAATGAGGGTGGACCAAACAGATCAAGTGATTACACTGGGCGTCCTGACAGACTGTGAGAAAAGCTCTGCTTCTCAGCCTAGTCAGTCTTTCCATAAGCACTGTGAAAAGGCCAGCGCGGATCTGTGTTCTATCACTGCAGAATCCAGGGAGGCAGTTTGCTTTCACATGCAGAGTGTTTATCACATAGCACAGTGAGACAGATCGTCTGGAGCTCTGCAGATGCTGTCCAGTACTATATCATCCTACACTGCAAATTCAGTTTTCAGAGAACAAAAGCTATAACCCTGAACATGTCATAACAGAAATTTACCTTGATGTAAGGGTGGTCCTTGCAGGTGGTGCCCCACTGGCGAGCACAGCGCTCTTCTTTGCGGTGCTCATAAAACTCAGGGTTGCGAAGGATGGCAACTCGTCTGCCCTCATAGACCAGGGCCATGGCTGTCACGCCATCTAAACGTTCTTTATCTGCAGTAGACACTGGCAGCACCACAGGCACTGACAGGTTGATGACGCCGCCTAGGACGGGGGAGAAACAAAACAATTTTTATGAGGGGAAAAGGCACATTAATGCAGAAATAAGTGTTAGAAAATGGTGAAAAACCCCAAAAGATATTCAGTTTACTTTCAAGTATGACAAAGAAAAGCAGAAAATCCTCACATTTAAGAATCTAAAACCAGAGATTGTTGACATTTTTCCATGAAAAGTTACTTATTTGGCAGAGTATGCAAACAGCACTATCCTCTAGTTTAAGCCACTCCATATTAAAGGAGATTTTGACCACTAGCAGTACAACAGAGCAAAGAGTAACGGCGGGCAATGCAATACTCTATCCTGCCACCATTTTTAAGCTATTCCACTGATAGACAGTTGGAGGCAGAAACACACCTCGAAATGTAGCAATACACAACCAAGCACCATGAAGAAGACAACCACGAGCTAGCGAAGACTGACATAAACAATGCACAATTTGAAACTTTCAAAAGTTTTATGAAAACCTTAAAGGTACACACAATGTGTTGTAATGAGAAAATGCTGACTGCAAACATAACTTTAGTTTGTTTACAAGAAATCTCCACAAGACTCATTTAATATTAACCATTCTGAGAGCAGACTTTCTACAAACACAGCAGGTTAAAGAGCTCAAAGGTTACAGCTCAACCATCCTAGTAAAGTTCCAATGTTGCACCTCTTCGGGCTAAATGTGGAATATACAGCTAAACCACAGGCTACAGTGAGTCTTGAAGGCTGCAATTTAAGAAGCTAGAAGAGAAAAATCCCCCTCTTCAGCTAAGCTACAGCTTGACCCTTTCTCATTTTATGATCTGAGCAGTGACAGCGTCGTGTTGGCAGCTTCATTTTGCCATCCAGGTTGATGAAAACGTTGGGAACGGCACGCTTTTCACATCACATCAGATCAAATGCGGTGTAGACAGGAGGGGACGCTGACTGGTGCTGCCCCCACCTCCCCCTGGACCCTCTCCCGGTCCCCTCTGTCACAGTGTAAGGCTTACAGATGGTTTCAATAAAACACACACACACACATAGGACTGCCAAATGTCCGAGTGAGTGAGACACAAACCTGAATTTAGATTTCTGTTTATTTTTACTGACTATTTGATTAGTCAAACATGCAGCTTTGTGCTTCCGGACCAGTTTTAGTGTTATCATGTGGGTAATCAATCCTCTCACTGTGATATCGTTGTTTCACTGTCAAATCCCTGGGAGGAAGTGAAAATGGACAAATGGTGGCGTATGGTGTCAATCAATACAGAGGCCTCTTCCTCTGCGTCTCTCTGATCCAGGGCAAAAAGCAAAGTAGACTTTTCATATGAATATATATTTCTGCCTCTCTCCAGCCAGCTCAGTTTCTCTGACTAACTCACTTCCTGAGGAAAGAACTTAAATCATCTGCAATTTCATTTTAAATTGTGAGAATTCAATGGTTTTATCCTTCAGTGAGGACAGAGGGTGTAATATATTCCTGTCAAAATCTCAACTTGAAATATGGACTATGTTAACTTTCAATTTGTTTGATATATTTTTCATTTTACTGTGTGTGTGTATATAACTAAATATTTGGCAACCCAACACAAAAGTGAGGTTTGAGTGGTCATATGGGCAATAAAAGTAAATTGACTTTTTCTTGGAATTTCAAACAATACATGAGAAATTGCTGTAATTACACTGAGACTCTACGCCCAATATGATATTTGTTCTCTGTAAAGAGCCAAAAAATTGGAGGCATTCCTGAGACCTCGGTGTGAACAGAATCATTACTTCATCGACACAATACACAACAACATCATCAGTCTTGAAAATCTACAGTTAAATCAGCTTCACTCCTGGTTATATCAACGTGTCGTTCTGCCACCTCAGCGAAGTCGTACATCACATCACTGCTGTATAATGGAGAATTGCTTCAGCACAAAAGAAAAGCTTATTCAAGCCTGTAAGTGCATTCAACAGTGCGAGAGATATGCATTGCAGCTTGCAGGGACACATGCAGTTTGTTAATCTAATTTAACGCTCCATTTAATCAAGAGTGCTCAGTTTTTATTTGAATACATTAAAGATGTAAGAGTGGAACAGTGGAGACACATTTGAGGGTTCAACAGATAAAATTAACACAATACTGAGAACAGCAAATTACAGATGCTAACAAATTAACCCTTTGACTAAGAGATAAGCTAAGGACAGGCTGACAAAGAACCCATCCAGGTGCTCACTGTTTTTAAATAAGAATACAGTGTAACTACATTTGGTTTACATGAGCAACATTTGCACTTAAGCCGCTGCTTTAAAAAATATGTTGTGATGTCCACACAGAAAGTCACCAGTGGGCTTCTGGGTAATCCATTTTGTAAGCAATCATCACCACCTAGTGTCTTTCCTCAGGTAGAGCAAGACTAAATTTCAATGAAATGTAAAGATTTTTCTGTTCCTTAAAAACATAAATGACATCTTACCATCCAGCAGACAGTCAAAATGAAGACACTGTAAATATTCTCGCTCCCTCATGAAACCGTTCAGGGGAGTGGCCCAGCCTTCAGCCAGCACCTGAACCCACTGCATGTCCAACTGTGGATCATATACACAGTCACACAGGTTACATATGACAGGAATAACTTCACATATCTACACTTTAAATAAAAAATAATCAGTGGATAGAAAAAGGACTAATAATTGCTCAGTTTTTAGCCTAAAGATAACAAAATATTTTTAAAAATCAGAGGCACCTTGCCAATCTGTACAGCAGGAAGAGTCTCTGCATCAGCCTTGGCCAGGTCCAGTTTGTTCTCCTGAACGTACAGCTCTTTCACTTCATAAGACGCATCAACAGGAACTATATCCTGCAGAGATGAATGGGAAATTAATTATTCTGTACAAATCAATAGAAAACACCCTGTACAGTAAGTCGTCAGTGGGGCTCCCCCATTTACAAAGGGTATATTGATTTATATGATAGCTGTGTAGACACAGTGACATCAACAGCCACACAATTATGAGGCCTTACTGCCCCCTGGTGGCCAACAAAGGGATGACAGCACTGTTTTATGCATCAAGTCTGAACTTCAAGTCTGTATTCATCACACAAATAGCAAATAAAAACATATTCTACACATGTCCAAGCAGGATAACTAGTCCACTCACCCTCTCTTGGAGCAAGTCAATGAGCTGCTGTATGCACTCATTCACGCTGCAGGAGTCGGTCTTCAGCACCAGCTCCGGAGCCTCTGGCTTCTCGTACTCTGAGTCGATCCCAGTGAAACCTGAATGCAGGTATAGAGAATAGAACGCACAGTCTGAGCTCTACTTCATATAAAAAATATTCAACAACATGAAAAGTCTGTTTTTGGTCTGTATTACTGTATATATCTGGAATTAAAACTGCATGGAGTTAGGTGTCCTATCACAACACTTAACAGCCCTCTTGAAATACCCTTAAATCAATAACCACAAAACCATAATTGATACCTACTTTATCCAATGACAAGTCTTCATGTTTCTTAGGGAATTAAAGTAGAGCTTCAGAGAACAGGTCAGCACTGAATTCAATCTCATTAACAAACAATGACTCGGCTACCTCACTCAAACCAAAAGGAAACTTTAAAAAATGCTGTTCTGTTCTACAGAACTGATGCAAAACTGTGAAACACAATGTGATAAGGAGCACTTCCTCTAAAAGTGATGCATCAGTTTTCTTGTCCCTGTCATTTCTTTGAGACTTGACATAAAAAGCAGAGAGTGAAGTCAGAGAAGTGATGTATTTACTTGTAGATTTGTATGTACTGTCTTCACTTAGATATTTTGTTTTACGTTTCTCAACAAAATATGATTTTGAGCAATTAGTATGAACCCTGGCCTGTACTAAGCCGAGGCCCTGGCTCTACTGATGCATCTCATATCAATAGTACTAGATGATACTGCACCTCTTATTTCCCCGGCTCTGGCTCTCTTGTAAAGTCCCTTCACGTCCCTCTGCTCACACACATCCAGTGGAGCGTCCACAAACACCTCAAAGAAAGGCAGTCCTGCAGCTTCGTGGATCTTCCTGGCATTGAGGCGATCCTGACAGACAAAAACCAGAGCGATATAGGTGTGACTTTAACCAAAGAGAAGTCAGTGGAAGACAGTATGTTAAGTTATTAAGGCTCATCGGGTTTCGTGACAAAAGACTTTGTATTCTGCAATGGGAAGACACCATTCACCGCATTAACCAATAACTTAGGTCCTACTGCAGCAAGCATAGCTCAGAGTTGGTTTATAGTGGAAGACAGTACAGAAAAAAAACAAAGAGGAAACACAAACGCACTTCTAATCATGCACCATAGTCCTTCATAGTAACTTCACTGCAACTTCACTGAACCTGGTATGTTTTGAATTCAGAAAGAGAATTGAGATGTTCTAATTTATTATGCCTGATTACTACTTCCAAATATAAGGTTTGGACTGGTATTGTCAATTTCAGCAAAACACTGATGAAACACAATGACATGATCAGTAATGGCATCAATATCAATCCAGGATCTATAAAGTAATTAAAAAACAGATGTGAATTTTACAGTGGTATAAAACATTAGCCTGTTAATGCTAATTTCCTTAAAGCCAGGCACAAAACAGCTCACAAAAGGCTCAGACTTTATTAACATATAGTTCAATAAAGATTGTGTGACAGATATGACAACTACAGTATCAGAAAGGCCAGCCACGTTTATCCCTGTCATCATCTGTTTCTCTTGTTCAACTGTTTTCTGTGGAGAGACACTTACCCTGCTGTAGGGAGAGATGAAGCTGGCAATGCAGACCAGCCCAGCATCAGCAAAAAGGCGGGCCACCTCAGCAATGCGTCTAATATTCTCTTCCCGATCCTCTGGGCTGAAACCCAGGTTCTTGTTCAGGCCCTGACGGATGTTGTCCCCGTCAAGGGTGTAGCAGGGGATACCGTGACACACCAGGTACTCCTCCAGAGCCATGCTCACCGTGGTCTTTCCTGCACCGGACAAACCTTCACATGGGGGGAAAAAACAATAGGATTATCAAACAACTATTAAATTACCTGCAGCTGTTTATAAAGGAGACTCTGTGTGTGTGGTAACATGTCATAACCTACCAGTCAACCACACAGTGCATCCTCTGAACCCTCCTCTTGTGCCCACAACCTGCCCACGCTTGTTTCGGCTGACATGATGAGCTTGATAGGTGACATTAGTTGCACGTTGCATTCCCTGTAATGATGCAGATTTATTATTTAATTTTATTCAATTCAGCCCAGAGATATGTAGGTTGTTATACATACAAGTACTATTTTCATTATCTATTGTTTTATCCAATGAATAGTCTAGAATCCCCAAAGCATTCAGAACCCTGTACATTCTTCTTGTCTTCTTCACAAAAGTCAGTGCATCCAAACATTTGTGAATGATGCCATCTTTACTTTAAAAATGACTGAAATTATTAATCGACTGACAAAAAACAGACGAGACTGGTTAAACTGTGTCAGCTGCATATGTTTGTGAGTTTGTCTGGTATTGTTGTTTGTGATACTTGTTGGATTCAGGAAAACTACAATGTATGAATGTGACATTATTATCCTTGATGGTTGCAAATACAAATACTAATGTATAATTAGTTAATGAGAGTAATAGTACTCAGTAGTTAAATAAGAATTAGGTTACCCAGCCACGTGTATTTTGTTGGCACTAATGCTGGAATCGTCAAAAAGCAGTGTTATCACAGCTGGAAGGGTATTAACCAAACACTAAGTACATCAGCAGTTAACTGATGAGCCTCTTTTCAGTCTCGGTGCTGCTAGCAACGTAGAGCTAGCTTCACTGTACACCAGACTGATGGACAGTATGCTAATTAGCTAGCTGTTAGGCCAGTCGGTCCGTTAGCTCGTCAGCAGCTGGTTAGTGAAGGCGATGTATCAGTGTGTTGAATTAACACAACTCGGCCAAAGAAAACTCACCCAGCTCTCAGCAGCGTTGCTCAGCTTCTGTTTCTTGTGCGAGTTCCCGTACGTCTCCATGTCTGACATCAGTCAGCGGCTGGTTTAACCGGCTACCTGGTTTAAAACACACAAAAACCACAAACCGCTCGGTTCTTTGTTTACTGGTAGAGATATATCTTTATTTCTTTATGTTTCTTTTGGCACAGGTATCTCCGGTCAATGGAGGACCCCGGAGCCGTACAGCCTGGCACTACAACCGGGAAGCGCTTTCCCAGCAGCCACGTCACCGGCGACGCAGTGACGTATTTCCTCCGTCTGAGGAAAGTTCGGGGGAAATAAACTGATCTGATGTCAGTTTTGTTTGATTATTGTCCCTTGGCACAGTGTCTGTCTCAATGACTCAACTGATCTGCAGCCAGTTACTCATAAAGCAGACGGTTCGTAGTTTCAGGGAAAAAACAGTTCGTATTAACATATAATGTGATTTAATTATTTGAAATATTGATGTTTTAAAAGTAAAATCTGTGTTATTACTGACATGGTTACAAATATGTGAAATTACTAAAAAAAAAATCTCAACTAAAGACAAACTGGACTTTATTGGTATTTTAATTTTTGCTTACATTTTATAAAGTATAAATATAAAATATAATATTTCGTGACTCCTTAATAAATGCATTTTTAACCCACAAATAATAAAACACCGCACTGCTCCACCTTAATCGGTTTAAGACGCAGATTTAGCAAAACGCCTATTTTAAATGAGGAGAGTTAGAGGGCGACGCTGGGGTTGATTACAGGACAGAGTCTGAATTAAAGGGGATGTGAGGAGGAGGCCGGAGGATGGATATAGAGGATGGATGAATGTGAGAATGTACGGGGCCACGGGGGAGGAGCGCTCCCTCAAAAGCCAGCGGCTGTGTCGTGTAATGAACCAGTCCAGGCTGAGCAGAGCACCGAGCACAGGGCGCAGCATCAGGGATTCAAGGAACCGCTGCTGCAACTACAGGAAGAGGCACTAGGAGGCCCGAGCAAGGCAGGTAGGATGCTACTAACTGAGCAACATGTGAATCTGTGAAAATACAGATCCTCACCCTCTCATCGGTTTGTGTTGGCTGACGTGTTTAATACAGACGGTTAAATGTGGCATTAATATGTGATCTGTAATAAGATGGAGCAGCCGGACTGGATTTATACTCCTGATGACATTCAACTTTTTTTTTTTTTTTATCAGTGTTGCTCATAGATACAGAAATACACTGTAGATACGAATTCTGCTGTTTCTTTTCTTTGAATTTTCATTTGTTGTATAAGGTAAAATATATTCGCATATAATGATGCAAAAAAGTTTTATTCGGATGATAACTGGGCATGCGCGTGTTTATGGTGTGATGATGTCAGTTACACACAGCATTTTATCGGGCCGTTCATCAGCAGCTTCAGGTGATGAAAGCCTACGGTGAAGAAGAAGCAGGTTGTCGCACATATGCAAATCAAAACCAAATTTGATCATTTATTTATAACCTACTCAGCACACACGCTGTGATGCTGGTGATAGAGCTTTATTCTGAATAAGTCAGCTGTGAGTTGCTCAGTGTAATGCCTTTGACTGAAAACGAGAGGGTTTAATTACAGGACATCCAGTGACCTGTTGCCCCACCCAGTAGCCTCATATCGGAACATGGTGTTTAACAGTGTGTGTGTGTGTGTGTGTGTGTGTGTGTGTGTGTGTGTGTGTGTGGCCACTGTGCTACACCCCGAAAGTAAACTTCAAAACCGGCTTCATCCCATGTGACAGAGTGCCACCCTGTAATATATGGGACGCCCGTCCTGATAGCCTGACATTACCGCCCGTATCCACCCCACATGTGGTTACGGCACCCAGAAAAGTAGGGGGTGGCTCCGTGCACTGTGGGACCATTCTGGCTTGTATGCCATAAAATTCGTTGTCTTTTCCAAAAAATGCAACTGAATTTATTTGTTGTGTCAGTGAAGAATAAGCGTTTGTGTGTTTTGATGAACAGCTGTGGGCAGTGAACGAGTGTTAGACAGTAGTCATGGCATCCAGCAGAAGAAATGAACATCACTGTGGTAAAAACCAAAGCTCTCAGACATTCACTATCTGTCATTCACATTATCATCATAACACAATTACTGGTAAATTAATATACAGGATTGTTACCAATAACAAACTGCACTAATGTTACTGCTTTCAACATACTCTATTACAACACATATTCTACTACTGTTACTACTAATCACTGGTAGAAAGTACATTTACTGAGGTACTCTAAGTACAGTTCCACATACAGTACTTATACATTGTATTATTGCTTCTTTATGGTGTTTTCTCAAGCAAAGGGTAGGAACTTTTTACATCAGTGCTGCTGCTAATAATAATTTTTGAAAAAAAGCACATCACTCTTTTGATTTCTCAAAGAACAAAGAAATAATCTTTTTATCACAAAGCCATTAAAAAGGTCTTTTTATTTTTATTATAGAGCCTCAAACATAGTGTGCACAGTGACAAAGAGTTACACAAACTTGTGTCAGATACTTCTCTTCAGTGTATCCTCTGAGCTATACATTTAACATCACTGAAATGAAATTAAACTAAACTAAAACCTAAGTGTGATGTTGTGCTAAACATGCTGTTTCAAAGCTGGATTTATAGTAAGTACATTTTAAAACATATAGTCAACTCCGCTCTGTAGTGTCGACAGTTTCTAGAGGGCTGGGCCACCTCTTGGTGTGATCTATTTTAAACTCTCCCTTTGATGAAGACAATCCACATGATGTGAAGAAGAAAATGAGTGGACAGCAATAGTAGCATGTTATTATGAAGGCCCCAAAGTGGAGTCAAAGTCCTGGTTCCCCTGGAGTAAAATACAGCCTTCAAGGCAACTGGGTGGCTTCTCTTGAAATAGCTTGGGTGAGTGGAGGCAGCCAAGTTATCCATTACAGCCTGTGACCATGTGGAATAGGTTTTTCTGCCAGTTTTCCATCACCACCCATCCCTTCAGAGCACTGGGTGCTCCGGCTGGTGGGAAAACACTGCGTACTGTACACTAGGGAGGAGGGGACTGGTGGAAAATGAGTCTAATGGAGACACTCTGTTGACCTCCCATGTACAGCACACATGGAGCAGTCTCACAGTGAAAACTGGAGAGTAAATATCTACCATCTTCTTTGTACAGCACCTCACACTGATACAGGACAGATACATGAAAATATAGAGGATGGGGACTCTGGATGTAGGTTTTTTTAGAGGAAAAACAGAATTGTTGTGGTGCCTCTTAAACAGGTTTGGACAGTTAAGTCAATATTTACAGCTACGCTCTCCATTAACTAAAAATCAGAGCATCAAGACTCAAACAGAGCATTTAAACAGAGCTGTTCAATATGAGAAAAGTAAAAAAACTGAATTAGGGTTTTTTTTTCTGACATTCACCAGCTCTCACGCTCATTATGTAAACGCTGTACTACACCAGCAACAGAGTGACTTCTCCTTAAATATTGATATACGATCACAAAATGCAGAATAACCACAGAGATGCAACACAATCTCACTAATAACATAAGGGACATGGCATCGTCATTAGTTTTTATTGTCTGTCTGCTCTTGTTGATCTTATTTGCTATCTTGGTCAGTATTAATATACCTTATGAACCCTTAAAGTCTGTCAGATGTTGTGTTGTATAGCCATCCATCAGATGAATAACAGAGGCTGAATCTGCTGTGGGTTAGTCAGAGGGCATTCTACTGTTAGCCTCGCTCCACTGTAATAATATTTTCCCAAAAATTGATTCTGAAACTGATGCTTTCAGCAGCTCTCTCCAATCTAGCCATACTCTATTTCTATCTTAGTGCCAGGTTTCCCTCTAAGTAAACATACCATTCTGTATGTATCCCAGATGACATTTATTGTGATGCATTTCAGGGCTGATAGCTATATCCTCAAATCCATTAATGGAGCTGTTAAAGGGACTAGAAGCCTTTTAGATGAATGAAAAAGGTCATTGCTGTAGTGCTCTCTCAAGTCATTAAGAGCTCAACAACAAACACTTGCATTAGCTCATCTCTAAGTTTGTCCATCCATTCTTTTATTTTAGTTTTTTTTTTTTAGTTTTCTTTTCTTTTCAAAACGATCTCACCTTACCTCCATTTAGTAACTGTTCTGGAGCTTTCAATCATATCACAAGATCTTCTTAAGGACATGGAGTTTTCCCAGTCGCTCCCTTGAATAAGTCCTCAAAGTGATCAGAAAAATTAGCATCACATTACGACTTAGGGAACTCCACCTGCAGGGAAACATCACATGATCTGAGTGAAACTCCAGAGCAGCTACTAAATGGACCATGGTGGTGATGAGATTGTTTTCAAGGTCAAGAATGAACTTTCAATCTCAAGTTTGGTTTGCTTGAGCTACATTTGCATTCATACAACTTGAAACCTTTATGATGAGCATGTGAATCACTCTGCTGCAACAGACAGAGTTTGACCATAAAACTGTTGAACTGAACATAGTCAAAGTCACAAAACCAAAGCACAAAGACTTTGGAAGGCCCAAAATAAGAATCTGACTGAGCGTCCAAACAGAAAACTGTCTGAGTGGTTCTGGTGTACGTCCAGGGACAGGAAAATATAACTTACAGCGTTAACTCATACAACCACATCTAGACTAGCTGGTTGTTACGAACTCAAAAATAGCTTTTCAGTCTAACTTGGATATTTCAGCCGGTGGAACCGAGAACATTGTATCAATAAAAGCTCCATCTCTTGCTTTGTTAATCCCAAAGATAAGGAAGAGCGGAAACAAAGTTAAGCCAGTGTTCATCTCCTCCCTGTTTCTCATTGTGGTGACTTGTCACTCTGATGTTTATTTTTGTTTTTTTTCTATCCTGTGCAAATGGCAGTAGTGTGCTTGTGTGTTTTGTCAGTTTTCAACCATTTTCTTTTTTTCTCACTGCAGCTAGAAAGCCTCAGCCCAGAGGAGCAGTGCCTGTGGATGGACAGTGCAGGCACCCATGGCATCACAGGAGATTGTGGATGCAAGAGACTCTGCCGCTGACAATCTGAACCCAGGAATGGAGGGTGGTGCTGTGCCCACTAGCGGTAAAACCTGTCCTGTCCACACCCCAGGCGGGGAGGACACAAAGAGGGGTTTTCGGAAAGGCATAGGGAGGCACAATGACTACGTGAAGATCTCCGTGCCCGAATCCAAGGTCAATCGTCTGCCCATGGAGTGGTGGAAGACGATAATAGTCTTCTTTTACGCCGGCTTCAACTTGGTCCTGACCACAGTCGTCATCACTGTAGTCCATGAAAGGGTCCCACCCAAAGAAAGCAGTCCACCTCTTCCTGATAAGTTTTTTGACTATATTGACAGAGTGAAGTGGGCGTTCACAGTGACAGAGATCAATGGCATGGTGCTGCTGGCCATTTGGCTGATCCAGTTGTTCTTCTTCAGATACAAGTAAGAACCTGTTGCTACTATCTAATGTGAAAGCAGTCAATCTGAAAAATACAGAAAAAAACCACCAGAAAATGAAATTTCACCACAGTTACAGCTTTTCCTTCTAATCACGTTTCTGTCTTTTCTACAGTTGACATTTCCCTGTATGACAGTTCAACAGAGTTAGAAAGCAGTCTTTGCTCATTAGAACCTAGACCAAAAAACAAGACCCTCACTTTTGTCCATTTGCCTGTGATACAGAATCTATAGCATAACCTGGGCACCACAACATTTCTTCACTCGCTCCATTCGTGCTCTTATTTTGTCCATTTGCAGGTCAATAGTGATCAGGCGGTTCTTCTTCCTCATCGGCACTCTGTACTTGTACCGCTGCGTCACTATGTACATCACCACCCTGCCTGTGCCCGGCATGCATATGACCTGTGCTCCTAAGGTGAGTAACACGCAAACATCAGAGCGGGCATCAGCTGTCACTGCTGAGCCATGTACTCTCTGCACCCACTGGGATTCATTCTGCGGCACCACACAGGAGAAGCAGCTCTTTAAAAAAAAAGAAGGAAAGAAGCCATTTTTACCATTTACTGCCTGAAGATAGTGATATTGAAGTGCGTCGGTGTTTGATCAAAAACGTGCTCCTGGCAGTTGTTTGCTGGGTTGTATAACGCAAAAGGATCAAAGGTTGAACAGTTTAGTCATTGTTTTGTTCCCAGGAATTTGATATGTTTCAGACAGTGTATGAAAGCCTTTAGCTACTCGTAAAAAGTGAGTTATCTTCAGTAATTTGAGCAGCAGGTGCAAGAGATTTGGTCATGTCCTGCTGATGAAACACTTTCTTTTACTTCCGAGACAAGTCAAAATGAAAAATAATCATTAGTTGCACTGATGCAGTCATGTTGCTGCCGATCCTGTGCTTATCTGTTTTCTCCCCAACATCCATTCTCTGTTCTCCCGTCAGCTCCACGGAGACTCACAGGCAAAAATCCAGCGAATTCTGCGGCTGATTTCAGGTGGGGGTCTTTCCATTACAAACTCCCATCTCCTGTGTGGAGACTTCCTCTACAGTGGACACACTGTGATGCTCACCCTCACGTACCTATTCATCAAGGAGTGTGAGTACTCAAAACAACACTTGTGTTGTTTGCTTGTATGGAATAATTTATTAGAATTCCTCATGAATAATATATGAAAGATATTGTCTGTTTCCATTCTCATCCCAAATGGCTCAGAGTATTTTACACATGGACCTTCTAGGGACTTATAGGATACAAATAATAAATATGTTGCTACTGTTGCAGTTTTTTAAAGCTCTATATTCCTGGATATACACTCAGTTTATTAGGAACAATAAAGGTTGCAATGTTTTACAAAGTGTTGATACAACTTTATGGTCATTTTGAAGACTGTAGTTTCTGATGCTGTTAAATTATGTTTTGTTATACTGAGATGTGTTTTTCTGGTTTTGTCCACCCCACTTATGTCAATAAGGCAAGACAAAATATTAGAAACACCTCTCAGTATAATGCAACACAGTTTGAACAAAAACTTATGGAGGTAGGATTCTTTGCATTGCTGTCATATTAGACTGTATTAGTTTTTTTTTTCTTGTATAGCTGGGTAAAAAATACAAAGTACCTATAAAAAAGTTTCTGAAAAGTTGTTTGGTTGAGATTTACAAGCAGAACTTGCAGTGTTTTAGTTTCCCCTTGTTGCCTTGTTTCTGTGTTGCAGGAAATCCTCTTGTTCTTGACATGTTTCACTGAAATGCTATGGTCTGCCTTTTTTTGACAGAGGAGACATGTAAGAACAGACCACAGGATGGATGTTGTCATAAATATTGCTGACACTCTTGTCTTTTCTTCCCTCCCTCTCCAGACTCGCCGCGGTCGTTCTGGTGGTACCATCTGATGTGCTGGCTGCTGAGCGCCGTGGGTGTGGTGTGCATCTTGGTGGCACATGAGCACTACAGTGTGGATGTGGTTGTGGCCTATTTTATCACCTCCCGCCTGTTCTGGTGGTACCACACCATGGCCAACTTACAGGTCTGAACAAAGAGCTGAACACTGGGTGGATGTTTGTGTGTACAGTGGAGTCAGAGAGTTAATGAGGGCTTTCAAAGCCTTCGAAGCCTTCCCTCTCATTGAACCGTGTTACACATGAATCATTATGCATGGAGGGATTTAACTGTTTGTTTGGTGACATGTGGCTATATTTTGTTCAGGGAGTTTATACCAGCTGAAAGTTACACACCAATACAAGGATTTATTACAGTTTATGTTTAAAGGGAATGGTCTATAAATTCCATATTATAATAAACTATTGTAATGAATTAGAGCAAGTTTACATATTTTTAGACTGTGTGTGGATTGCCATTCCCTGCAACAGTCAGCATACCTTCAAAATGCTGAATCACTCCCTCTACTGGCCAAACTATAAACAGACGGTTTGCTGAACTATCTGTCAGATTAAAATACCATAGTTTTATAATGACGAACACTAATAAAGTCAAAGAAGAAGAAAAAAATCAACCAATGCCACTGATTTCTGTGATATGATGTAGTTTTCCAACCCATTTCCAGTCTATGTAAATTAATTTCTTATAATATATAAACACATTTTTTATTATGACTTTTCTCTCTTGACAGACTCTGAAATGCTCGCCCAACAACTACCTCACCAACACCTGGTGGAATCCACTGTTCAACTTCATGGAGAAGAACGTCCAAACGTCTGTGCCATGCTCGTACAGCTGGCCCATCACCTGGCCTCCCTCCTGCCTTAAGAACCCCTGCAAGAAGTACTCCATGGTGCAGAGCACACGGGAGGAGTGACCCTGACATCCCAGCAGTGTTGCCTGATAATCCACTGAAGTGGTATACATTCATTCTGGTAGACAAGACTACCAGACAGGAACAGAATGATACCAAATGTGTAGTGATGAAAGAAACAAAAATGTGCCTAGAAGGATAATCATGTCGTCTCTGTGTGTTCTTTGCCACTGTAATTTATTTGTGAGATAAACAAAGTTCTCATTGTTTTTGTAAATGATTCTTGTATCAGCTCCTGGTGAATTTCAGACATGAACGGACAGTTTGATGCAACAAATACTGCAACAGGTTTGTGGCAGTATTTGCAGGATTTTGATTTTGGATCTGCTACCGTAACTCTCTCATACTGTATGTATTGATGGGGTTTACCTCAATATAATATCAGTGTGCTCAAGTCACAGGGTGCCTTAGTGTATTAAATGTCAGTAGGTGTACCAAAACTGCCATTATGAGTCTTGGTGTATTTGTTTTTATTTGTTTTTTTTCTATTATTATGATTACTATTATTTTTAATTTTGTATTCATTTTAGTAGCCTTGAATGTGTATATCCTAGCTGTAGTCTCAACATTGTACTATTGTATTAAAATGTAACCATACTAAGGCTTCACTGTATTTTCTGGTTTAATTTATGCTACGTATTATGGTATATACTACAACTAGTTTTTGATTATTTCATATTTAATGCATCCCTCCTACCATTCAGAATATCTATTTTTCACAAGTTACAAAATATGTTTTTTAAAATAATTCCTTTAAATTGTGGAAGTGAAGTCTAAGGCAGATGATTATGTATTAAATGATGTGCACATGAAGGAAAGAAATGCGCAAAGGCTGTGTACCTCTGCATTTGTACAGTACATCTCCCAGTTTTACAAACTATTATTAAATTAAGCATAGAAACTGTTGCTACATATGGATTAAATGTTTAATATGGTCTCCTCTGTCCTTAATGTTTTCATGTCATCTATCTGTTTCAAACAAATATTAAAGACTGAATGTAATTTGCAGTTGCTACATGTAGATTATATTTTATAGGCTATGCTTGAAAGTAGCATTAGGTAAACCAAAGTAGAAAAAGAAAGAAATCCAGAGTCTTTCTAAAAAAGCTCCTACCATCATTATTCCTGGATTAACTTGCAACTTCAGTTACATATAAAGAAAGTCATCAAGTACTGAACAAACAGCAAGACAATGGTCATTATTATTACTGAAATAGTTTCACATGTTAGGGATGGGATTGTTCAGATTTAATTGTTACATTTTAATCCCTGAAATGTAAGAGGCACTTGAGTCCTTATAAGGATGTTGCTTCTTTTGGACACAACAGATATTTAATTTAACCCCTGGAAGTCCATTATTAATATAGGACAGTGATATTATTAACAACCTAAAACTATTTGTGTCTGTGTCATTTTAATGTGGACTTTAACTGTGGACCGTTTAAACTGCTTCATGGTTTATTATTATTACATTGTAGCCAGCGGCCTGTGGTGTCGCCTGTAAGACACTTTGGAGGGCTGGAAAACTGAATGTGTTCACTGTGGATGCGCACCAATCACAGCAGGCCACAGCCCTGTCAGCCAATAGGAAGCCAGTAACGGTACCACGTTGACTCTTGCCATGTTACAACAACACAGGAAGAGTATGAGCTGCTCTGTTAAATAACCAGTCCTGTCGTGTCGGCATGTTACCAATGATAGTTCAGGGACTTTAGGAATAATACTGAGAATGGGACAGTACTGTCAGCTCACTGAACTGAGTTTATTTTAACTCCTAACGCCATGTTTCCGCTGTCAGTGCTGGAGCATGTGAGCAGCTCTGTGCTGTCGTATGCAAACATTGTAGCTTTGATAGTTTTCCTGCTGGTGTATTATTTAGTTCATTTTTATCAGAGACAACGGGAACTCGCTAATATTCCTCCAGGTCCGAAGCCTTGGCCGATAGTCGGAAACTTCGGCGGCTTCCTCATCCCTTCTTTCATCCAGAGGAGGTTTGGACAGAGCTCCAACAGCACCGACACTGTGAGAAGCGCTATAGTTGTTCTAACTGAGCAAGCCAACGTTTATGGAAATGTGTTCAGCCTTTTTGTTGGGAGTCAGCTGATCGTTGTGCTCAATGGTTATGAAGTGGTGAAGGATGCTCTGTCGAACCATCCCGAGGTGTTCTCCGACAGACCAGAGATCCCTACTGTCACTATCATGACCAAACGCAAAGGTAAGAAAGTGTTCGCATTACTGAGGCTATTTCATTCATTTTCAACCATAATTTTATGGTGAACAAATCTTATGAGCGGGTAAAACACCGACATGCATACACGCACATCCAGCTTCCAGTACTAACTCTGCAGTCTGATGAGCCCTGCAATAACCTCAGTTTTAGTTTAAACTTTAGAGAGTTGAGGCTGCAGTTTGTGGAGCTTTTAAATTATTATTATTATATGTCTGCTCGTATTGATTGGATGAATTATTAGAAACATTTTAGCATGTACTCCCAAACGAACAACCACAAACAAGTTGCCACACAGTGAATGTGGAGCTTTTGGTTTGGAAGTTTTAGGCCCACTGGTAATCACTCTGAGTCAGCCTCCAAAATGACCATAAAGTTGAATCAACACCACTTTGAAACAGTACCAACAAAAACTGAACATTATAACCTATGTGAGGGTTGGGTTTATTGCAGGGCTGTTGTATTTGACTCAATAATTTCACAGGTGTATGTAACATACTGCTGACTTAAATGTTCACATTTACACTCGTCAATATAGCTTTAACTTATAGACAGGCTCCTAAATACCAAAGCTGGGCTGAGGATGAGGACTGACCTAAATGCTCTTTGTTGTGGTTAATGACCTGAAACATATCCCAGTTCTTTTTCTGGTTTAATTAACCTTCAGGAATAGTCTTTGCACCTTATGGGCCTGTATGGAAGAAACAACGCCGGTTCTGCCTCGGAATACTCCGAAACTTTGGCCTGGGAAAGGTGAGCTTTGAGCCTTGCATCCTGCAGGGCCTGGCCACCGTCAAAACAGAGCTGCTGCGACTGAACGAGGAGTCTGGCGGCGCCGGCGTGGACCTGTCTCCGCTGATCAGCAACGCCGTGTCCAACGTCATCTGCTCAATGGTCCTGGGTCAACGCTTCCACCACGAAGACAGCGAGTTCCGCACGTTGCTGAGCCTGATGGACCGGGGGCTGGAGATCTGCGTGAACAGCCCTGCGGTTCTCATCAACGTCTTTCCACTGCTCTACTATCTGCCTTTTGGGGTCTTCAAGGAGCTGAGGCAGGTGGAAGGAGACATCACAGAGTTTCTAAAGAGGATTATTGCACATCACAGGGAAACATTAGATCCTGAGAACCCAAGGGATCTTGTAGACATGTACTTGAAGGAGATGTTGGTCCAGCAGGCAGCTGGAGAGGAGGACAGCAGCTTCACAGAGGATTATCTCTTTTATATAGTAGGAGATCTTTTTATCGCTGGCACTGACACCACCACTAATTCTGTGTTGTGGATTTTGCTCTACATGGTCTTATATCCTAATATCCAAGGTAAAAGCAACAGACCATTCAGTCCATTCTTTGCTACAGGGAATTCATATGGTTATGAAATCGACACATTGCAGTTGTGGGACCATCACCTGCCATATCTGAAATATCTCAGATCAGATTTTGGTCAATTTCGATAAAGTTATGAAGAACTATCCAGAAAATTACTTGTGTTCTGAGTTTCCATTGGATTTTTTGCATGAGTTTTTGATGATCAAGTGTAGAGCACACGATTAAATTTTTTGCAAGATCATTTTCACAGATCAACACTTAATTTACAGTTGAGATGGCAATGGGTGAAATATGAAACCAAATGTGAAATGTTTTTAAGCTTATATGAACCACAGACTTTGTTTTCTACATAAATAGGAAACTCTTTTGTGGAAAAAAGGAATTGGAAATCTGCTGCGGGAACCCACCGCTCATTTTAGGATATGAAAACGTCTGGCACATTGATGCATTTAACCACTTCTCCAGCTGCTTCAAAACCACATTGATTAGTTCATCAAATTATGTATTTAAATTATGTATTTGTTGAGATTAGGATTTCATTAATAGTGCAGTAATTATGTGTTTAATGTTGATTTGCTTCACCCATTTTGATCTTAGACCAGGTTCAGGCAGAGATTGATAACGTGGTGGGGAGACATCGGGTCCCATCTATGACCGATAAAGGAAGTTTGCCCTTTACTGAAGCCACCATCATGGAGGTGCAGAGATTAACTGCAGTGGTCCCTCTGGCTATTCCACACATGGCCTCCAAGACAACAGGTGAACTTAAACAACACCTATGACCCCTGTAAATTCTCTGTTAGTGCTCAACCAGTGAGCTCTATGAGTCTCAATTATAATTGCCTCGTAATGTGTGTTTTTTTCTTTTCCAGAGTTCAGAGGTTACACTATTCCCAAAGGAACAGTTATTTTACCCAATCTGTGGTCTGTCCATAGAGATCCAGGCTCTGTGGGACGACCCAGACAGATTTAACCCGGAGCGTTTCTTGGATGACGATGGAAAGCTGCTCAAGAAAGAGTGCTTTATACCATTTGGGATTGGTACGTCATTCCTTACTCATCTCATGGGCAAAACAACTGCAACATTGATCATTAAATTCATTATAAGTGTGTATTCACACCAGGATCCAATGATTCATACCATATATCTTTCAGGTCGCAGGGTGTGCATGGGTGAACAGCTGGCAAAGATGGAGCTGTTCCTGATGGTTATAAGTTTACTGCAGGCCTTCAAATTCAGACTCCCAGAAGGAACGCCTCCTCCTCCCCTGCACGGACGCTTTGGCCTGACCCTGGCCCCCTACCCATACACTGTGTGTGTGACTACTCGTAGTTGAAACAGTGGAAGACTTTTCTGTAAACAGGGAGCTCTGATGCCAAGGACCTTGAAAAAAGGCCAGAGATGTCAGTAAAGGTCTCCTGGAGAGACAACTTCATGTTTAGAAAGTATTAAAGATATATTTTTTGACTCATATGCATATGTTTTTTTTTAAATTCATAGTTAATATCCAGAATATTTCAAAAGTACTGTCAGAAATGACCACATAAGTAATAAGATGGAACCAGTTTTGTATTTTGACATGCTAATTAAGTAATAATTAATTGCAATTCTTATTGAATTTGTTGATAAGCTGATTGATTAATAAGGTCAGTATCATTTTATTGTTTTATGGTGCACTCACAGATTTAAAGAAATCACTAGACGTATCTGTTAATGTCATGCCCTTCATTAGGGTATTAGAGAAAGAAAGATTTTTTTTTCTTAAGAGTTTAAAATAAATAGAGATGTACACAGTGTATATTCCTATGTATAGCCAATTTCCTTACATACTTGATGTATGGATTATTGACAACCTGTCAATAAAAACAGATTATCTTATTATGAATTACCTCTTGGGCTGTGAAGGTATAGTTTTGTTCTTTTTTAATGTTTTGTTTTTAACTCTTGACATTTTTAGGATGAGATTGTTGTAGCCCTATGAAAAGTTGACAATATATTCTTTTATCAGGAACAGTGGAATAAATAGTTAGCTCAATGCTAAGAGCTTTTACTGACACAAATATGTTTTGGGAACAACGGCAATGTGAAACTGAACCACTGCTCTGGGACCACAGATATGTGCAGCCTTAAATATCATTATCTAAGTCACTTTTTTCATTCTGAAAGAACAAGCTGATCCTGACTCAGCATAAAGCGTAGTATTGTTTTACAGCAGGGATCATGCAGGCACTTTGTGGACCAGCCCATTGGCAGCAATTTCATTAAAAGGCAGAGTAAATCATCCCAGAGAAAGACTGTGTATTCAAATCCAGCAGCAAAACAACACGCTCCTCCCTTCAGTGCTCCTTCAGAGGCTCCGCCCCCCAAACTCGCAGACGCACGTCACCATGGAAACTGACAACTGGCCGAGGAGGAAAATGGCAGAATGCGTCCACTTTTCCACAGCAAAACAAACGTCTTTTAAGGAATGACATGCACACAAATACAGCACCCGCAAGATAACAGTAAGATAAGCTGGAGTTAGTGGCTTATATTGTTTTTACATAATTACAGTGACTGCACACAGGCCTGTAGATTTGTAGCTTAGCTTCTCAGAGCTAGCACAGCAGCTGCAGACAGAAATCCCTGAACTCTCCTCCCAGTCTAAGTAACATTACACTAAGAACAAACAGCATGGACGCCAATGATTGGCTGGAATGGATCACACTGATCCTTGCTGACCCTACAATGGGTAATTAAATGACCTTAAGGATCTATTTTTGCTGATTTTAAACCTTGTATTGTTGTATTTGTTTACATTTGTCAACAGGCAAACATCAACTTCAGCCCCAAGATATTTTTCTGTACCTGTCTGTGTACATTAGACCAACATTCAACTCTCACTCAGGGTTTATATTTAATTCTTAATAAATTTGTACTGTATTTAATTACAACTTTGTGGTACTTAAATGATTACTTCAATTTTTGGTAATTATTAGCTCTACCTTGACCAGCTGCAACAAATTGTACTTGTAATATCCAATATTATATAATAACTATAAAAGCCTCTCTACATGCAAGTGCTTTTACTAAGTTGATATTTAAATGCATGACTTCTACTGCAGTATTTTCACATTTCATATCGGTAATTTTTAGTGTCTGTGTAAGGATTATCCATGAAAGACAACCTGTAACACTTTAAGGAACCTGTGTATATTTGCCACCTTTAGTTGATATGTAACTCCTGTGGATATGTGTGTGAAAGGTCGTAGAAGTGTCTGCATGATCACGTGACCGCCGACCTTCCTCCCACTTTTAAGTGAGTCCGGATCTGTGTCAGTCCTGAACCCTGTAGCAGCAGCAGGTCCACGGATCATGGCTTTCTTCACCCACCAGGTCTGCAGAGGTCTGTCGTCCTCGGCCGTCAGAGCCGCTGCGATTAAACATGTGACGATCATCGGAGGAGGACAGATGGGAGCGGGAATCGCACAGGTAAGAACCAAATCCATCCGGGGCTCTGTTTAGCCATGTAGCTTAGCAGTTAGCTTCATTCTGACTAGCCAGCTGACTGCTGCAGATCGGACCATGCGCTTCAAACTGTGACTGTTTCACATCATTATAAAGATAATAAATGTTAAAGAGTCCTGGGTGGGATCGGGACTTGATCGGGATCAGGAGACCCCGACACACAGCTGCACACATGGGACACATGCAAACATAAGACGTCGTCACTGATGTTTAACTGAAGTGCAAATCCTGCACAACATCAGAGCCGCAACTAACGATCTATCTCATGTCATATAACCACACAGAATAAAAGCCAATAGGAGCTTGTAACCTTTAAATAAAGTCCTATATTTACCAGATAGTCAACAGTTTTCTTGTCATACATCACAAACACCCATTGTTCCAATAAGGAAGTTGTGTTATGAAATTATTCAGTTGTCATTCATTAAACACACCTGTTTCCTTGTGGTGTAAAGTAACAAAAGCTCATATTCATTCAGGACTCAGTTCAGATTCACTGCAGGGAATTTTACAAGATACACAGTCTACCACAAGGTGTCGCTCTTCATATTTAGTCTCAATAACCTGCTGTGCATCAGCAGCACACTGAAAAATCTGACCAGCAACAGTGGCTGCTGCTGTCATCTGCTGTAAACAGCAATTACACAGAAAGGACAACAAGACAACACCTGTTTACAACATTGCCTCATGTGCACCCAGGTTTTGACTGTATTTGAAGTTATCATGAACTTGTTTCTTTGTGGAAGGTTGCTGCATCAACTGGTCACACGGTGACGCTGGTGGACACATCTGATGACATCCTGAAGAAGGCTGTCAAGGGCATTGAAGGGAGCCTTAAAAGAGTGGTCAAGAAGAAGTTTGCTGATAAGCCAGAGGTGAGATGCAGCAGAGACAAACTGAACGACCGGGGGGGGGGGGGTGATATTGAAATGAGTGAACAACAGTGTGTTTGGTTTGTTTCAGGCAGGTGAGGAGTTCATCCAGAAAGTCCTGCAGAACGTGTCAGTCTCAACAGACGCTGGGGCTGCAGCTCAGAGCTCAGATCTCGTGTTGGAGGCAATCGTGGAAAATCTAAAAATCAAACAGGATCTCTTTGGACGGCTGGACAAGCTGGCACCAACGTAAGCTCTGTCACACCTCTGTTTTATTTATTAGCCACAAGTGTTAGATTAGAAGTGAGTGTGACAGCGGCTGAATGAACACTTATTAGTTTCCAAACACAAGAGGCCACATCTTATTTTTGTGCAACAGAAAACACACATCTGCTTTTATTAGACACTGCTGTCAATATTGTGTGTAACTCACTGTCTGTTTTTCTGCTCTTTTTGTTTTAGACACACCATCTTTGCCAGCAACACATCCTCCCTGCCCATCTCTGATATCGCCAGCTCCACCAACAGGCTCGACAGATTCGGAGGTCTTCACTTCTTCAACCCAGTCCCCATGATGAAGCTCGTAGAGGTGAAGCCCCAGAAAACTCACACATGTGCAGGATGAGGAAAAACTGCTCTAACTCTTTAATTTGTTAATTCTGTTCTTACACCGTCCTGTCCGTCCAAATAACAAAGCAAACACAGGCCTATGGCCCTGAAGGCTTCTGCTCACAGACTGACTGTTACTTTACTCAAATTTACTCAACAATTTAATCCAAGAAGTAAACACACTCCAACTGTCTCTATTCAACTTGGTTGCCATATTCTGCTTAAAGTGATAGTTATAGCAATGTAAATATTCAATAGTGTATATAAACAGAGGCAAGAGCCCTAAGTTTAGCCATCCTGCTACTGATCTTGCTCTTTTTTTGTTGCATGACTAAATCAATGGGGCTAGCAGTTGCTAATACGCTAATTACTGCATGCAGGTTTGTCCACCAATCAACAGGTCGATGTAAACAGGAGGAAGTTGGGTAAAGTTGCAATATGTCCGCCTTTTGTTTTGGTTACATAACTATTAAACTATTATACTTTTAATTTCTTAAGAGTGGGATTGAATGGCTAAAAGTCTCTGCTTCTCTAATATTGGTTTTAGGGTGGTGTGTTCTACCCCCCTTTTATCCCCATTTACTTGTATTAGATGGGGGTGGGATCAGGAGGAAGCTAGCATCACTTTAACTACCTGTAAATAAATGACAGAAGACGTCTCTCAGATACAGAGTTCACCACCTCTGTGATATTAACCCATTATTTGAATGACATTATCCAGCAGTTTACAGAGGAGATTTACAGAATATACTGATTCAGATTAATACTGATTTAATACAGGGACACACACAGAACTGAAATGTAAAGTGTCATAGATCTGTGTGATGCAGACTCATAATGAATAGAGATGTCTAATGGCACTAACACTTTATCAGAATCAAACGTGTTCAAGTATTAATCTTCCTCAGGTCATTGGAACCTCAGCAACAAGCCAAGAGACTTTTGATTCACTCCTGAACTTCAGCAAAGCACTTGGAAAAACACCAGTGTCCTGCAAGGTACGAGTTACTGTCTGATGTCATTACAGCCACAGAATTGATCAAACAGCCTCACTCAGCAGTATCCAACATGTCTTTACTCAGGATACACCTGGATTCATTGTAAACCGCCTGCTTGTTCCTTATGTATTGGAGGCAATCCGGTTGCATGAGAGAGGTGTGTAAACCTGAATGACCATCAGTTGTCTCAGCAGTAAAATTGCCATAGTTGGCTCTAATTCAGTATTTCTTAATATTATTTGCTGGTTTTTAAATGATTTCTGCAGTCGTGTGTGTTTACCTTTGTTTTCTTTGTCTTCTTTCTCAGGTCATGGATCCAAAGAGGACATTGATATTGCCATGAAGCTCGGTGCTGGTTATCCCATGGGACCCTTTGAGCTCTCGGACTATGTAGGACTGGACACAATGAAATTCATTATGGATGGTGAGTTAAATTATGAGGAACATATATGTGCAGATATGTCTTTAATTGATTTGTTTAATTAATTCCTCTCTGTCGTTGCATATTTTCAGGTTGGAATGAAAAGGATCCCGATAACCCACTGTTTGCTCCGAGTGAAATGTTGAACAAGTTGGTTGCAGAGGGAAAATATGGTAAAAAGACAGGAGAGGGATTCTATAAGTACAAGTAATGACATTTTGCAGTGTTGTTGATTTTGTGTGAAGGGACATCTCTGTAAAACTAGACAGAACTGAACAACAGAAGCTATCCAAGAGGGAGTAACAGAAAAAATACCTGTGCCTTCTACAATAAATATCAACTTTAGTCTCTCAGGCCATTTTCTTCTGCACATCCACTGAATGAAATCTTTGAATGTGTGAAGAGATTAATGTAATTATATAAAATAGATTTTTCAAATACTCGGTGTCTGCTGTCTTTGTTAGTGGAGGTGACGACTGTTGCAGATGCACAAAACCAATTTTGCTAACGCTACATAGCTAACATTAGCATTAACAGCTGTTTATACACCAGTTTAGAAGAAACGCTGTGACTTCAGCACCAAACTTCATTTCTTCCACTCACCCAGAGTTGTGTCCAGAGGTGGGAACAAACACCAGTGTAAACTCGTCTCGTTTCTATTTCTATCACTTCTTTTCTTCTGGTGGAGTTAGCATGCTAACCAGCTAGCCCCGCCTGTCTCATTAAAGCCCGTGTGAGATTGGGTCACTGTAGCGTCCAGTTTGTCCACATGCGAGGAGACGGAAACAGCGCCGCCCAGAGGACATATTCTAACCTCTTGTAAATATAACGATGGCTGAAGCTCTTAAGCATACACACTACAAGATAATTGGCCAAATTTTCCGCCCAACTCCCTCTTCCCATATGTTAAATGTGTATTTGGTGAATTTAACCAGATTCAGTCTGAGGATCGATACTCCGTATCATGTCACTCAGATTAAATCCTCGGACAAACAGAATTTGGGGCTTTGTAAATAAAATTTACTTGAATGCACAGAAAGAGTCACTTGTCAGTTTTGCTTGACCCTCTTGTTTTTTGTTTGTTTTTTTTCCCAAAATGTCCTGTTAACCCAGCATGAACACAAGGTGGCGCTGTTTTACTTGAAATGAGGACAGCCAGAAGAACAATCCACATTTGTCTATAAATGAAATTTTCCTTTGATCTCAGCTCTTTCATCAGAAATGCTGTAAACTTCAGAAAGATTAATTGTTACCTGAAAAGTTTTTTTTTTTAAATATATATATAGGTTTATAAAGTCTGTTTCTGACAATTGGTACACTGAAATCACCTTGTTAATCATTCCAAAGGTTTTTAGGCTTCTCTTTTTATTATCGTTACATTAATATAGTATAAATGTGGCCCTGAGCATTATGTGTTTTTGGAGTTTTAATAATATTTCTAAGCTTTTTGAAGGTGAATGTGTTTCAATAACACTGCAGACTATGGACACTGAAAATCTCCAATGATGACACACAGTCTGTTACATCTGGCACTTCCAGCTCTGGTCTTTCCACCACACAACTGATCACATGAGCCAATGGTGCCTTTTTATTTTTCTTTAAAAAAAAACAAACAAAACAAAAAACAAAAAAACAAAAACATGTTGGAACAGTTCAGATATGAACACCTGGAGAAGCAAAATGCTTCACCAAGATGACAGTGACCCAGAATATGATAATAAAAAAAGGAATTCATCAAGTAATACTAAAATAGAGCATTAAAATCAAAATGTTACAGAGATGCTTGCATGGAATAAACAACATGGCTAAAGACCACACTATTAGCTACCAGAGAGAAAAGACAAAGGTCCATTGCAATAAAAGAAAGACTGCCAAGTGCTGGGGTAAATATATATATCTGCTTCATTTGTCATGTTTTAGAACAATAAAATATAGGCCTCTGAGCTATCACTCTCGCCTTTGTCCTAATGTTGCCTGCAAAAATACCAAGAAAATTGACATATCCTGACAGTTTTAAAAAGTACACATACTGAGCATTATTTTACATCTGAGCAAGACTCGAGGTCACTATTTGTTACAAATAGTTATCAAAAGAAGCCTTAAGTTTCAATTTTCTGCAAGACGCTTCAACAAGAAAAATGGCTTTCCTGTGTCCAAAGCTTATTTTCATATATACCACTATATAAAAAAACAATATTAAAAAAAAAAAAAACAAATCACTAAAATATACACCGAGAAATTGAAACAAGGGTTCAAGATACAAAAAAGCATTCAAAATAAAATTCAGTCTAAAATGAAAAGCAAATCAAATTGTTGATCCTTTTTTGCACCAACTGGTCAGCAACAAACTAAAATGGCTTGAGGACGTTCTTAGACAATGAGATCCCTCCATCTTCCTTAGTGCAGTCTAAAAAGAGGTGTTTGGTCAGTTGGGCGAAACCCCAAATGGTCTCAAAAAATCCAGTGAGAGAGCGAGAGAGAAGAAGAAGAAGAAGAAGGGGTGGAGGGTTTGAGGGAGTGAATGTCGGCCTAATAAACTATACAAAGGAACAGAGGTGACAAATAACTTACAATAACTTAGAGACAGGTGTTGGGAGTGTTTGGGCGGTGCAGGGAGGAGTCTGTGCGCACATCAAAATTGCTGCTGTTTTTCAGTGCAGTGCCTCAGATTGCAGTAAAGCTGATTTGTTAAAGGAAACTGACAAAAACACAGACGTCAAATTGATGTTTTCTGGGGGTTTTCGGTGCGAGGACGTGGTGTGGTGACGGTGCTCCTACTAATCATGATTGTCTTCAGTTCAGTGTCTCTACAGCAGGCGCCTTCAGGAAGGAGTAGAGTCAAACAGTGAAGTGTTTTTGGTGGTGGTGGCGGCATGTGACTGTATTGAAGAGAAAGGGAGTAGGGTTAGATGTGGTAGGACAGGGGTGAGGGATGTGAGGTGTTGGGGTGGGGTGGGGGTGGGGGGGTCCTCTGAGAACTGGAGGCTTCAGTTTGGAGATTTAAGGGTCTTCATGGAATCTAACAGGCCTCCATCTCTAGCAGAGGGCCCGTAGCTGCTGCCTTCGCTTTGCATGTGGAGAAATTGTTCCGTTTTCCTCCTGAAGAGAAGAAAAAAACAAAAGATGGGAACAAAAAGAAAAGACAGATCACTCAGCTGCACAAACTATGAAGTAACTGCATCTGTACACATGAAGGAAAATTTGCTAATTTTCCCTCATCAGTGACGGGAAACACATCAACAACCCACACTAAAAACACAGGGTCACATTCACGTCACATTAACCAGAACCAGACACATCAAGATGACTCAGAATGACTCAAAAGTGTCTCACCATGCAAGTATTCCTCCCCACTTCAGGGAGGGACAAATTACAATCATTACCATCTCCATAATCAATCATTAGTTATTCTGCTCTGAGAGTTCCAGCTGATTGAATGAAAGCTGCAGTGTTGAGCCGAGCGATGGAACTACAGAGGGGTTACAGGTCAGTGACAGGATGTGGGCCGGTCTGGCTTTGATCTAGTCTAACATGGGGGTTGCCGTGACCCAGCTGGCAATGCTACGCTCTTCTTTGCCCTCCCCTGACTGACTCACTCCTCCTCTCACTCTCTCAAGGCGAGCACCCAATTGTGTAGCTTCTGGTTGACATTTAGGCCGCCGCTGCAGGTGGGCAATGAGAAAACAAGATGAGGAAATACTCTTGGCGCAAGAGGATCACCGCACCGACTCAGCTGGTTAAAACTGGCAGGGTTCGTGGGACTATAGTAGGTAATTATCTGAACCAATGAGGTTCAGGTGCAGGTTGACGCCGCGGTGTAAAAATGTTACCTGACTGCTCAATCCACTTCACAGGACTCTCTAAAAATTGGCCCCTTTCCCCCCTGACAGGGAAATTGTTTGTCGAGCTGCTGCTGTTCTTTTCCCTCTCGTGATCCGGGCCTGAGCTAACATAACAGAGTTAGCTTCAGTTATTGACAAGCCAAGGAGAGTTATTTTAGACCGGAGCAGCATCAAATAGAATCTGTGATCAAAGTGGAGAGGCAGAGACAGAGGTGGATGGATGCCTCCTGCGACTAAAAAGATGGATGTTTTGTGAAGACGAAAAAAGGAAAAGAAACGGTATTAAGTTTGCCTCTCCCTTGTGGCAAAGCCAAGAGTGTGTTTTTGTAGGAGAGAAGTCAGCTGAGCCCTGCTGCTCGCTGCATCTTAACACTCTCTCTCTCTCTCTCTCTCACACACACACACACACACACACACACACACACACACACACACACACACACACCATCCTGCAGACTGCTTTACCACATGTGGATAAAAGGGAACAGGACAGAGGCCACCTTTCCCGAGGAGAGCTGACCCCGAGCCGCACAGAGCAGAAACTGAAAGGAACACAGCGCTCCGAGAGAAAGAGAGAGCCCCTGTCGCTTTTATTTACCTCCGCCGCCCTCCCTCTTTTCATCCCAGGATCTCAAAGCCGGGCCCGCACGCCCGGTACTGCACCCTGTTTCCTGGGGAGCATTTTTCCTTCCCCCACCACAGACATGAAAAGCTCTGGCCTTCCTGCCTGGGGAAGAGGCCTGAGGGGCTGCGGGCGAGAAGTGTGTGGGGAAGTGTGTGTGTGTGTGCAGTGTGTGTTTCACTAAAAAGGCTTGGTGGTAACAGCAGGGATGTGTGCTTGCGTGGTGGTTGGTTGTAGGGGGCAGCAGGCCAGAGCTTCACAGGATCCAGCCGACACAAACACTGGGATTCAGGAGCAACTTGACCCCCCCCCCCCCCCCTCCATCTCCTCCTCCTCCCTCTACATTAGTGCTCAGGAATGCCGGCTGGAGTTTTTTTTTTTTCCTTTTTTGCAGGAAATGAAACGCTCCTCTGTTCAGACGGCTAGTGAAGGTCTAGCCCCCCCCTTCTCTCTCTCTCTCTCTCTCTCTCTCTCCCAATTCCTTTCCCTCTACGGGATGGAGGGAGGGAGGGAGGGAGAGGGGTAAGGAGCCGGACAAGCTCTCGCCCAGCTTTTGAAGTGTGGGAGGTTAAGATAACTGGCACAGCCTCGCGTCTCAATCGCCGCTTTCACCTCCCAGGCCGAATCAAAGCGCCCGCAGCTGGGGCCCGCCCGCCTTATAGCCCCTTTAACCTCCAAACCCACCCACCCACCCACCTCCTCAGCTCCTTCCCTCCCTCCCTCCCTCCCTCCCTACACAGAGCTCTGGGGTTTCTTTTGGTGCCATTAAAAAGGAAAACACCGCCGACAAATTACTCTAAAAATAAGCCAAGCGCAGAGAGGTGTCTCCAGCTCAGGGTGAAGTGCAGACTTTACCATGGCAGAGAGAAGATGGGAGATTTGGGAGGAGAGAGGAGAAGGAGAGACTGATGGGAGATAGAGAGAGGAAAGTCAAGAAAGATCAGTTTTGAAGGATGATTCCTCTTTACTACAACTAGGGTTTTATTTTAATAGTAGCTGATCATTTTATGTTATTGTTATGACAAGATTGTTCTCACCAAGGTAATTAAGAAGTGGGAATATGATGGCACTGCTAAAAAGAGTTTACATACAACCTACCTATCACACTGTACATATATCTTAGCCCACTGGACTTCTTTTGAGCAATCTCACCCTGTTATCAGATCTCATCTGAGTTGTAATAAACCAGAATTATTCTTTAACTGTCAGGTAATAGGCAGGGCACAAAAATATTCTCACAAACTAAATATTGTGTCAGGGCTGCAAATTACTAGATTTGCTTTATTAATTCAGTCCAATTATTTTCTGGATTAACTGTTTGACTGTTTAGTCTGAAGATGGTCACACAAAAAAAAAATTACAGTGTGTATCACAATAAAAAACTCAGAGCCCAAAGTAAGAAAGGGTCTTTTGTTTGACCAACAGGAGAAAAGCAGTTGAAACCATTGACTGTTTGACATTTTTTTCTTGTAAATGACCCAAACAACAAATGAACTGCCAAAATGTCTGACCGCCGACCAGTCAAACAGTGAAGTTTAATCTGCACAAGTAAAAAGAACCAAAACTGGTTAATGTAACAGAATCAGAACCAACTAAATCAACCAAACCAGCCTAATTTAATGAAACCAGTACCCCTTTTTATTTCTACCTGAGATCCAACAAAGTGCCAGCTCTTTGTTACATCATCCACTGAGGTCAAACTAACAGACCACGAAACTCTGATAAGGAAATATCCACACATTCAGATTAGAGTCTGCTTGTGGTGACGAGTCTTGGCAGTAACCTTGGCCTGGATCACAGAGCTGGCTTTGGTGACACCTCCTCCTGCTCTCTATAAAACTGTGGCAGCGCCTCTCTTAAAGACACGAGGGAAAAATAAAAGAGGTAGGACAATAAAAAAAAGCACCTGGAAGAGAAGGCGATGTCTCAAACAGAATACTCTGCACTGTCAGCACTTTCTCCGGCTCTGAGACATCAAACATAAAAGAAATCGGCGCTTTAAAAAAAGCTTTGAAATTTTTAACCTCCAATCAAAAGTGGGGGGGGGGGGGGGGGTCTTTTCCACAGGGGCTATCAGAAACTAACAAGGAGGGGCTGAAACTAAAAGGCTGAAGAGAAAGAGGAGGAAAGACTGTGTTAAATATTGGAGGGTAAGGAAAGGGTGGGGACTGGTTGTGGTCAAAAGGGGAAAGGGGAGGGGGAGTCACCAAAACCCCAAACCTCAGGCATGTGTGGGTGAGACTAAGGGAGCACAGGAGGGTGGGGGTGGGGGGTGGTAGTGGGAGGCGTTGCCCACATCTGAGGCAGCATCGCTGGGGGCCCGGGCAGCTGAAGTCTGGCCGTGTGCCCCCGCACAGCTCAGACTGAGCCGCTGCAGGCTGGGGGATGTCGGGAGGGAGGGAGGGAGAGGGGAGGAGGGGAGGGTTGCGGCACATTCAAAGAGCCTGCACAATGACTGCTCCCTCTGCTGTGGTCTCTCTTCAAAGGCCTCCACCGCCACTCATATTCACCGTCAGGACAGAGGAGAGGAGCAGGAAGAGGAGGAGCGAGGAGAGAGGGGAGTAAAGAAGCAGAAAATTAGTGAAAGATGGGGAAAAAAATGGGCTGGGATTGAGGTTTTACCGCCTTTTAACAATGGCCAGACTGACTACAGAAAAATAAAAATAAACGCAGCTTCCTTCAGCCCCACTGTTCTCTTTCCTGCCTGTGCCCCCACGTTACCTGGGGGCCTTTCATTCAGAGATAAGCATCTCACGAGGGGAGAGCGTTTTTATAAGGCCACATATCTCCGCCTGCCTCCTCTGGAGAGGGCTGCAGTGCCTGGAGGAGCCACAGGGGTGAGGGCTGAAGGGGAGGCAGAGGGGGGTACAGACAAGAGAAAGAAAGGGAGGAAGCGAAGAAGACATTACAAAAAAAGCAGAGAGACTGGACCCTCATACTGTTACTGCAGCTGGCCAAACCACAACACAATAGGCCCATGACTCAATCAAAACAGAATTCAGGCCCCAGTCTAAACAATGGCAGCACTTTAGCTGCATTCTCTCACATGTAAACACAGACCTTTAAGAGGGTTATACCCTTGTCCTCGTGTCATTTTTTCTCTCAAGTGTCAAATAAGGTTGCCAGGCCAGAGTAAGACAACTCGTCAGTGTAAAAGATTTGTACTTCTAAGCTCCAACCACACATGCAGACTTAAATTACATGGAGTTTGACACACTGCCACCCTCTGGAAGTCTGTATACTAAGTGCTGAGAGGGTTATTTTTCCTCACAGAGTAGGCTTTGTGGAGGTCAGAGGAGTGGGAGAACGGGAGGACTGTGGGGGTGAACATTTCCGATTCTACATCCTCCACACAGTAACATTAGCTGGGGTGTCGGCCTGATTTAAGACAAATCTCTCTCCTCCACCTCCCACCCCATAACTAGTTTTTTTCTCTTCTTTCTTTTTTTTTGTACAGTTTTAAAAACATCCTCTCATCTCCTGCATGCTGCTCAGAGCGAGACCCAGAGTCAGTTTTTGCGATCCGGATTCCCTCCCCAATTATCCCAGGTCACTAATAAGGCGGGGTGTGGAGGCACTGGGCTGTGCCGCTGTGGCCTGGAGGCTCGGTGCCAAATTGAAACGACTCGGGAAATGGAGGCAGACGCTGAATCTTGCCTAATTGCAGCTGGAGTGTGTAGCTGGCTGCTCAGATGTGTGTGAAAGAGAGAGAAATGTGCAGAGAGTGATGAGGATCTGAGAGAGAGAGAGGATGAGAGGCGGCAAATAAAGAGAGAGAAAAGGGGAAGAAATGAAGGATGCAGACTGAAGGATGAGTGGCAGTTGAGTGAGATTGGGTAAATTCAAAACTCTTGAGAATGAGGGATTTTCTTCTGGCCCTTTTTCTCGCTCTCCCTTTCCCTCTAACACACTCGCTCCCTCTCTTCTCCTCTCCTCTCCTCCCTCCCTCTCTCGCTCATCAAAGTCTTTTGACAGCTGACTTCTGGCTGCACACATCAGAGGGAGCAGAGCCGGGGCACGACGGAGGCAGAGAGAGGAGGGAGAGAGAGCAGCCACCAAAGCTCCTGCTTCAACAACACTTTCTTTCATGTTTCTGGACCAGGACGTGTGGTTAGAAATGACCACTGATGCACTAACCAGACTATAATAATCATTAAGAATCATTATTAAAAAGCCAAGATATCCTGGGTCACATGAGAACAACCTCTCTGGGTAAACTGACTTGTAAAGAACCCATTTTGCATGTCAACAAAAGAGCACCTTCATGAGAGTCTGACGATGACTCACATGCAGTTTTATGGCAGTTTGCAAGTGTTCGCAACTCCTCAGCCCTCACCGGCAAAATTAAAAAGCCACCTTTGTTAGGAGTGTCTCCCCCCTGTGAAAAAAATGTGCAGTGGTTGAAACGGAAGAAAGCCTCAGGGGCACGTATGTGTCTCGGCCAGATAACTATCTCACAGGCTGTGAATCAGCGGGCTTAGTCAGACAAAGGGCTAACAGTGCGAGAAGAAGCAAGAAAAGGAGAAACAAAATAAAGAAAGAACAGTGAGGAGAGGAGGAGTTAAAAAAAAAAAAGTTGGAAGTTGGTGTGAGGAGAGAGAGGGGCTGGGGCACGGAGCGACGAGGGGAAGAGACGGAAACCCTAATTTCACAATGTCAGAGTAATGACTTCTCAGAGTGCTGTTCCACTGTGGTGAGAACCAGCTGTGCGGCGGGCCCAGTGTTTGACATGCTAAAGATAACAAAGAGAACCGACATCGAGCCATAAAACACTGCTCCACGACTTCACTCCTGGTTTGCCTCACAGGCAGAAAAACTCAGCAGAGGCCATAAAATATGTTAATATGAAAATGTATTAAGTCAATTTTCCCTTCATAAAATCTACCTAGACTGAAGCATTTCATTTTGTTATGCTGAATATTCTTCATTATGACTGCGCAAGGGCTAAAAATAAAATCTAATGGAGCAAACGTTCACTGTGTTTGAACCTCTGCACTAAAAGGTGTTCAAATTTGTGTCTTCAGAATTAACTCATTAACAAATTTCCTTCCAGATTTTTCATGTGAGGGGAGAGACAGATGGGGTAGAGGCTGGGGCAGATGAAAAGAAACAGACAAACGAGTTCATTTAAAGATGTTTTTTGGCGTCTACACCAAGCTAACCTCAATCCAGCTCTTTGGGATCTGCATAAATTGAGGGCTTGGGGAGTTGTGGCAGTATCCTTGGTATTATGCATATTAGTTTAAGGCTGTCACTGAGAATCAGCAAGGGTGTCCATCCCGCTGCGGCTAGGCACTGCTAATTATTGGATCAGAGATAAAGTGCTTTTTAGCACTCGCTCTCTCTGTGCTTTGAAAACTGGCTGTGGCGAGAAAAAAAAGGGAAAGAAAAGAAAAGAAAAGCAGCCCAATTTTGGGTTCAGAGAGAGCCACTGGGTCAGGAATCGATCAAGTGGAAAACCTTTGTTTGGTTGGGGTGATTTTGACGTAAGACCAGATTTGTCACATCTGCCTGGCTTTTTCTGCTGCCGAAAGGGAGCGGAATAACAGGATGCTACCAGACTCGCTGGGAGGGAGAGGGAAGGAGATAGATGGAAAAGGAAAAAGATCCAGAGAGAGTAAGGAAGATTGAAAGAGGGAAAATAGACTTGCCTTTGCCACACATTGGGAAAGTTAATCCTTTCAACAAAAAAAAGAGACAGGTGACAGTTTGGAGAGGGTTTGATATGTCATATAAATCAATATATCTCAACATGTTCAAAAAAAAAGAAAAACGACTACAGGAGTGCCTTTGTTATGAAAGCATTATAGACGCCCTGAAACCCCAGATACCATGAAATCTTATTAAGGTATAGCATCTCATTAAGTTCCTGCCAAACAAGCTGCTGAGTCCTGCTCTGCCTCACAAAGATGCAGAGAGAGACAACACATGTAGTCCATATGGGGGCTGAGCTGACATCTTAGCCTCCACCAGCAGTAAAAAAAAATGTTCTGGGCTTGCAAAACTGTTTTCAGATGTTTTATTTAGAAAACACTGAGTGGATGAGCTGTCTGATTTATTAGTTCTCAAAAGCCCTTTTTTATTTGGACATTTTTTCTAACACATGATGGAGGAAAAATAAGCCATAAACCACTGACACAACATCTGACCTTTCATTCAACCGAACACAACATCACCGAATTGACCAGTTCAACATACACACACATGCAAACACGCACACACGCAGAAAATCCAATGCCTATTGTGCTGAGGCCATTGAGCAAACTCCACACACAAAGCACAATCCCTCTTCAAGGCCTGAACACCACCGACACAATGACTATGGCGAGGTTAGGGTGGACCTTTTTAGGATTAGTCTGTGAGTACATACTCTCAAGTCAGTGTTTAGCAGGTTTAAAAAGACTTGACATAAACTGAACTGGACCAGACAGGAAGGGGATAGATAGGGGTTTGTCTTACCATTTTCTCAGATGTACGCCGTTTTCATTCTCTGGCCTGTACCTGCAGAAAATTGCATCTTTTTTTAAAAAAATTGGAGGTATCTGGACGGCACAGATCTTTACCGTCCATTTGGCCTACACAGTGTACAGACCCAGAAAAAAATTGACATTTTACTTAAGATGTAATTCTCAGTGGATTATACTTGCAGTGCTGAGAGGAAGCTTCAAAAGCGCAGCTAAACAAGGTCAGCAGAAAGACATACTGTGGTGCAGCAAGCAAACAAATAGTGCAACCCAGAATCGGTAAGTAGTCGTATAGAATGGACAGACTAATCCCAAAGTAGGTGTAATATGTGAGGACAGGGATGAGAGAGAGGCAGGGGACAAACGAATGGAGGGATGTATACAAAGAAAGTCTCCTAAGGAAAAGTTGAGTGAGCGCCTGCACAGAATCAAGCCAGTCTACTGAAGCCAGAGTAAAGACAGCAGGTGACATTAGTCTGGTTAGTGTATACCTCTACTCGCCCATGTCTACTGGGAGATTAGTTGGTTTACAGCTTTACAGAGCATGTTTGTAAAAATGCAGCAATAAACAGTAAAAGCTGATGTGTGTTCTGTGGGGAAATGGTGTAACTCACAACCTCAAGATGCAACAGACAAGAAAAAAAAAACAGGGAAGAAGTGGAGGGACTGTTGCTTACCTGTGGCCGATTCCTGCATCTTCTCCCTCTTCCGCTTCTTCTTCTTTCCCTAAAAAATATACAGAGGAACGCATAAAGTGTGGCTCCAGCACTCACGCTCACTAGACCACTCTGATATCCTGCTGCTGACTGCCATGTTCACTCATCCCCTGCTGGGCATCCAACCAGCATCCCCCGGACTCCGGACTCTGCCGCCAAAAACTGCCATGCTGAGAGGGATGGATCAACCAGGGGTCCGAGATTTGATGTGAGTGTGCTCCCGCCTGCTCTCAGCTGGTTTTAAAATGAATTCCTTTCCATAATTTTTAGGCCTTTTTTTGGAGTTGTGACCAACCCAACCGACCACTGGTGGCTAGTTCTCCTGTTGGGACCAGTCTGTGTAGTGATTTCCACTCGCTTTCAAGTCCCTCTAATGACAAACATTAACATGAAGTGCAATTAAAAATGCTCACTGTAATTAGGCTAGTCTGGCTCAATGGCTGTGAAGAGCGCCACTCTTTTTCCAGCGAGGTGGTGGGAGTGTGTAAGGATTTATAGCTTATGCTAAATCCCCAGGGGGGAGACTATAGGTATAGATAGCAGCGTAGAGTCGTTCTAGTCAAATATGAGCAGCACTTTGGTTTCCTGCTGCAAAGTCTGCTAATCCACTTATTCATGAGCTAATCTGCCTTCTACTGCTGCGGCAGACAGGGAAGAAGAGAGACTAAGTGAGAGTGGGTGAGAGAAAGGATGAGAGAGGGGGTACACAGCAAAACTATGAATGCTACACGCTCTCAATGCCAGTGCCTTACCTATTTTGGGTGTTTCCAGGCATGATGTGTTGCCTGTATACAGCTGGAGATTTTGTTTGTGGGAGGGGTCACAGAATAGCGCTCACAGGGATACAAATTTCATTTTGTAAGAAATGTTTTTGCGTTAAATGCATCATTTCCCTTTATCTTTCCAGGATGCAAAGCAGAAAGCCATTCCTCTTCCTCTTTTTTTTTTCCCCCTACCCGTCAAATGTGTTTGTACTAACAAAGCTGGAAATTAAACGGGAAGCGGGCTAACTGTCACTAGCTGATGTTGTGTATCTTTAACTGTGCTGTTCTTCACTGGGAGCAGAGCTGTGAAACTGTCTTCCCCCTCAGCGAGGCATTTTGGCAGCAGAGCGGTGGAGGCAGAAGGAGGAGGGATGCTGCCGGTGTCCGAGGGGAGGCAGATAAACACCACAAAGCACTTTGGTGGTGGAGTGAATGTGAGTGCCGGAGCCACACTTTTAATAAAGGCTGGTGCTCTCTCTCTCACAAATTCATACACACCACATACTTGGAGACAGATTGTGACAACTTCCAACCACATGCACAAAACACACACACACACAGCGATATACACCCAGAAACAGACTGAATCTTAAATCCAGCTGAGCCTCCCACATTCACAAACAAAATGGGCAGCTGGAGGAGCAAAGGTTGCTGCTGCTGACTGCTGTATGTGCGATCCAGCCTCCACAGCTCAGGCTAACAGTTGCTTTTTACATCCGAAGCTCCGCACTGATATGGAACATCAAAGACTAGCATAACCATTACCAGGCAATTTTCACTCACTGTGGCAATAATAATGTCCATGATACTACAATCCATTTTACTGTGGATGGTAATGTAACAGTGAATCACAGTGCTATGAATTACACATTAGGCTGAAACAAAGGGTCCACAAATGGACCGTATTAGCATGGAGACTAGTGTGAATTAGCATGTGTGTGTGTGTGTGTGTGTGTGCGTGAGTGATGATTTTGTGGCATTTATAGAACAAGTCATGCAACACTGACATAAACAAACAACGTAAATCAACAAACACACACACAGGCGCACCTCTGCCAATCTGTTCTGTTGATACTTACATAATTGTCTCGAGCGGACCAGCCTGGGTAGAGCTGCATGTGGAGCTGCCGTTCCTTGCGGGCTAACTCATAATACTTAGCTTGCTCTTCCCGAGATAAAGCATGCCACTGTTTCAGTACAAAGGAGATTAGGGGGAAAAAATAGCATACAGTCAATTACTGGCATGCACTCGCATGTTCCCTGCATAGAGAAGTGTGCTGGTGTTTTGGTAAAGAGAAAAAATATCCTTTTCAACTTCCAAACGTTTGGTGTAGGGAAAAAAAAAAAGGGATAAAAGAGAGACAAAGAAGAAGGGGAAACATGATGAAGAGATTAACATGCACCAGAGTCAGAGAGGGAGAGAAGAGAAGGGAAAAAACTTTGATTTCATATCAAAACACTGGTTCCAATTTAGCAGCGCTTTTTATTCAAACTATGTCAGCGAGCAATTACCCTATGCAGGCCACAAACTAGGCTTTGCTGTGGCTGGCTGCCTCAACCGCTAGGCCTATTCGTTAAGGCTTTTAACATGGCTCTGTGGTTCCACTCTTTTCCCAATCCTCAAAAGGAACAAATTTTGTCATTTCCAACCGTGCCATTATCCAGGCATATTTTATTAAGGCCAATTTGATTAAATGTCAGTTAGATAGGCAGTTTGTATCTCTGCTGCTGAGAAGGAAGTAATTGGCTGGGGCAATCATTATGACAATAATCACAACTGGTTCATAAAAGACTGTATGTTAATAGAAAGAGGAACCTTTGTGCTTTTTTAATACTAATTGGGGCTGGAAAGTCAGTCCATGCACCCTCTAGAGAGACACGGCTTCAACTGCTGATTTAACCCAATCAACAAAAACAAATTAGAGCGAGACGGAGAATGAGACCGTTGTATCACAGCACATCAACTGTGTGACCTACCCTCCGTCCCAGGATCTGATTGATGGCAGCGCTCTCCTTCAGCGTGCACTCTGCGACCACATTCGCACGCATCTCTTTCATGTAGAGCATGAAGGCGTTTAGCGGCTTCTTGATGTGCGGTCTTTTGGGCTCCTGCTCCTTTCTCTGTTCGTGCTGGGGTTTCCTGAAGGAGAAAAAAAAACACAAAAAAAAGGATGGAGGTAAAGAAGAGGAAGAAACAAAATAACTAGAAAATGAGAGATATAAAAGAGCAAAGCAACAGAAGAGGGAAATTGCGGTGCCGCAATGGCGACAAAAGCAGTGAGGGTCTGGTTGCTCTCAGCCAATGGTGGGGCAGCGTGAGAGGGGTTGCCACGCCATGGGCCCCTGCCTCTTTAATCATGTGCAGTTGTACAGTTGCAGCCCTTCATGCGGAGAGATTACTTCACCAGTAATGGCAACCAAACCCCTTTTGTCCACAGCACATTGCCAATCGCTTAAAACCAAATGCTCAAACTCACACACTCAAAGACTCCAGACTCACTTTCTAACAACCTTTTTGATACTTGTACAGTCTTGGTACGAGGACGGCCATGAATAATGGAAATATCAGTGATAACCACTTCAGGGCGCTCACAGCACTTCCCACCGCGCGCACTGGGGATGTGAATTCAGTTCATCCAAGCACTAATCTAGGACCTGTATCTGTTGCTAGCTAAGTGTGTTGTGATCCCTGAGGCCAAATGAAGCATAGGCCTGTTATCAGTGGAGCACGGGCCCTTGCTGCTTATCTGCTCACATCAGGGGAATGAGAACAAGGCTCTGACAGAGGGTTTGTTCAGCGATGGCCTACTGTAGTGGTGGAGTGCACAAATACCTGGAAGTATGTCATCTCAGAAAACTGCTGAGAGAGTGGAGAGGGGTGAGAGATGAAGGGGGTGCGGGGGGGGCTCCAGCTTTTAAAAACAAAAAAGTGTGAGTGTGTGATGAAGGCATTTATTCTGTGTTTTGCTGGACTCACATGTGCATGATGTCCGTTTCATGCGGCGGCTCGTGTTTGACCTGTGGGTTGACGATGGCCGGGTGGGGAATCCCTGTGGCATGGGGACCTGGGGGACCGGGCACCATGTGGTGTGAGAACCTATAATAACAGCACAGAACATGCATTTTAATTAACCAGAGAGGAACAAAGAGGACAGCATGGAAAGGATCCTCTAAATGTGGAAAAAGGACCAGGGAGAACAGGGTCCTTGACTGTAGTTCTTGTGAGAGCAAAGAGATTTTTTTACCGCTGATTTCATCAACATATTCTTGAAATATTAGAGTAGAGCAGTGGAGCAAAGCTTTAATGTCCCCGAGGAGCAGTCTGGCTTACAGACAGCAGTCAATAATAATTATAATAATGTTATGCTGGACACAGTAAACAAGACCAAATGAAAATTACCATAAACATCCTGAAACATTGCAGAAATCCAAATGTTGACCGATTAGATCAGTAATTCCCAACCTGGAGGTCACAAGCTAAACAAGATGAATTTAGTGGGTTGTGACAGGGAACGAGAAAGATCATTGCTTCTTTCTTCTGAAATAAAGTGTAAAGTTACAGTTCCAGGCCTGTAAAAATGACTTAGGATGAACTGTTCACAACTTACAGACATGGTACCAGTGATGACGGGTCACAAACTTCATTTGAAGGGATCACAGTTTTAAAAAAGGTTGGAAGTCACTGGTTTATATGATAATTTAGGATTTTTTTGCACTCTGTGCTATTGTGTATCCAAAGATCCAAGGACTTCATAGCAACTAATAAGTTCAGGAACTTCATGTTTTCATGAGTTGAGCTCTTCTATACATGAGGGAATCTTTTGATGTGCTCTTCATCCCTCATCACATCCTAATTGTATCTTGTCATCAGATCATCAGTGGGTACAAGAAGTCTGCATCTCAATTGTCCATTTCGTTCTTTTTGTTTCAGCACTCACTTCATCATGTTGTTTCAATCAGCTGGTTGTTGTTTTCTACAAATGTTTGTTATATAAAATAACTACAGACCAAGGCTCCAAAATCAAAATTAGGTTCCCCACAAAGAAAAGCGGGGAAGTCCCTGAGAAAATGTTTTATGTTTGTGGAAAGATTAGAGATGGGCTGATATATTGTAGGTATTCAGATTTAAGGAAGTGTAAGGAGGTGTTCAACCGTCGCCTGATCCTGCACCTTACATCTGGCTTCACTCAGTCTGTGCCTGAAGCTCTGTCTTCACAAACATCACACTGACAGAGGAGGAGATGGTGAGGAAGAAGAAGAAAGAAGGCAAGATATGTTGGGAAAAGAAGGGAAAAAAAAGACACAGGAAATGGAAGTGACAAGGATGCAATCAAAAAAGGCAGAAAGAAAAAAAAGAAGAGGTAAAGGATACTAAAAAAAAAAAGTTCTTCACAAACATGAAGTGAGGCTCAGAGAGAGAAGTGCTTCCAGAAACCTTTGATGGGGGTTAAGCAGCCATATGGTTATGCAGGGGCACGTATGTGGTGATGTGTTTGACATGTGCTGGGCACAAAGAGGAGCGGTGTGGCTGTAGCCGCAGCAGTGCAGCAGGAACAGCCAGAGGCAGACCTCCCTGTGAAGGCGGCAGCGGCTGCTGCTGCTGCTGCTGCTGCTGCTGCAGGCCAGCTTTCCTCCATTCAGCACACAAAGCTCGTACAGTGTCAGTGTGTGCATCTGATGCGAAGAGACAGGGTCGTAATTGCTCCCTGTTTACATGAATCAACTGTGCATGTTTTTGCTTTTGTCTGTGTGTGACTCACCATCCCAGCGGTGGCGTGATCTGCCCCACTCCTCCAGGGGATAGGGAGTAGAAGTTGGTCATGTCTGGTCCGGGGTGATGCCTCGGCATTCCTGAAAAGACAACAGTAGTACACAGCTGTTAGATATGAAGAATGCAGATATAAGTCAACAACAGTACCAAACAAAATGTGGCCCTTAGTGCTGAGTTCAAAACCTGTCAAACATAAAAAGTTTCTTTATCAAGTCTTGGTTAAATATTCTTTGGTCAGACATTTTCTGATTTAACTCAGAACTTTTTTAAATTAAATAACGTTGTATCATTTTATTCCAGTGAGACTCTTGTGCAGCTGCTTGTGATAAGACATTTAACACTGCTGTGTGTGAGAAGTTTGACTTTTTTCAAACAGTATCAGCTCGTGTTGGTAGATACTCTGAGTTTTAGTACTAGGCTGGATTGGTGCAGTTTCTGAGCGTTCACTCTTGGCCTGCAGTTTGACTAAAATAAATAAATCATAAGGTTTAATTACGAGATTTTTCCACATCTGAGCAAACTCCAAAAGACTGGTTAGTGGTGGTTTAAAATTCCCCAACAAGCCAGTAAGTTAAACTTTTTGAGCAAACAACCATTTAGTTAAAAAACCAATTACTCAATCCCACCTTTCCAATCCCAGCTCATAGTCGAGGACAGTGCACACGAACATGCCTCCTGATCCAAAAAAGGATCATATTTTCTCGACTTTAGCCAGATTCTCTCAGTGTGCTTCAGCGTCTTTAAGCTGGTTAATTGAAGCTTCGTCTTTTGTGGCAGAGGCTGCAGCTGTCCCTGTAGACACCGGATTGACTTGGACTAACTACTGCTGGATCTTCAGGACTAAGCTGCTCCATCTCCAGCTCGCCTGCTCCTACTGTGTTTCAAGGTCGAGGGGTCTCTTTTTGTAAGAAGACTTAACGAGAACGGGGCTGCAGGAGAAACTAAAATGTAACTAAACCTATATCTGCAGCACCATTTGTTTTTCATTTTAGAGCAGAAGAAAGGAAGTAATACTATGAGTGAAAGTCTGTAGATATCTGGAAATGCTGTTCACGCACAGACGAGAGGAATGTGTCTACACGTGTGCTCAAACACACACACACACACACACACAAAGAAAAGAGGGCAAATGCCTCCAGATTAGCACCATCTTCTAATCCCTACTGGAGCCAGCCTTTTCTCCCTGCCTCTATCTTTTCTCTTCCTCCTTTCTCTCTCCAGGCTGTGGTCTGAAGGGGCCTCCCTCCTCTGAGAGGCAGGGCGAGTGGGGGGTTTATATCTCCAAAGCCAATGTTGCAGCGCTGGATTCATAGCGCGCAGCACTACCCCCTGCCCACTAATCCACCACTGAACACTCCTCAGGGCCCTCCTGAGGGCAGAAGAGAAGGAGGCAAGGGGTGAGGCGGCAAGGGAGGAGAAGAGAGCCCCAGCGCGTTAACCTTGTCACTCACACCCCCGAGGTGCCTAATTACCCCCCCGCCCCATTCACACGTTCCTGCCGACACCCAACAGAGCTTCACACTTTCATTTCCTCCCAAAACAAGAAACACTAACATGATTCTCATTATAAAACCAGGAAATAATCTGTATTTAAATCAGCGTTCCCATATTATGCATTTAAAAAAAAAAAAAAAAAAATACGATATAAAGGTTTAAATGTAAAACGTTGAAAGCACCACCCCCACCCCGACCCCCAACGCCCAACCTTCCATCCTGCACTGCGGCCCTGTGCATATTAGAGCTCATAATGAGAAAATCCATGATTGTTTTTCATAATTAACGAGCAGATCAAAGTCTGAGCCCACTAAGGAAGGCAGAGCATCAACTGGTCGATATGATAGAGAGAGATAGAGAGGAAGAGAGAGAGGGAGAGGAAGAGGGAGAGGGAGGGACAGCAAGAAAGAGAATAAGAGAGGATTGGTTTTAAGCATTTTCAGCTTAGCTCTGCTGGTATACACACATGAATATGCCTGGGGAAATCATTTGCAGCTAATTCTGCAACTGGATCGCTTGGACATGGATTTCTGTTGAGCTGCGAGTGCAAAGATCAAATATAGTAAGAAACAGACCTCCAGGGGTCCGGCCTGCTCCTCTGTGTTTGTCAGAAAACTTAGTGGATCTCTGTGGACTGGCAAGACCAACATCAACAGTAAAATGGAAAGTATTACTTCATAAATTGTACTACATGACAGCGAGTTTCTGAAATCTAATGCATGCATGTGTGCATGGTGTATTTATTGCTCTTCTCCGTGTCAACACAATTCCTTCCTGCTTCCATTAGAAAAATATTCAACAAAATGTGTCTGGTGCATGATTCCTCTGACATATGTGGAGCACGATTTCTTTACATGTCTCACTCCCTTCATCTCACTACGCTGTGTGCTCAGTTCTATTTTGTTATTTATAGCCGGTCCCTCAGAACCTCCCAGTCTCATCACCGTCCTCATCATCGCCTACATCCTGTCTGATTCCTCTCCTCCTTTTCAAGTGGCAGCCGCAGGAGAAGAAAGCCGGCAGAAGAGAAGAGGTGCGGGACAAAACTGTGGAGGGCCCACGTCTGCTCAGATTCGTGAGAAGCTGCCAAAGTCTCCAGCTGCGCGGGGCCGAGGAGCTCGTCCAAATTGCTGAGGAGCTCCTTTGCAGCTGTCAGAGCTGAGGCTTGATGTCGTTACTGAGAGGCAAAGAGTGCAGAGCGAGAGGGCAGCAGAGCTCAGCGCGCCATCCCACAGGCTGCTTGAAATGAGTTCATGCTCAGAGCTGATAGGAGGGATGACTTTGCGATGACACATTTTGGTTTGTGTGTCTCTATTGATTCCTGACAGTGTTGGCAGAGAGGAACGTAAAAACCTGTTCAGATTTCACTGCAATATTTTGAACAAAATCTGAATCTGAACCTGAAAGCCTGCTTAGCTCTGTTTATTTAAGGAGGATGGAAAACTTCTGAAGGCCAGTTCAAATAAAATTTAACAGAGCATACTGACTGAATCAATTTATTAAAGCCCTACTAGGGAGAAACGCACAACCCACATTATATTATCGATATAACATTACCAGAGCTAACGGAAACAAGCAGGGTCCCACATTTTTTCCTTTTTTTCTGACTTTCAGTTAAGTTGTTCCGAAAGATTCTAAATACAAGATGGAGGAGTGAATGAGAAAACTATATCCCACTGTAAATTCTTGTCTTGTTAAAATAAACTGTAGGGATGCACTGATCCAATACAATGGATCGCTATCTGCACCTATACCGAGCAGACATGAACTGATCTACATTAAATACAGTTTCCTCATCAATGTCATCATAAAAGTCAGTGATTCCTCAACCAGATGTGTTTATTCAGTCATCAGGAAACCCTGGCCTCGTGTTACCTTAAATAAAAATTTCACACAATGAGGTAGACAGAATAAAACTCTCTCAGTGAGTAATGAGCAAAAACATGTTTGTTAGTATTTGACCCAGTTGCCACATAGTTGGTGTGCAGGCTGTCTGTGTTGTGTCATGTTCTGGTTTCTACCTTGTTTGTTGCCGTCCTGGGGGTGATGACCGGAGTGAGATCCCGGAGCGAAGTGCTCGTCACTGTACGTGATGAGCGGGGTGAGTGGGTGGACTGCATGGGACGGCTGCACCACGGGAACTTTGTTGGACTGTGGGGGAAAATACAAGGAGATTTAAGAACAACATGAAAGAGTGATGACATTATACATGAGCTTCAGCTGCATCATTCCGTGAGCAATATGGCTGCGCTCCCTGTCACATGACGTGGGGACTGGTACGACCACGCACTGCGGGTGGTCTACTGTGCAGCACACAGCCTCTTTATATATGTGAAGCTTATTAGTATGGTCAAGAAAAAAAAGTTACTAAACATTTCTTCAATTTCTTTTCTTTAAGTAGCCTGAGCCCTGCACCTCAAAACTTTGTTTAGCCTTGGTCAGCAGGATCGAAAACCCTGTTCCCTCAAGGAAGGAGGAAAAACAAGTCAAAGAGGTGCATGAGCATTTTTGAGACAGCAAAAGAGAGAAAGATGCAAACAGAGCTGGAGCGAATAGGAGCGAGCGAGCGACAGAGCAAAGAGAGGGGAGAGAAAAGAGACTCGCAGGCTAGAGTTAGAGCAGAGGTCTTAGGCGGGAGATCAAAGGCAGTCATTAGCTGGTGAATAAGGGGAGTTCATTACAGAGCAAGAGCCGGGGGAAGGAGAAATGAGGGATGGAGGAGGAGGAGAAAGGGAGGAGGGAGGGCGGGGTGGGGGGGGGGGTGGCTATGGAGAGAGAGCGCAAGTGAGACAGATGTCTGCAGTGCTACTTAATGCAGAGGTAATCACGTCAACAGCGGCCTGGCCACAAGCCCCCCCATCCCCGGCTGACTCACAGAGACCTGACAACTAAAATAGACCGAGCCAGGCCCAAAAAACTCCAGCCCCCAACCCCCAGCCAACAGCGCTTACATGCTTCAGCAGCACTGAACACATGGTAATGCTTAGCCATGCTAAATCTACTATTTACAATCTGAGCCCAGAGCTGAGCTGGAGTCAAAATATCACCTCCACAGGATACATGGCTAATCACAGAGACATCAGTTCACCGTTGGGTGAGACACGTCTCACACGCCGAGCAGCACCCACAAGCTTCAAATCAAAGGGAAAAACTCCATGAAATGGTAATCAGATGCTCCCACGGGAACAGTCACCTGATTAATAATGTTGTTGAAGATGCTCGATCTAAATTTAGTACGAGTATAAAATTCTGAAGAGACGATATAATCAAGGGACTGTTCTTTATTAATCTTTCACCGCGTTGTCCTAGTGAGGTGTGTGCCAAGGTGACATTCCTGTGGTGCTAACCGGTGATTGGTGCTCCGCCTCATCCACACACGCACTAAACGTCCTGGACACAGGGGTGGCTGGAATGTCTGAGTTTCCCCTGAACCTCTCGCAGACTGGCACCACTCTCAACTTAAGACCCCCCCCCCCCCCATGCCTCCCCCGCCTCTCCCTACCTTCTGGGAACTCCTAACCAGGAACACAAAGGGCAGTATGTGTGGTGTGTGTGTGTGTGTGTGCGTGTGTATGTGTGTTGTGTCCAAAAAGAGCTCAGTGTCCCCAACCACATGAAGCGTCATCCACATCAGGCTCCTAATCAGGCTGAGAATCTCATCTCCCAGGGCCAATTCTTTTCCCCAGTTCCATATTTGATACGAGCCTCAAACTCCATCATCTGCACAGTCCACATTGTATCGTCTGCAACCACTGTCTGTTTCAGGAAAAAAAACAGACAAGGCAAATCCTGCCTGAAAACTAATTAAGCCATTGATGCAGCAGCTTTTCACACTAGTCCAGGTGAGTTGGGTCCTTTGACCCCTGCTAACTAGAGTCAAAGGTGACGGGATAATCTGCGGGTGTGGGAGTGTCAGCCCTCATCCTACAGAAGGGAGGGCTGCTCACCCTGAAGGAGGGTTAACCAGGACTGGGGTGGCTCGGACATACCTACACCAGAGGCTAAATGATAGCATTCTCGCCCATATTATTTTACGCCTCTCCACTCCCATTTGTTATCCTTTGGGAATGAGATAAGAACCTAGGGGATTATCATTTTAGCTGGAAGTCTTCTCTAACTTGTAGCAAAGGGAAAGGAAAGAAAAAGCGAGTGAAAACAAAAGTTAGTCTCTCATACGTGTTCACACACACATATAAACTTTGATATGGCAAAAAATAAAAGGTGATAGACTCCTTAGCACATCAGAAAGCCATAGGCTTCTACCATAGAGGAGAAGCCCTCTTTTGTGCTTTTCCCAGTTACAGCTGTCAAATCCTATTTTTCTCAACTTCTTAATAAACTGCCTCCATTGTGGCAAAATCCACTGGGGAAAAACCTGCAGGCCCCTGTGACCAATACAGAATTTATGGCTGTTTGGGTGCACATTTACACAAACTGCATGCCCTAACTAACCATGGTTTACCTAAGGAGGAAGAGAACAGCAATGAATTGTAATTTAAGCTTCATACATCTTCGTATCTCTCAAGATAGAAATACGACTGTGAAAACTGTATCAGGGTAAAGTAACTACATGTTTTTGAGTCTCTTGTGTCTCAAGGATTATGAGCCAACAGCCGTCATAGGAGCCACCATTTTAATATTTCCAGGTGGAGACTTGTTGGCTCACTGCGCCCACTTCTCAGCTCTTGGCACGTTAACAGACAAAAAAAGTACGACACCCTTTTACCAATTTCCTGGAGGAAGTAGTGAGAGACACTCAACTGACCACAACCGTGAGGGTCACGCTACGTCGCAGCGATTCAGTCCCCTCTCATCCTCCATCCTGACTCTAAAAGCCGTCAGCAGCAGTGGTGGTGTTGCGATGAAGGGCAGCCATATTGGAGGTCCCTTTTATTATATAGGAGAAATAATAGGCTTAGGATCTTTCTATTCATATTTTTCAGGGAGAGCGAAAGAGGAGAGGCGGCAAGGATTGAAAAGAAAACGTTCCATTTGGAATTTCATATCCAGGCTTGGCCGGCCCTTTTAAAGAACCCCTCAGATGTGGTTTTAAGAGAAATTCATTGTGCGGAACTGGAGCTGGCAGGGAGCCCTCCATGGAGGAGACACTCCAGTGTGTTTGAGCATGGGGAGCCAGTGACTTGGCGTGCTGTCTGAAATTGGGGGTGGGGAAGGGAAATGGGACGTTTCGTTTTTGTTTCTTTTTTGTTTTTTTTTCTGAGGGAGGATTTTTCTGACTGGCACGCCGGTGTCTCTGAGCTTGTATTCTGTCAGGTTCTACCAACATCCTGCCGTGGTTGCTAAGCACGAGTGTGTGTGTTTGAGTGTGTGTCTATGTGGTATATGGAATAACTATCCCTGCAATATTGCCTTTATAGCATCTCTCTCCCTCTCTCCCCTCACAGCACGGCTTTTGTACTCCACTCAATTATACCACTTCTGCAGAGTGGAGTGGAAAAAAGGGAAAGCGGGAATTTTATAATAATCACTTCCCACTTCTGTAATTTATATGCAATGAGGACTCTTTGCGCCTGCAGCTACAATCAAGTGTGTAGAAACCATGTGAGATGTTTCACAAACAGCTGGGGAGATGGCAGCTAAAGTGGTGGTGGCTATGGATTCCCATGCTGCTAAATCTTTTCACAAAGATGCCCTTCTCACCTCAAAAACCCACCTCACCTACTCAGGGGATTTTCTGCACTCTGGAGGAAATGGATGCACCGAAAAATATATCGGCCCAGGATATTAACGTCAATAAGAAAGAAAAAAGATGAGAAACAAATAGGATCATCAATAATTTTCCATATATTTCCAATAAAATGACATGATTCCCACCCAAGGAAATCCTTTTAAAATCACAGTGAATCACTGAACACACCCTCCTGTGATTGTTTGAACACGGTCCTTGGCTACTGTTTCCTCTAACAATGTGGCTCATAAAGAAGACATTACAGACAGAAAGCCTGTGTAAATGCTGAAAGTTTGAGTATGAAGCGAGGGTGCGCCCATTGCTGAAATCCTTCAGTCGCCCTCAGACCAGGTGTTCACTCTCATGTGTGTTTGTTTGCAAGTTGTCCAACCTTTTCCCAACAAAAGTGAGCAAACATTCTGCCATAGTCTCCCATTTACAGCAAAGGAAAGAAAAGGTGCTGTACCTCACTCCTCCCCTCCCTCTTTACCAAAACGAGTGGAGACCAACCTGAGGAAGCTTAAATAAATAACCAATTACCATTCGCAGAGCGGGTTGAACCCCAGCAGCTTCAAGTGGAGTGCTAAAAATGGAATGTTTTATTGGCAGGATGGCCCCTTGGCCAGGGGGCTTAATGTAACGAAACCCAATTAATGGAGAAGAAAGCCAGGCCGCCAGCGAGCGAAGGAGTGCCACGCGCCCCGGGTAATGAGACGAACAAGCGAAGCCAACCACAGGGACAGGAGTGGAGGAGGCTACGAATAACAGGAAAAGCCTGCCCTGGAGAGAAATTTACATCTGTGAAGCCTCCCTCCTCTTTTCATTTCAATCATGAATCCAGCGTGCTACGCAGAGTCCAACAGTTGAAGAGGAGCAGTGACACTTGAAGACCGAGACCAGCAGGTTAAAACGGGAAAAACACAAAAAGGTACAAAGGAGAACACTAACCTTAATCTGAGTTACTCATGTAGCAAAAATAACCATGTAGCATATACACAATGTTCTGGTTTTAGTGGCTAAGTTGCAGCACAAATTTATCGTGGAAGGAAACTTGTAACGGTGTCCTCTAAATACCATCGTTACACCCACAAATGCCATACGTCACACTTCACATTAACACACATGACCGGCACATGTCTCTGAATAAACATGGAATCCACACACACACACACACACACACACACAAAAAAAACCCACCGACTCAAAAGGCACATAGACATGCTGTAAAATACGGTCATGGTACATGGTGAGGGATCAGAGACTGCAACAACCACGCGTTTAATGAATTTAACACATACATGCCACATATGAACACAAAGGAGTTATTAACAGCCAAGTTTCTTCTTTCCCACCACCACCAAGCACAAGTGAATGGGACGAGGTGGATTACCCATCATCCTTCAGTTGGCATGAAGAGCGTGTGCTCCGAGCAAACCAATCACGCTAGCTCTCACTCTGACATTCTGAACGTGCAAAGAAGATAATTTGTGTGAAATATGCCTGCCCCAGATGAAAAGACTTTATCCGCTTTTTTAAAAGTGTTCAACTCTTAATTTCTATATGTCGCGGAGCTATTAAAAACCGAAGGGAACAGCAACAGAACATTACAAATGATCCAGTTGCTATTTTTCCTTTCCTGTAAAGCCACAGCGAGTTGAGTGGAAAGAGTAAAGAAGTATGACAAGATTGAAAAGGTCACGCAAGAGGTCATGAGGGTTTGAATGGAGGATAGTTTAATGTCACTGTTTATCATATTTAGGTGGAATCAGGCTGCTGCGATATGATCACGTAGTGTTAACGTTTTATAAAAGAACTGGCCCTGTTGTCCAAATAATTGGTTTTATGCAAATTGCTGACTAAAACTAAAAATATTTGTGCAAAGTGCAGAGTTTTATCTGATATAAAACATAACTGTACATCATAGCTGAAGGATGAGGCTGGCTGTCAACAAATCCCATAAAAAGACCAAAAGCAGCAATATGTTTCTCATAACCAATTCTTTCCTTCTGTAGATGTTAATCTTTAAATAAATGTATCATGTTTCTTCTTCTTTCTTTTTTTTTTTTTTTTTAAAAAAAAGGCTAATTCATTTCCTGATCCTGCTCTCTAGTTTTTATCAGTGAATCTGCTGGGGACTATTTTCTGTGGTAAATCTGCAGATATTTGATTATTATTATTTAATTATTATTATTATTATTAAGTATTTCAGGCAGCAGGATGTTGAATGTGGGAATGTGGGACTCAAGATAAACTACAGTGTGTATGCTCATGATAATGAAGGAACATGCCACCTAGTGTAACAGTGTGTTTTGGACAACAATGGAGCTCCACTGCAGAGAAACAGTTGTTAGTGGAATCTATTAATTGATAATTTTGGATTATATGGTGATAGCACATCACCTTATCCTTTAAATATATAAAGCATTATTTAGATTATTTTTTCATGCAGCTTCCATATTGTAATATATTTTAATTTCTGAAAAACTGTGATAATGATCACTATGTTCAGCCATATTATCACGTGGTATGTGCTGTATATGCTGCAAACGCACTGGTGCAGATTTTTTGGGATTATCGTCTGGATATTGTCACTGTGCTCACACTATCCATGCAGTATGTGGGAGTTGATCAGCTCTGAGTGGAGGTCGGCTCCTCCACCGTTGTGTTTGCAGAGAGCGTGTGTTTGTGTGTGTGTGTGTGTGTGTGGTGGAGGTGTGGTGGGGGTTGGGCCTCTGCTTTGGCAGCGCCCTGGGCGAACTGCAGGATGTTCACCTTGCGGCGGGGCACAGGGCTCATTATCACAGCAGGACCTGGTCACATCAAAGGACTGAGGAAAGGGCAAACATTCTGCTGAAGTGCCACTGTCAGCAGGCCTGCGAGCGCACACGCAAACACATACACAAAAGGCAGACCGCACACACACTTGAGCGCCCACTAGGCATCTATACCCCCACAAAGAGAGTGGCTGCTCTCTGTAGCGCCATCACTTGCCTTGGTGGATCTATTGAGACACGTTAACTGAAAATCCCAGCAACAAGACGACACCAGTCCTGCAGAATTGTGACATTTATCAGCACTGTTACTACAAAGACAGATAGACACAGGTGGTGCATCAGTGTGTCTAAACGTATCAAAAATCTGCCTCATTTACCTGATCAGGTGCGTGTTTCAAATAACGACGAATGTTATTCTCTGGGCCCGATGTTTGAACTCAGAATTTCAAACTGACCATGAGCAGAAAATGTTTGGATCACACTTATTTTTCCTCCTGAATCAATCGGCATCCCTCTCCAGCAGCTATTTATAGCAACCCCGCTGCTGCATTAACACACTGCATGATTTATCATTAGAAGCCAGCTCTGGTCTGCTGAGTAGCTACATTCATGCCAGGCGGCACGGTGGTGCCAACATCCACATTCAACAACAACACTCGAAGGCCCTGAGAGATGTACACAAATAAAATCGCAGCACAAGCTAACTTTGTGTGGCTAGTGCGCTAAAACCTTAGCTCCCGTACAATACCAGAGACAGAGAGAAAGAGGGTGAGAAAAATGCAGTGCAGAATGGGGGGGAAAGTGCTGATGAGTTGCCTTATGCAGGAGCTTCATAGATCCGTCGAACAAGAGCGGATTTGCCTGCTACACCTAGATAGTGTTTCCCCCCCTCAGCTTTCGCCCAGGTATTCTGGGCATGAATGGCTGTCAGTTTGGATTTGGGAGCTCAGCGTTGAGGGGGGAAAATAGAGTCTGGTGGGGGTCTTTGTGTGTCTCTACCTGTGGAGACGAGAGCTCGAGACAGTACTCTTCTCTCTAAGCCCCAGCTAGCTCCAACGCAACACTGCACATTACATCTATGGGAAGGAAGGGGTAAAAAAAAAAAAAATATTAGCACCGCAAAGCTAGCCAGAGAGAGCTGGACGACGGCAGACAGCAGCAGGCTGCAGAGGAGCTGCCGTGTTTGCAGGGAAGGTTTTCAATGGCACACACCAGTAAAATGTGGATGGGGAGGTGATTTGAATGAGAGCTGCTTCTGCCTGAGCTGTAGAGAGTATTGACCTAGTTTTCCTTCTGTATTTCACTCAGACAGATGCGCACCCACCCACATAACGTGTAAGAATAGAAAGAATAAAAATATTGATGGGTTAGTGAGCCTGCACCATTGATGACTTAACGGAAGAGAAAATAAAATTCACCGACAAATGTCTGAATTAAGATTTTATTTCTTGTGATAGGTTGTAGGTGTGTAGGTTATGTAACATTTTGAAAACTGCAGTTCATGACAAGTCGTTTAGCCTCAGGTGCTGTGACACCTGTGTCCTGGCCTTGATCTGAACTTTTGACCCTGTGGTCACATGATCAGAGCTCTTTTCACCTCAGCGCACTTTTCCACATTCTGTCTTTTCTACCAAAATGAGCTTTTTACATAATTAGACAAGCACTCAGACAACGCTGTGTTTTTCATGACGTTACAAATTACAATCAGCATTTTGGTTCTAGCTATAATCAAGCAGGGTTCATGTCAGAGGGCTAAGAGGCGTTCACGGCTGTGGATCACACTGCAAACCTTTCAGCTCACTCATATATGGACGGTGCAACAATACCAGCAGCCCACTGTTTGGGTGTGATTCCACGTTTTAAAGGATTAACTGGTAAAGACTACCAACAACTGCCTTTCAGCCTGGAATTAGTCATTAATCAAACCACACATTTTAGGGTTTCTTTCTAGCCAGGCGCACACGCCCCTGCTAAGATCTGAATGAAAAGCACAAAGCTATTCAAATCTGATCCCCTCCGAACAAATGGCTTTTCTCCATCTCCACAGAAGCAGGGAACACTTCAAGAACCTCTCCAAGGATCTGAACGGTCACATGAAAACTCCGCCCCATCAATTAGCTTTGTGGCAGGGTTTTGTGGGCTTTAATACAAACAAAACAATGACCATGTACAACATGGCAACGGACAACGTCTGCTTATCCCCTGATACCTCTAAAGAAATGCTAATAGCGAATTTCTGGAGCACAAAAGGGGAAGTCCTCAGGTTCAGGGCATATGGTTACAGCTACATTATAGGGCACACTCACGCACCTGATGCCACAAATCTGAATGATAAGCCACATAATGAGCACGCAGGTTGTAATTCAGCTCTTAGCTGGATTTACTCAAGGTGCACGTCTCAAATGAATATAATCTGAAACACAATGTTTGATTGAATGAGCTAACATGCTGTAACTCTGAGATACTTGAACAAAGTCTTCTTCCTGAAGGAGCTGAAACAACTGGTCGATCGACAATAAAATAAGTGGCAACTACTTCAATAATCAGTTTCAGTCATTATTCAAGCAAAAATGCCAAATATTCAAATGTGAGGATTTAATTTATTTTTCTACACAGATATGATAGTAAACTGAATATCTTTGGGTTCAGGGCAGTTTTATGCAAATATGTCACATTTTGCTCTGAGAAATGACACAAGGCATTTATGAGTATTTTCTGACTGACTGAAAAATCTGACTGGACCCACATAAAACTGGTCTTGAACAGGTTTGCGAGGTCAGATCAGAAAACAACTGTTGGTCAAACAAATAAAGAAGTAAAAGTCAAACAATTTATTTGTTGTGTCGTCGCTTCAGTGTGGAGTGAGTGTTTGCGCTGGGAAAACAGAGCAAATGTAGATTTGAGGGTGACGGTGGACACTTACATTTCCCCTATCTTTCATATCAAAAGACAGGGGTACAGTGGGGGTGGACTGATTTGATGTTTTGATGCATTGTTTGATGACGGGCGGCTCAAAGTCGAGGATACCTCTGTGATGTCTCTCCATTGGAGGACATGAAAAGCGTCACCTGGCCCCTGAGCTGAGGGTTATGGCTGCTAGTGGATTTAAGGGCTCCTGCTGAGCTGGACGGTGGCTCCATTGATGCCACATAATCCATTCAGCGTGACCTTTATATTTTTAGAGTCAGCTCCACGTCCCTGTCAGCCTGCCTTGTTAAAACTACCGCAGACATCAAGGTCCTGATCAACTACGTCCTAAGATAACAGGATGGTATATCTAATTTATCTAATGTGTACATCCCATGAGAAAAATAAGTGCCTGCCATTACCGAGTGAGCCATCCGATGATCAAAAGAAACATGGAGCACAAGGCGAGCTCATCAGATGAACAAACACATTCTTGCTAGATATCTTTGTGGGTTTCATCATCCTGCATCAAGTGACTGCTGAGGAAAAAAACAAAGCCTTGTTCTCATCCCTGTGACATCAGTGCTTACAGACAGAGCGCAGGGGAAGAATCAAAGCCCGGGCCATCACATATTTCCAATTAACTGGTACAATAATGTGAAGCTGCAATTTTTCCTCTGCCCTCCACCCAACCTCCAATTAATTGTTTCTAAAAATCCCACACAAAAATATCATAAGCTTAAAAAAAAAGAAGAAAAAAAAAGAGAAGGCATACAAATAAATAATCTCATAACGTACGCTAGGCGGTATTAGTCATGAGCATCAAACTCCTACCACGTTCTAGATTTGGGAGGCAAACATAATTGGGATAAATCTCCTCAGTAAGCCACATAAAAAAGCAGAAGGGTGTAAATTGTTACACTGCTGTGTGTTAAGACACTGAAACAGTTGCACAGATCAGACGAAGTGCAGCAGCAGGGAAAGAGCAGCATTCAGCTCTGCTGTTTTCCTCTGTGACTTGGGGCCACTGAGTTTTTCTCCAGCCATAGTAAATTGGGCGCCTGGGGCAGGAGCCTTGGCCAAGCTTGCATTTCGGAGCCGACTGTGGAGGGCATGAGGGATAGAGATATGGCACTGGAGGGGGGACAGGGCGGTGGATGGTGGGGGAGGACTGGAAGCGCGGTGGAGGTGACATTACGCACATGTTTTAACACAAAAGGGACCTGGCTCGTTAGCATGCTAACTAGCGAGCTCCATGGCAATCAGTGCTCTCCATTCTCTCTGCTCTCTCTATCCACTTCCGTCATAAATATGGCTACATCTGCAAGTGTAATCACTCCATTGTACTCTGATTTTTTGCTCTGCTGGACAGCAGCATGGCAGCCTGCTTTTCAGCACCTCTCCCTCTCCCCTCAATCCCCTCCTTTCCCTCAAGTGCCCTCGCCTGTTCCTGGCTACTTCTTTGCTGGTGAGGCCGGTGTGTCTCGCAGATTACAGAGCTCCGGTCGCTCAGGTAACAAGAGTCACTAATCTGGCTGGAGTTGAATTACACATAATTGCCTCGGCACCGTGATTGATTTCAGCCCTGGAAAGGAAAAGACGACGGCTCCCCCTCCCACCACCACCACCTCCACTACCACCACCAAAACACCCCCCACCTCCCTCCCTGCCTCTCTCCAGCGCTCACGAGCGGCAGCCAAGACTCTCCATCTAGTAGGAGGCAGGAGGCTTTGAAGAGATCAAAGCCAAGGCCGGGAGCAGTTGCGCGCCCTGGGAATACGGGAGAGAGGCTTTCTGCTCCTCAGCCCTATTTTCTAGCGTCATGTCGGATTGCAGCTGTATTGCATTTCGCCAGTTTTCTTAATGCTCTTGGTTTTGACTTTGACATCAGTGATCCCCCTCGGTTTCTTCAAAAACAAGGGGGGAGGAGAAAGAAAAAGAAAGTGAAGGAGGAAGAAAGAGAGAGAGAGAGAGAGAGAGAGAGAAGGGGGTGGGGGTAGAGAAGGAAGGAAAGAAAAGAGAGAGGGTAAAGAGATCTACAGACTGATTTTTATTTTCACAACTCCATAATTGGCCAGTTCAAAGGAGAGGAGGGGAGAATGTAGCATTTGTTTTCAATTCTGCAGCCGATATGAAAGGAGCGACAAACTTTTATGGGTTTCCCAAAAATTAAAGACAGGCAGCTTTTTTCACAGTCAAAGAACAGGGTGTTTTTTATGGCCAAGACCACACAAAATGAACTGATAGCAAAACCCTCCTTCTTTGTCCTCCCACAGAAAATTCAACAGTGTAGTGTAGCTCTTACGTACACCCATGTATGCGTGTGCATGTCTCATATCCGTTTAGTGTATGTGTTGGAAATGGTTAGAACGCAGGGAAAGTGGTTTGATGTTTCGCGCGAAAACACAAAAGGAGGCATGAAGAAAGAGTGCGAGCTATATCCATCTACTCATTTAACAGCTTGGCTAATAAAGCCTGGTGGCGAGAAGGCACCCTTTGTACTGTAACTATGCAGGCCCTATACCAACCTCCTACACTGGGGACCATTAATATTTCAGCGCTGTCAGATACACATTGCATGTGAGCCTCTTTAGCACTCACACCCACAGCAGAAAGAAATAATGAGCTTCTGAAAAATATGAAACAGCAAAGAGAAGGAGGGAGGGCGAGAGCGCGCCAGAGACTGACCAACTTCATACAACAGAGCAGCTATTGATCATAGCTCTGTTTCTTAGCCGGACAAAGTGAGGGCTGTTTGAGCTCCTCTGAAGTCTGGACACAGTCGGCAGGATTTGCACCCATGTTTCACTCCTGTGGTCCTATTGTTCCCCTTGCTGCAGTTTAGTAGCTGGAACATTGCTCGCCTCTATATAGACCTAGGAGCTGTCAGGATGAAGTCCATAAAGCTATTCATGTTTTTACTCATTTTACAGCTGTATCAGGGAACAGTGAGGGACTGAGAAGCTTCTATCATGGCTTCAAGACTAAACAAGATCAAAACTTGTTCTGAAGGCTGTATATTAAACTTATTTTTAGATTAGAAACAGTGAAGTTGCATCTTAAAACGTATCAATTCTAGTGCATATTCATCCCCCGGTTCCCAAAATCCAACCAACCATTGCTGCCAAGAGACAACCACTTCACCCACAGTCTCTTCTAACTATGCACAGTCATAACAACGCCAAGAGCGACGACAGTTACGCAACAAATTGACAAAAACACTCCGCTCACACACTCCGCCCTCTGGTCTCCATTTCTGATCCACCCTTACAGGAAGTCCACACCCAGGCCATTCAAACACATTTGGGCATAAGGGACAACCTTGGCGAGGCCTTCCACTGACCCCTCGAGATCAGTGGCAGGCTGTGAGTGAAGAGTGAAGCCCCCCGAGCAGGTGTTGTAGCCTCGAGCAGCGCTGTGTCCGTGGAAGCCTGACTGGCTGGCTCCAGGCTGCACCGCTTGATTGGTTAAGCTTCATCCAATTCAGTGGGCGGATGGGGAGCGAAGAAAATGTCATCATCTATGAGTGCTGCGCTTTGAGCGGTAACACATGCCCGAAATAAACATCAACAGGGGTTAAGTGTGTGCCTGCATGTCATGCTCACAAACATGACACTCTTCCTCAGTCACAGAGAATCACACATATTTGGAGCTTTGAACACTTGATGTTAATGATTTAACTTCACCTATAGCTGCTCTTTAATCTGCATCACTCATTTCTAAAATGGTGATAAACAAAGAAATCATCGGTTTCTGATTATACCTACTGTTTACTTTGTTTGTTTTTATTTTTGATATAATATTGCCTTAAAATTAGAAAGTTAGTTTTAAATGAGGTAGAATGAGATAAACATAACTGACACTGAAATAAAATACAAATAAAAATCTTTTTACACTCAAATCAAATCAGCAGGCACTTACACTACCAAGAAAAATAAATCACCCTGAAACTGTGATGGTCTTATTTTTGGTTCTCATCTTACACAACAGCCACACATATTTCTCGCGGCCCTGGTAGAGAATCACTCTGCTCCATTAAACAAGATGAAACACACTGATAAGGTGATTGCAACCACATGGAGTCATTAGCGCCGTGCATATGGAGCAAACGTGTCAACCGGCATCACCACACAGAGGAGGACGAGGAGAAACCTTGGCGTTAATGGCGCTGTTTATAAAACAACGAGAGCCGGCGGCACTACAAAGAGCCAGAGAGGCCGGGTGTTTCTGCTGTGTGAGGTCTCTGGGTGCTGTCCTTCATGTGTACACACATATTTCACCGTTTGATAGAGCTGCACAACAGATGACATCAATGTCAGCGCGACTCTTTGATACATATACAGCCTGAATGAGGAGAGTTCATTTGGTATATACGGCATAAAATGGGGCCTTTTGACAGTTACTATATGATGTTTAAATATATTGTTAGACTGAGATATAGATGCAGACTGACTGCACTAAAGACTACTTATAGAAAATGAAATGAACTGACAGTGGGATGATCATATGGAGTCCAGCTGCTTAAAGGCAAAACGCTACATTCAACTCCAGTAAACTTCACACAGCATGTCCGCCCTGTAGTAACACTACACAAGGTGCCATAAGCTGCCATCTAGAACATTATGTGTGTACATGGGAGGCTGCTGGTAAATGTAGTGTTCTCTTTAACAGGGATCTTCCACGGTAGTGCTGGGGGCATGAGCTCAGGACACACATGGCACTGAGGGACACCAGAGCGGTCCTACCAAATCCCGTTAGGTAAGCCTGGGTTAGTGATTCCACGCTGCGAGACACTGGCTAGCAGATCCGTCACGTTCCCACTACATCAAAGGAAAGTGCAGCGCTACACTCCCTCCCCCAACACACACACACACACACACACACCCCTCTTCCTTGCCATGAGGATCTGCAATTGAGGGTCCAAGGGGAAAAAGAGTGTACAGCAAAGGAGAGGGAGCTCTCTAAACTCTCCCCACCACAGCAGCAAAACTTGGCTTTAAAAAAAAAAAAAGAAGAAGAAGAAGAAATCAGCAATTCTATTCATTTCTCTCTTCAAGCTGTTGCCCTTGACCATAAGAACGATGATCACCAACACATCTTAACAGTCCGGTGAAAAACCTTGTACTATATCTCTGCACTATCAACGTTTCAGAAGCAGGAGCACACAGTTGTGTTTTTATCTTGTCAACGATGCATTTCTAAGTTTACTCAGAGGGTTTTGGTGGGATGTCATGAGCTCAAGAGGCTGCAGGATTTGTTTAAAACTATAGAGGAGCATGTGAAACAGGAGTTTTTAGTGGTTTTAACTAAAGGGAGGGGTGTTTATGTGACAACAGCTCCACGCTCTGAGAATGGATTTCAGGTCATTTAAAAATATGTTCTGCCAATCACATGCACATTGATCTTTATTTAGAAACTGCCATTTCCACATCCTGACTGGTGTTTAGGAGGCTGAAGGATCACTGATTGAAAGATAAGACAAAGCCCATCAAAGCAGTGAACTTTTATTCCTCTGCACATCAAGCCTGCACTGAAGACATCCTGGATGCTTTGAAGATCACACTTCACAACCACTATGGGAGGTATTATGTTAATTCTGACCAAAACTGTAGAAACCAAGCTTGTAATCACTGCATGTAGACAGGTCTGTCCACAAAGGTACGGCAGTGATTGAGAGAAACACTGATCAAGACAACAGAAAAGACAATCACCGTCCGTTTTCTGCAGTAACCTCATTTCTCCGTCTGCTGTTTAAACTAGAAAATGTGCTTCCTTAATCTGGGTAACAGACTAAAATAAACTTAACACAGCTTGATTTCAAAGCTGTGCACATCCTAAAACTGGATTCTGAGTCAGACCAAAACTGAAATAAATAAACTAAGTTAATTTCCGCAGCCAAACAGAAGGTCAATTGTACATTTTACACACATTTGCACAATAAAAATATCTGTACCATCAGTACAGAGCCTGTCCTGTCACTGTGTCAGTCCTTATGAAAATTTATCTCTGCAAGCTGAATAGTCATACTTATCACTAATACACTTAAAATATATTTGCCAATTTCCTGTTTGGACTAAACGGTGTCCATAAAATGTAGGTAAGATGATGAATAATTAGTCTCAGAGAGGTACATGTGATAATCATTGTAAATTATATATAATCAGGAACCAGTTCAGACAAACATGATGCACTTTTGCTCCTTTAATGAAGGAGGTCCATCACATACCGATGAAATGGTTTTCACTCTCACTGAACTTTCAGCCTGCAGATCCTGCATCCTAAAACAGCTATGGGTTTACAGAAACATCAGTGTATTTATAACACACCAGCTCCTCTTTGAAGTGGTCAGTGTTGTTTTAAATCCACATTAACCATACAGCAAATGAAAGTGAACACCATCAGGCATCTTGACACCAAAATCTCAGCTCTTGTGGCGGAGGCGACCTATCGAGCTCCGGGGCCCTAAAATCTGCTGACAATCAGCAACTCCCAACAGCTCCATCATGACTGGACGGCATGTGCAGGAATGTCATGGTCAATGGAAATCAATCTAAACTACTGGGATTGGGGGCGGCGGTGGGGCTAGGGATGGAAGAGAATGAAAGAGAGAATGTGCCTTTGATCTCGGTGAAAACCGATCCCAGGCCTGCAGATACTGCGGCTGCGATGGCCAGCAGCAGAGGCAGCAATCTGACATCAGTGAGAACGCCAGAGGACTCATGTTCCGTGATCCTTCCACCAAGCCTCTGCTCTTTTTATTGGATAAGTGAGAGAAACGTATATAAAATGACTACCGTTTTATTGAAGACAGCGAGAGGGTTGAAAATTGGGCGCAAAAAAAAAAAAAAAAAAAAAAGCAGCCATGGTAAATGAAATGAAAGCGGGGCTTTAAAAGTTTTGGCAGCGAGTACACCGCCTAACTGCCTGGCCTAATTCATCTGCAGTGAGGGGTAATTTCCTCTCCTACAGTCAGCTGGTCTCCATACAGACCTATGAGTTTTTCATAGCGTACAATAGAATAATTGATAAAATTGACCAGAAAACAAGCCATAAAAAGAAAATTTGGAAACCATCATAGCCCACATTTCATAAACTCCTCTATTTGTAAACTGAGGAGAGTGAATCAAGAGGTAATGGAGATCATGTTTTCTCCACAATGTCACATACTTTCACCCTCTGCAGCTCTGGCAGAGGGGAGGCAATGCAATTTTAACATCATCCCGTGATAGAGTTGCGTATGATTGAAGATCCTTTACACACAGCATGTGGCATCTGCCCCCGACAATCACATCTGCCTCCGAAAGCCGATTCTTACTGCAACACATAACCCACGTTTCAAAACTTCACCCTGATGAAACTCAGTCATAGGCACAGAGAAAGCACAAACAACCCAGGGCTTTAGCTTCTCCTGCATCATGTGTGAGCGTTTCCTGTATGGAGGCACCAAACCATAGCCAGACTGAGGCCGGTTATCTTCCCAAAGTGTGACACAGAGACGTGGACAGAGCAGGATTAGAGTGGACAGCTGCTGGTGCGCCCTGCATTTTTATGTCTGTCTTGAGAGGAGAAATTTGCAAATGGGACAGACACAGGAAGCCGCCAGTCAGAGACCTGCAGCTGGCCTGAAATTAATACCGTTACAGGGAACCATTTCTCAGACAACACACGCCACCCCTGGACAGTACTGTTAACTCCTCTGTAAGGCAGCCTGAGAGACATGATGCTGCCTTCAGGCCTCCTCAATCATGCTGGGCTAATTACAGGGCTTACTTGGGTCATGTAGACATGCATCACCTCAGATTTTAACAAGATGAGAAACACTTTATATCTCATGCTAATCTGCTGGAAAATATGGCAGGCATTTGGTTTCCAAGGGTCACATATGGTTGTCAAGGGGACGGATGTCAACAATGCTAGTGCACAGAGATACTACACAACAACAACAACAACGACGTCACAAACATTAAACGCTCCGAACGTGTGGAGGTGAATTTTATCTCTATTAGATCAAAAGGTTTAAATTTGTTACAGGGAAAAGTCCTGAAACACTGTCTTTAATTAATCAATTCTTTCATTTCTGTTAATCCCCAATTCATCATTTTAGGTGTAAGTTGTTGGTCTATAAAATTTAAATGATCTGTGAATATTACAGGGATGGTTCTCTCATAGAAACCAAGCGTGTTGGTAGGGTTATGAAATCAAAACAACCGAATAGGCAATTAATAGTTTGACCTCTTAAATATTAAAAAAAAAAAAGTGTATATCACAAGTTTTCACAGCACATTGCAGATTGCTTATTTTCTCAAACCAGCAATCCAGACCACAAACTACTCAATTTACAATGATTGGAAATGGAGACATGCATAAAAATGTTTGCAATTCTTGCTGAATTAGGAACAAAGTCAACTATCAAAAAAAAAATTGATCTGGATAAAGGTCCCAAGTTTGCAACACTTTAACATGTCTTAAAGTCCCGATTTGAGTCTTGAAATTCTTTTAAAGTTCTGTGATTCTTTAATGAAATTCAGTCTCAGTTTTTGCATGAAAATAACTGATAAAGTCAATGACATTTAATATCATAAGCAATGAATTAAAAGCGAGACAGTGTAACTCACGAGAGACACCTCACAGTCTACGTGTAGGTAAATCAACAGGTTGTCTCTTCAGTCTGTAGGCTCATTGTTACAATACCAGAATATGTGGCAGAGCTTCCAAACAACTTTTCTGCAGTACCAGAAATTGTGCCCAAACTTGTGTTTGACCAGAACAGGTGTAAGACAAAGTTAAACCTCAGCTGTCCATCTTCATACACCATGCTTGTTTTTGCTTTTCAACCCTCAAGCACATGATAATAAACAAAGTGTATTTGTTGTTGCAGACTCAGCTTCACTTTACCACCTTTTACTGCAGTTAAATATAAACCTTGTACTTCCAATCCCTCAAAGAAAATAACCAATTTCATGCCTCAAATATACACCAATAATTAAATTGGCAATAATTTATTTTCTGACTGATAAAAATTTGATTTTAAAAATATATATCCATGCCATACACAATTATGAGAGGCTTATACCTTTAACTGACGACGCAGAGATGTTCAGACATTTTGCTGATTTTTGATTTGTCTGACTCAGGTGAAAAGTTTTTGACATTCTCACCTCTGAATTCACGACTAAACCCACAGCATTTTATGTCCTGATATCGTACGAGTTAAACTGATAAAAGAAGAGCTGGTACTGACCGTTCTGGGCATGGGTGGCGAGAGGGAGCCATTGTTCATGTAGGAATCGTTGTTCATGTTACTCATCATGATGTAGCCTGGGTAGCCTGGGTACGGATGGCCTTTGCTGTACATGTCTTGGTGCTTTCCTGATAAAAATAAATGAATAAATAAAAAGGCGGAAAAATATAGGAGTCAGATTGCAGAAGGCCCAGAGATGGATCAGAAGGTTCATCAAACAAGATTTAAATAGCCAGCATTCAAACTCTCCCTGGACTGGGGCTTTAAATACAAACAAATCTTGAGAATGATGAATTTCAAATGTGGTTAGACAATGAATAAAGCAGGTAATAACGACAAATCTGAACACAAAGTTACGCTTCTGCCTGTTTGGATGCTGTAATGGTATCACTGTCGATCGCTTTAACCCGTGCCCTATTTTGCCTCAGCCTTTTGTTTGTGCCCTTTCTTCCCGTCTTGCAGAGGAGGGTCGCATTATACAGAGGAACAATGGAGCCCCTCTGTGCCAATTAGCACCAATTAGAAGAACATACAGACTGTGTCAAAACAGGAGACGCCCCAACTGTTCCTCTACGCCTTTGACCTGAGAGGGAGAGCTTTATACAAGAGGCCTCAATACAGCGCCACTCGCCACTCAACTGTGCGCTGCGTAACAAGGCCGGGGTGTGGGGGGTGGCAGTGTTTGTGGTACACAGCCTGATGGCAACATGGATCTTTATTGTGAAGAAAGCCAGCGTTTGGTTTGAGGGGGATCCTATTCAGGAGCGAAAGGGGAACAAAGAGGAGACACACTCCTCCTCAAAGCCCTGTAATGATGACCCCCAGCCGTGGGGTCACACTACAATAGCCAGAGAGCGACAAGCCCCGAGCAGCAGCAACACGTTGCATGTGACAGTGCAACCGGAGAGCTCATGCATGTGGGGGAAACTGCGTAGTAAGACACACAAGAGCCAGACAGAAAAGTGATTTTGAATGATCTTCAATTGTAGGCTCGTGCCACTTTTCCATAATAATCATTCCCAGATTAAAACATGAGGGGAAAAAGTGGAGAATCATCCTCCTTTCACTTCAAGAATTCTTTGTTTTCCCACTTCTGCAGGCGCCCTCATCTGTGAGGTAGGTAACAGGTAGCTGTGTCCATGAAGGTACAGCATGTCCAGACTAGACCTGGATCAGAGATTATCTGTCTGAGAGCAGCACAAACGGGGGTTCTGATAAGAAAAGTACCAACAGTGCAACAGTGTGACTGATCACTTCTGTTGGATGGGGAGTGGAAGGGAAGAAACTGAGCTGCTGCTTTCTCACACTCACCTCAAGTTACAGCGAATTATTCTGAAAATCCTGGTGGTTTTTGCTGCAGCTGAATGTCCTATAAAGCATGCTCATTTAACAAGCTCTCGCTCAAGGCTGTGTCACTTACCATCATCCGGATGGTCTCTGTGTTTTTCATGATATGAATCTTGCGGTATTTGGGACTGTCTAGCTGCCTGTAAAAAAAAGAAGAAGGGAAAAAAAAAAGTCAGAAATGAAATGATGGTGAGGCAGTTACACAGACAGACGTGGTGATACGGTCAGACACCCACAAACACTGCTGGGGCAAATGCCGTCCCTTTGCTTGTCACCAAAGCAGAACAAGATCGCACACACACACCCAAACACACACACTACTATCTATAGAGGGGTGATGGAGCAGCCTGCATCAAAGCTTCAAAAGAACCACTTAATTAAGCTTCTTGTCCTTAAGGAGCTTACAAATTAACTTGTTTTCAATACCATAGGTCCACTCTCATTTTCATCTGCCAGTGTAAGCCTCCTTCTAAATTCAAATAAATATAGTGTATTTGTGTTATAAATTAAAAGCCTCGGTGGAAAGTGAAATATAATCAGCCCATAAAAAACAGGAAATGGTGCAGACAGTTTCTGCTTAAAAAAAAGAAAGAAAGAAAGAAAGAAAAATGCCCTTCACTTTGCACATCCATTTCCTTTCTCTTTTCAAATCAGAATTGGGAAGAGAACCTCTTTTTTGGAGTTCAGACCCCTCAGGATGGCTTCAAGCTGAGCGAAGGGAACTTCACTGGATTCCTAATTAACATTCTGCCTCTGTCTCATGCGTCTCCAGGACATTTCGGTGGTGAATGTGTACAGCTTCGTTCAGGATGTGCCCAAAATTTCATTAACACTGCGGTTAATGACAAAACAGCCAACTAACTTGGTAATGGAGTTGAAGCTGCAGCCTGCATCCTGAGGTCAGTGCACGGGTGGATGGATGCAGGGGGAAAAAAAAACTATTCTTTTAAGGCGTGATGTTTCATACCTACCCCGTGTCTTCGTGTGTTCTAATAAAATGCCATCTTGCAAGTAGAGAATGCACAGCAGGAGAGTAATAATTTTAGAGACATTAAAAATTCAGCATTAATAATCCCTCCATTGAGATTCTATAGGCATTTACATACACAATGAATTCAACACATTTATACATTTAAAAACATCTTCCGATAGACCCATCCTGCTCTTAATATTCTTCAATCTGATCAGTGACAAAACAAATCTAACTGTAAATGTCTTTAATATATTTCTCAGCATCAAAACATTGCTAAAATAAATTACAGGAAGCAGCAAACGATAATAATAATAATAATAATAATAATAATATTTTAAATCAGCAGGAAACAAAAATGCAAAAATCACATCCTGATAACAAAATAATTAGACAGTGTCTTTTTCTTTTAAGGGTTGCATTTTAAAAGCTTCAAGCTTTGAAGTAAATTAATAATCTTGTTTGTCAGTGGGTTTAAAGCCATGTGTGCTAAACAGATTCATGTGCTGGTGTTTACAGCTGCTGAGGGTTACAGTGCACCAAAGCAAACACAGCTATTAGCCTACTTCTCACAGGCAGGCAGCACACAAGGCCCCAATTCTTACATCCAAAAATATATTTTATTGATTTTAATTTTTCAATCCAAATTCACTGTGAACTCAGGGAATATATCTGATACAGAGGGTCAATACATTTAGGCCTCTGCTGTCTGCAGTGTGGAGATTATTGAGCAGTGAGGATGTGGTGTTTAGAGGAGCATCTTTCTGGGGTTGGACCTGGATCTGTGGACCATTAGTGGCATCATTAAAGCTATTAAATTTCAATTTAAATAGAATACACGCTGTGAGAAAGAGGAGGCTGTATATGCACCTGTACATTATCAAATCAGATGACACAAAATGCAGAATATACTACATAAAACTAAGCAAACTTCAGGACCTCCACAGACAGATATAAAACATTATTAGGGCTGCATTGTTAATTTCCGTTTAGGTGCAGATCATTCATCTTTTTTTTTTTTCTTTTTTATTTGACAAATCATTGAGGTAAACTCATTAAAATCAAAGAGCCGAAAGCTGTATGAAAACCAGGACCTTTCCTGATTAAAAGGATAAAACAACTTAGTTTAGAGCAGCTGCTTCTGTGGGCTGTTTCCCCTCTCTGATGGAGTTCAGAGCTGATACACACCTTCCTCATCATTCACCACATCACACACACTCTCTCTCTCTCTCACACACACACACACACACACACACACACAGACACACACACTTACATTACTCACATCGTGACTGTTGCTGTTGGGGCTGCTCTCCGACTCGTTAACCAGAGATGACTTGATGTCCGCCAGGTCTCCCTCTTCCTCCGAGTGGCTGAGTTCGGCGAAGATCTGCTCCTTCTGCGGGTCTCCTTCGTCTTTGAACGGGATCATTTCATCCGTGGCGCACAGCTCCGGGTCTCCACCGCCGCCGCCTGATAACTGTGGCATTTTGCTTTTGTTTTGTTTGTTTTTTTTAAATTATTATTAATATTTCAAATGTTTTAATCTGTTTGCTTCACCAAGAAAACTGAAGGCAACACACGCCACAACTGTCCCGAGACTACAGAGAGGGGTGAGGGGGAAATCTCCCACTAAAATCCCCCGAACAACCGAGTGGGAAAACCGTTCCCCCCTGCGTTTAACCGGAGCTTCGACCGTGAGTCAGTTGGAGAGGAAGCGGCGTGCAAACACGCTGCCGGTGTGTTTTTAACTGAAGCAACAGGAGGAGTGAGGCTGCCGCTGCTGCTGCTGCTGCTGTTGTCGGCGTCCCCCGGTTTTCTTTTTACACCACGAGAGTTTCAACTAAAAACAGTGAAACTCAGACCCGGAAAAGTTGAGATGTAGAGGGTCGGAATGAGAGTCCGGAGCACGCCTCAATGTCATGAGGAAAAAATAAAAAAAAACAGAGGGAGAGAAACCACGAGTTAAAATCTCATCACTAGTTTTTCAGTCAACACACGCACAAGTAACGGTGGATATGGTCCAGATAGAAAAAAAGAACAACGCTAAAAAAGTGCATTTATATAAAAAGTGTGAGAAGGTATTTCCTCGGTGGTCCAGTGAAGAAGCTCATTGAAAGTAGGAGAGAAAAAAACCTCCTCGGTGGGCTAACAGACAAAAGTAAAACACCGTGTGGAGGTGAAAAGGTAAACTGATGGATGTGTGCAGCTGGAGGAAAAGCACACTTTTACCGGTCAGTCAAGACAACGAGCGACGAGCTGAAGCCGCCTTCATGCTTCAAAATACATCCTGAGAGCTGGTTCTGGTGAGGAGGGATTAAAGCGAAAAAGTCGTAAAACAATAATAAAAAAAACCCAGAAGATAGAGAGGAAAAGACGCCGTGGACCGACTTCCCACTGCTCCCCGCACTGCTTCACAGTGTAATGTAACCAGTGTGTGTATGTGTGTGTTGGTAATGTAGCCGTGCTCCCTCCTCCTCCTCCCCCCTCCCCTCCTCCTCCTCCTCTTTCTCTCTCTCTCTTCAGTCACTGGAAGGAAGGAGAGATGAAAGGGAAGCCGAGGCTCTGATTGACACCGCACCGATTGACACTCCTCCTGAGAGAGAGGTTTCTACTCAGCTCACAACAAATGGGCAGACAGCAGAGGAAGGAGAGGGAGAGGCAGAGACTCTCTCTCTGTCTGTCTGTCTCTCTCGGTGTGTGATGGGTTAAAACAATCACCATAAATAAAAATGATAATAGAAATAGAGAAGAAGAAGAAGACAGGCTCAGGCTTGTATTGGACGAATACGTGGAATTTAAGTCTAAACGCAAGAAATGGCAATAGTATTATTTTCACAAGAAATACCCGGAGTTAAAGAGATTTATTATTTATTTCTTCTTTATGGTTTTATTTAGCTACACCTGGGACAAAAGGGGTGTGTCTGTTTTTTTAATCCCACCCTGAACAATGTGTGCAAATATTAAATTTACGTTATTGCTATTCAACAAAATCACGCATTTAAGATTTAAGAGATAACAAAATGTGATATAACGATCTAACGAAATAACTGAGAAGAGGCCAGGGGTCTTTAAACTTCTGCAGGTAATATCAAAAATATCAAATTTTAATCCTCAAACACCCTCCTGATCTGTTATTGTCTGATCAGAGATTATATCAATTCATTATTAGCACACAAATAAAAAAAAAACCAAGAATATGAAACATTATTTTATACAGTGATTATTGGAGATACATTGAATAAACAGAGGATTAATTAAGAATAAAAAATGTGTGAGAAAAGGCCACGGACACGAAGGAAAAACAGTTTAAAAGAACAGAAGAATTTGAGGCATTGAGTCTCTAATATTTCATGAGAAAATACAGGAAAAAGAAAAAGGAAAATAAACAGAAAAAAAGAGCCTGGTGGAAGTGGCGTGCTTTCTGCGTCTGTCTGAGCAGAGAGAGATTGCGTGAGAATCAAAGTTGGGATGGGGAGGCAGATCTTTATAAAGCGCGGAGGTGGGGTTAGCGGGGCGGAGCCGCGGCTGCCTTTGATCTTGCGGCGGCTGGCTCTTTCATCCCCGAGCTCCCCCCCACCCCCTTCCCTCCACCTCCTCCCCTCCCCTCCCAACCCCACCACCACCCTCTCTCCCTCCCTCCTCGCTCTCCCTCGCCTTTGTATGACTAAATTTGGTCCGAGTGTGGAGCCGGGCCAACATTTCCACGTGTGCGTTCATCCCAGCTGAGAGAGAGAGAGAGAGGGAGGAGAGAGAGAGAGAGAGAGAGAGAGAAGGGGTTCTCTTCCGGGTAAGGAGACAGCGAGAGAGAAAAAAAAGATCAAAAGCTTTGGGGTTTTGGAAGCGGAGTGTGGATTCAAAAGAGCCGAGACTGGCTGCATTCCAGAGTATAGCGGAAAGCGCGCGCACCCTCCTCCTCCTCCTCCTTACACGCGCCCACATACAAGAGTACGCACGTGCACGCACGCACGCGAGATACAGGCACTAACACGCGCATTAGTACAGCGCACACACACACACAAACAGACAGAGTTAATTAAAAAGATTTCACACAGGCAGACCCGAACAACCAAACCTTTCATTTATAAAAACCCTTTAACATTATATTTCATGTTTCCAGCCAAAAAAAAAGAAGTGATGTGATACAAGGTATAAACTGGCTGTTTTCCTTCCCACTCTGTAGAAAGTGTTGGTTCTACTTCATTACACTGCTTCTTTAATTTAATTAGCCGCCACTTTTTTTCTGGCAGAATTTGAAATGATGCTACCTCCATCAACCGCCACCCGAAAACTACGCTCACAGGAACAACCTAATTTTCTTTAAATTCTTCCGTGGCTTTCCCAGCATTCACCTTGGCTATGGTTTCAGATCAGGGGGCATTAAGGCCTGTTAAGATACTAAAAAGAGACAGTGCAGGCCTGCAGGGCCTGAGCTAAGAGGTGAGGAGATCCAAACTGTGAAAGCAGATTAAATAAACCACAGGACTAAATGATTCATATTTGGTTTTGGTTTATTGGCATTGTAATATATTATAAAATACAACATATACAAGACTTTGTTAGGGATACTGGTCCTAATCCTAACCCCCGGCCTTCTTTTAACAACTCAGGAACACACACTACATTGTTTTACTGCCTTCATGACATTTCCTGTTTTTATGAGAGTTAAAACATAAACATGATTTTGAACTGATTCAGTTTTTTTTTTTTTAAATAACACATCAGTTCTGGTTGGGGTCTCAGAGAAGCTAGCTGTAAAACATCATTAAATACAAAGGATTTTCATTTGCTCTACATCTGTGATCTATGCTGACAAAACAAACAGGTCTGATTGAATTTCTGTTATTGGATTTTTAAAGGTTGAACAGGTAGTTCGACCTCTCTGGTGTATAAACAGCTCTATGTAGAACAGAAAAAAACAATTCTTTGTCAGAGAATGATTTTTTATCACACAGCATGGATACATTTTGGCCCCTATAATATTTCAAACATGAAACATTTCATTTTTTGGTGTAATGATCCTTTATGATCATATTTTCTTATTTTTATTAAATGTGCAAACCCAAAGTAAAGGGTTACTCTAATAATTGTTATTTTATTGAATCCAATGTGTAAAAAAAAAAAGAAGCAGAAAACAGTAATAATAATTGAAAAATCAACTAGTATTTAAAAAATTAGATGTTGAATTATTTTTTATTCCTTTTATACACACAGCAGTGAGTTCTGTGGGACCTCAGTTAATGAGGAAGTGAAGTGGAAGTCAATAAAACACACAAGGGTTGATTAAGATTAAAACAGGCTGAAAACATGTCTGATCAAAGAAATATTGAGATTAAATGTTACTAGAAAATTGAATAAGAAAAAAGACAATAGATTTTTTTTTTAAATAAGCAGACAAAGGAGATGGAGGCACCCCAGAAAAAAATCATAAAAGAAAAAACATCAAGGAATTAAGAAGCAAAGCAAAAGTATGAATATTATTGTAGAATATTGTTGCTGTTGTTGCACATTTCAAATAAAGCTAAAGGAACAAGGAAATAAATACGATTTAATTTGGTTTCATGTGTTCTTTTCCAAAAGAACCTAAAAGTTTACTGGAATTTGATATTCTGGTCTTTAAAGTGGAAGCAGAGTTTGTGAAGTCTTGGGTTAGAGAGAGATTTATTATTTATTGTCCTGTGCTTCGAGGAGAGAGAACCACTGCGGAGTCCATCTTCCTGATTAGAGGGCCTGAGTGGAGGAGGAGGTCATTTGTTCACCTGATGTTCATATTTCACCGAGGAGATACAGATTTTTATTTTTCATCGTCTTTTTCATTTATTTAATGAGCACTGTTCCCCGCAGCAGAATAAACCGGCAGAGATAAAGACGAAGCTTTTGTTTGCTGTGTAATGATTCCAGTTTAGTGACTTGATGACAAGGCAACAAACGACAGCCTTTCTAATGAAGCTGCTGTCACAAACACCTTACACACTTTCCCCTGACATCAAAATACATTATACTCTCCGGCGAGGCTCTGCATGTGTTAAAATAACCAGGAAAGTTGGTGTGGAGAGAAAAGAGAGAGAGAAAGAGAGAGAAGGAAGGAGGGGAGGAAAAAAAACAGAGCTACATTAGCATTTCTCTCCTAATGAGTTCATAAGAGTGACCCCTCTGGATCTCACATGAAAAGGAAGATTTCCTGCTGCGCTGTGACCTGAATTCAGTTGTCTCTCACTTTAGATATTACATTTTGCATGTTGTATAAGGAAGGAATATATCTATACACAGGGCATAATTTATCACCAGCACATTTCAATCCCTTATCTCCCTGCTTAAAGACCAGCAGTCTAATCTGAAACAGGAGATAAATATATGATATGATACACACATCATGGTGACATGGTGCAAAGTGTTGATGAACATAATGCATATTTAGCATATTTAGTTTTATAGGCTGTTTTTCCCCTCCTTTATAAAGTTAGGAGAGGATATCAGTTTAGTAGACAATATGAATTGTGTCAAACAAAATGCTCTTTGTTGGAACAACATTCAGTCAAGGTCCTCTTTAGATCTATTATTGTCTCATCTTTTATCTGTTCTATTTTCATTGCAAATGCATAATACTTCAAACAGAAATTAGCCTAATTATCTCCAGTTCTCTTATTGTGCTGCGTATGTGTGTGTGTGTGTGTGTTTTCAGTGTGTGTGTGATATCAGTCTGTTAAGTGTGTGATGATTTGTCAATATCAGCTCCTGAATTCACTCACCAGCCAGGTGAGTTGAGTTGTGAAATCTCTGCAGTCTATTCCACCTGCTCGTCATTCATAACAACTTCCTTGATGTAGAAATTATAGCCCTCGTGCTCGCAGCCACCTCCAAGAAAACGACAGGAAACAAACATCAAATTATGATGAAAAGAACTTGCAATTAAAGCCAAGAAAAGACACCATTTATCAGACGTGCAAATCAAAAACGGGGGAGGTCCGAGGTGAGTGATTATTTGTGCTGCTCTTTGGTTGGTGGAAGATGAGTCACCTTCTTGAAGGAAGGGGGAGGAGGGGGAGGGTTATCTTTAGGGTAAGGTGAAGGAAGAGAGGGGACGTGTGATCTGTTGATTTATGGCAGCGCTGCTGTCAGGAGTCTGTCTCAGACAAACTGTCATTAAAATGAAATTATCTCCTTGATGGAAAAGGAGGGGAATTTGTCATGCAATGTATATATTTTTGTTCAATTTGGAAAGGAGAGGTTTGAGTATAGGAAAAGAAAGAAAGAGTATACAGCCATGCTAGCAACTTTGAGCTAAATGCTAACATGCTTACAATGGTATAATGTTTACCCTGTTCACCATTCGAGTTTAGCATGCTAACATTTGCTATTAGCACTGAACACTAAGCACAGCTGAAGTTGATTGGAGGAGTCATTGAAATTCATCATCTGGGAACCACGAACATCATCTAGCAAATGTTGAGATGTTTTACGTGGTGACTGAAATTGTTTGACCTGCAGGTGGAGCTAGAGGAAAGGTCAAGGGGTCAGCAAAATCGTTAGGATTCATCATCTGGGGACCCTGAATTTCCATACACACATAGTTACTGAGATATTTCAAGTCATAGACCAGCATTGCCATGTTGCTACCATGGCTAAAACAAAATGAAACACTGCAACATTTTTCTACATTTGAAACAATACACTTGAAAAACAAGTTTCCTTAGGGGGATCCACTCCTCTGCCTGTGGTAGATATTATCAAATCCAATCAGGGGACTCATCCATTGATGTCCTCGCAAAGAGATAAAGAGTGATTCACGCCATGCGGCACCTGACTCCACCCTCGTATCCTCACTCGTCAGTGATGCTGACAGAGGAGAGAGAGGAGCTCCTCAGAGAAAGTGAGGGATCATTTTTCCTTTGAGACTTGGCTCACACTCACAGGAGAGACAATATTAACTTACATTCTCCAGGCTTCAAAAACCAGAGGGCTTGCATGCCGCCATTGCTACAAAACAACGTGGACCGACGTGCACATGCATGGACACAGTCTTCATCTCTTGGCTGACTGTCTCAACACACAACAAGTCCACACCGTGCACTCAGACTCAGAGGTGCTGCCTGGCTGCAGCCAAAAGAAAAATCCTCTGGAGCATATAATATCATGACAGGCAGAGTTTCTCCTCCATGTGTGTACATGCAGCCTTGTCCCGCTGTCACTCCTGAAGACTAATGGGCAGATTAACACTTGGCTGACTTAGGTGCCTTGAGGGGAAGTGATGGTGAGGGTGTTTACATACAAACTTCACCCAGCTGGGTCGGACACCTTCTCTGCAGCCAAAAGGAATTCATGAAAAACTGCTGAGCTCGTCTGTTGGCACCATGGTTTTCTATTGTTGATAGGGGCAGTTGTTTAACTATGAAATGACCACAAAACACACTGCAACACACTGAAATCAGGAAGATCAGAAAAAGCTCTTCTTTAGCGGTCAAGTTTGGAGGTATTTCCTTCAGTGACTCTGTGGGAAAGGGCAACGTCTCCACTGGTGTAATTGATGAGGTTAGAGAGGCATGACAAGGCTCCTTTTTATTGCAGGGAGACTACATATGTCCAGAGGCTGGCCGAGCTTCACCACCAGCCGTCCTCCTCTGAGCGCCGCTGCGTTGTGTGCTACATTCTTCAGGTCCAGAGGGGAAGTGGCCCGGTCCTCTCTGTGCATGCAGCTACTCCTTTCATCCCACTGTGTTATTGGAGAAGGCATTGAGCGTTGCGTCAGGCCCTGCTGTGTCAGGGTCAGGGGTCAGAGCTGACCTGCTAAGAGGTCGCGGGGCCCCCATCCAGTCTGTAATCAAGCACACAGCACACCTCGCTGACCCCGCTCCTCGGTCTGCGCCCACTACCCAGCCTCCGCCCGCCTCGGCTGCCTGAGATCAAACAGGGAGCGGTGGTACCTCTGGCCCTGTGTTATCAGCCTGGGTGTCTCATCATATCAACACACAGGGCTAAACAGTAAACACAGCCAGCCTGCTTTCACTCACTCTGTGTGTGTGTGTGTGTGTGTGTGTGTGTGTGTGGTGTGTGTGTGTGAGTGCAAGCTTGTGTTCATATCAGTATCGAAAGTGTGTGCATGACTGCACCCAGGAGCATGAAGGTAAGGGTTTTTAAGGTAAGGCATTTTTTTCTTTTTTAATGTATTTTTTTTATCAATTCTGATTTAGATTTTGATTCTGTTCATAATTTCTGGCTCTAATAGAAAACTGTTCAGTAAGTTTAAGTGCAGTATTTGTTTAAAGTGCTTTTTGTGGCCACTTAGGGCTGCAGAGGTATAAACACTCAAACTGACACATGTAAAATTCATGCAGTTCAACCCTGTCTCCTAGAAATTCTGTTTCAAAAAAGCTTGGTAAGAAACATACATACACTTTCTATTAACATAATGAGGATATGCTGTAAATTTTATCTATATGGTAAGTCACAAATATGTTAATTCTAAACGTAATCCAGCATTTGCTACACAACGATTTGCTGTGGCAGTCTATATAAATGTAATTTCCAGGAGAAAGAGTTGTACAGTCTCTTATTTTATACATCCTGCAGACACAGAACAACATTAACATTTGAAATCATGTTTCAAATGACCTGATGACTTTTAAGTCCAATATTCATTCTGCTTTTAGCTCCGTCTTTGGTCCCTACCGACGTTTAAAGTAAATGTCTGGTGCTTTAGCTACAAAATATTCTACTATGTTCATTCAACAGCTTGTTGATTACCCTCTGGCTCTAAGAGTAGTGTGTGTTTTCTCTCCCTCCTCTGAGTGGAACTGGTACTGATGAGACTCAATCATAACAAAGTCACAGGCTGCAAAACCAAAACACTGAGCTGAAAGAACTGGAAAAGGCACAGCAGAGTCAGATGATAACTCTCAGTGAGCGACCACATTTACAGACACAATTATCTGACTCACTGTTATAAAAACTATTGATTAGAGCAGCTTTAAGTTGCTATAAACAGTCATTTGTCCGGAATTTAAGTGAAATTAAAAAAAAAACATGTTTGGTTTGTTTGGAAGTGTTTCAGTTTTGAGTAAGTCTCTGACGCTCACAGTCATTGTGTTTCTGACTGGGGTCATGTGGCTCATTGGGTTTGTTTAAAGCTCGTTCACGTCTATTTAAATGTACATACACTGTGGGATTAGTCTGGGCAGTGGCATCTCTGCTGCGGTGACAGGCGAAGACGGCCTGTGTAAAGAGAGAGAGAAATATTTAACCAGGTTGGTGGCTGATTTCCTGTGAGCGCCAGCCTACACCATCAGGATATTAACTGTTAAAACCACTGGAGTGTGATTCTTACTGGCACTGATTGATTTCTGCAAGTCTCACAGAGGAAACGTCCACAATTCCCGGGAGTTGTTACTAGAGAGGAAAGCATTTCCAGACACAGGCACATGCTGCCAATTTGACAGGTTTAGTTAGGCACCTTGGCTCCGCTCCTTTTTTGTATTTAAAAAGCATCAGATGAGTGTTTTTTTTTTTTTTTTTAAGGCAGGCGTGTTTGACTATTTCAGAGGGGGGAAAAAACTAATTTCTTTCCTTTGTCTGAGGGTTTCCCCCCCACATCTCCCAACATGAAGAAATAGTTGCAAATGAGTCATTTCTTCTTGGCAGGCCTCAGGCGAGAGAAAGAAACAGACCGGCCGTGTTCTGGAGCAGACGTTTTACTTATCCTGTCAGTGCTTTAATTACTCCTGATAAAAGCGGTGATAACTGATATTGATATTAATTTTCTGTAATATCTTAAATTACATCTTGATCGTTGTATTGACTTTAACGTAACGTGATCAGACGCTGTTTTAAAAGTTGCGTCTGGGTTTGTGTGCAAGTAAGAAAACGATTTTGGAAAATGAGGTTTGTGTTTGTGTGCATGCATGACTTCATGTGTTGGTAAAAGAGTGCGTTACTGTTCTTGTCGGTCAGGGTCGGGGATATCAAAGACATACCTCGTCTCTCAGTAACTGGCCTTCATTTCTGGGCTCACTCTAAACTCAAAATGTCAGATTTTCCCCTCCTAGTTCCTCTGAGCTCCAACATGTGGTTGCAGGTAATATTTCTGAAGTGCGATATATACAGTATGGGGGGCCCGAGACGCAGTGTCTACAGCCTGTTTTGTCTTGTTGCTTGTTTTATTACAACAGCAATATGTGGCCAGGAGAGCGTTTGAACTCTTGGCCTCAGTCTCGCCCAACACACAGCCCAATTTGAGCCAAATTCGAAACAGTAAAATCCCAGAGGATGTATAGTAAAGTAGCGGTGCCAAAATCCTTGTTGCCCTGCCTCGCCCTGCCATCTGCTTCATAAAGTGTAGTCACGAAAGGTCTGAGAGAGAGAGATTTAGTGCCACCACACCTTAAAGAAATTTGACAAAGCTCAGCCAAAGGGCCACACTCTGTAAACACTCATACCATTTTTCCAAATTTCCTTGCGTGTAATTAAAATAGATATGGGGGAAGGCGTTTCATTCAGGGTGTGGCGAGTGACCTACTGCCCTTGTTGATTTTTCCAGTGTTTGTGCCTTCCCACTGCTGTTAATGTCATTTGGCTTCTGATTCACTCAACTTGCCCCAGCTCTGACTTAAACTCATAAACAAACCTCCCTTGAGCATTTCTCTGTTTTCATCTCCATCCAGTTCTGCTGCTGCCTAAATGTTTGATATGCCTGTGAATGCCAGTACTGCTGGGGGGGGGGGGTGTCACCTTTTCGAAGACAAAGAGGCAAACGGAGGCAGGAGAGAAAAACCCAGATAATGATTTATGAGCGACCAATCCTCCAAAGATTACACTTAAAATGTTCACACATTTCCATGAGCAGAAATCCCTCCCACCACACATAAAACATGGGAATGTTTTCTCTCTTTGTAGACTGCCACTGGTCCAGGTTCAGACTTAAAAGGCATTCCCAGCCTCTTTAGTGAGCCTTTGAGCCTCATTTTTATATTAGTCCTCGTTTTACTCCAACAAATTCAAAGACTGGTCTCATGTTATGAGGATTCCTTGGGTCAATGATAAAACAATTGATATGGAAAAGCCCAGTTCCACAACGATCTGATAAAAGAGGAGGATGTGCAAATTTACCAGCCAAACAGATGGTTTCAATTTATACAATTAATGAAAGTCATCGCAGACATGTGCCGTCCACAGTTTCTGTAGAAACAAATGTCTCTGTTCTGCCTCTAAAATTTAAACAGAGCTCAGCCTGGTATTTAAAGGAGTAGTACAACACTTTGCTTTGATTTCTCATCAGTCCAGTGAATAAAAGGTTGCAAAATCACACACACAATCAGACAGAACAGCCTCTCCTCTTTGTCACCACTACTGTAAACAATACACAGGCTGAATACTGTTTGTTGTAGTCTGTGTGTGTACTTTGTTGTATGTCCCATGTTGTTCACATATGTCTTGTTATGTTGCACTAATAATTAAAAAAACACTGACGGAATAGCACAGCAGATAACTCCTGTAAAACTGCAAACTGCCATTTTTACTCTTCAGTTTTTGTTCAGATTAAACACAACAGATATAGCCTGATAATTAGACAAGTTTAAAGGTGTTGGTTGGAATATTTGTGCTACCTTTCCTTGCTGTTTCCAGTGTTTGTCCTAAGCTAAGCTAAGCTAAGCTAACCAGCTGGCTCTAGCCTTTTCACCAGAAAACAAATCAGCATATTTCCCAAAATGTCAAAGTCTCCCTTTAGGACATCTAGGGGAACTGTAAGAGGTGTTTTGCCAGGATTTCAAGGCTATCTTGAGATTATGACCACCAATGCTGTTGACCCTTGGATCCCTGTCAGTGGAGAAACATGACAGAGGAGCAAAACATTTCCATGCTCCTCAGAAACAGAGAAATTTCCTGCCATGTTGCAGCTACAGTGACTTCAGTGTTGTCACCGGCCAAACTGCCTGAATGGAGATGTTATTAGTTTTAGTCCACAGCCATGCTGGACAGTGTCTGCGACCCAGCATGTGAGTTGAAGCAGTCAGTGTGTGTTTGAGGCACCCGAGTGCTGCTTGGCTTCGGTGCATTAGTAAATCCGTCCAGATGCTCTGCATGTTCTGTCAGAGGGGATCGGGCCGGATCATCGTGGGTGAAAATGAAATTAATCTCGACCCGAAACGACACAGTACAACAGTTCTCCTCAACGATATGAGAAATGATTAAATAAGAAGAACAAACAAAAGGAAAGTGTGTGTAGCTGTTTGATGATGAGAGAGTGACGAGTGGGGAATTCTTTGTTCTCGCAATTAAGATTAATGTAGTGATTTCTCTGACAAAAACATAGTCTCAGCAGATGCTGTAATCAAGACAAGGGGGTGAAATTCTCCTAGAAAGTCCAATTAAAACACACCTTTTTGATGTATAATTCAAATTGGTTAATATATAATATAACCTTTCAGTTGAGCATTATAATTTCATGAGGCCTAAGCTGAATTTTCTGACACTCTAAAATTATTTAAGATTATCTAAAGGAAAGGAAAAGAAACATAAAAACATAAACATAACACTTTTCTATCTCTTGATTATGAACTTTCACATTATGTCATTTGTACTGATGATTAAAATGTATGATTGGCTCCAAACTCATGCAGCTAAAAGAGGTCGAATGTTTTTCGGGTACAAAAACAGACAGAGCGCGTCCTGGAAAAGTGAGACAGCGACTGAGAATACATCCAATTATGAGCGCACACGATACAAACACTGTGTGAAAGATGCTCCTTAAAAACAAAGCCCCGAAACCTAGCCTTCCTATTTTGAGCAGATGACACTGCCTTAGCATACATTACACATGCATATTATCTTCACTAATCAGGCTATTTGTGGGCCTGATTGCAGTGTTGCTTAAGACGGGGGTGAGCAGGGGACTCTTTTGTGCCAGAGCTAATGATGTCCCTTTGTGATAGGGCTGGGTGTGAGGGTTGAGGACACTGGTATAGACTCCGAGGAGCTGCTGTGTGGGTCTTAGTGTGACTGGCAGCTGCAGTAATCCGCCCTTTGTGTCTTCAACAGGGCCCCACTGAGCTCCCCTGACAGGGACCGATGTTCCCAACTCCACCAGGCAGCCCAGATGGGCCGAATGACACGGGGGAAGGAGAAGAAGGGGAGGGAGATAGAGAGCGTCAAGATAGAGAGGGAAGAGAGGGAGTTAAGAAAGTCAAGAAGAGAGGAGGGAAGTAAGAGGGAAGGAAGGGATGGGATCAAATCGGGGGGTGGGGTGGGGGGGTCCTGGGAGGAGAATGTGAAGGAGAGAGCGTGGAGGACTGGCTGTGACGGCTCTGCTGCCGCTCAGACAGGACGGGCTCAGTGGCTTCGGATCAGGCCTGGTTTGTTTGCCCAGCATTTTTTTTTTTTTTGTTCCTCTGCGGTCACCCTGAAGCGTGCCTGAGTGAAGGCCTCTGATTGGTGGAGGCATTCTGGTTGCAGCGCAATTAAAATCCACCATCGTACACGACAACTGCAACACACACACGCTCTCTCTCCTTCGTTCTGTCACACACTCGTTCATTTCCTCTGAACGGCCTTGTCATGGCGTCTGACAGGACTAAAGTTTTTCTCTTGTTGCTGGTGGTTTGTGTTTGTTCCATCTCGTTACTCTGGCTGATGTGGCGTGTGGGTTTCCTCCATGGCTTTACGTGCATAATCTATACGTGAGGGTTTGCACAATAAGCTTCTGTGACACTTTTCACGACCACATCCTGCTCCACAACGTCACAAGGGATCACTGACAGAATCATGCGTCTTTCACGTCACATGGGAAAACACAGCACGTAAACACATTAGGATTTTGTGTGATCTCCTACACAACAAGGGCAACATAAAACATATTTAAGTCTGTTTAAAAGTTCACTGTCTAACATGAATTGGACTGGTGGACTGTGTGAAATTACTGTCCAACCATGACTTCTCTTTAACTTAACAAAAGGATTTAGTAACCCTAACTTCAGCCTCTATTTGTCTCAAGTGTATATATATATATATTTATATGCACAAAAAATATTGTGAGTGAACAGAAAACCTGAGAGAAAACAAAATCCTCATGGCATCACATTTCCCTAAATCATATTTTGTAAATTAAGGAAATATTGTTGCAAGTAACATTTATTTTCATTATTGATGAATCTGCAGGTTATTCTCTTAGTTAATTGATTGATTATTTGGTCTACAATATGTCAGAGTAAAGTTAAAATGTAATGCCCTTTGCAATTTCCCAGAACCTGTGGTGATCTCTTCACATCAGAGAAGCTGGAAACAGATAATGGTTTTAAATTTCTACTCAATAAATTACTCAAATGTTTTATTTATTATCAAAACAGTTGCCAATTAATTTTCTGTCGCCTGACTAATTACTGGACTAATCCTTTCAGCTCTAGATTATTCCAAGTTATAGAAAGAAAAGGCAGTTTTATTTAATGGGACGAGGAAAACAAAGTTGTGAGATTTTGTAGTGTTGCATGATGACACTTTAAGACAGAAACAACTTTTACATGTAGCGTAAATTTCAACAGATTTAAGTCTTCACTCTCCAAGTGTGTGTCCTCAATTCATTAAATCACAAGAGAAAATATTCAAAAACTTTACTGACCAATGGTCACAGATAAACCTCGCAGGTATCACTGTATCTATGAACATAAAGAGCAGAAAACAGAAGCTTCATAAACACTACTGTTGTGATACTGACTGTTTAGAGAGGTGAGTGTTTCCTTATGTTACATCAGTGTGAGTAACATCAGATTTTAGTTTGACATCTCTCTAAAGAAATGCTTAGCGAGACATTCGGCTGACTGCACCACAACAAATTATCGTAACAATAAAAATAATTTATTCAACAATATCAAGCTTTAGAAACTGTCTGAGACGAGTCACTTTTCCCTGTAGGTGCAGTCACAGGAAGCAGGAATGAGTGTCTGCTCCTTTGAATGTGTAATTTCTAACATTTTAGGAAGAACAACGTCACGCTTGATGTTTTTTGTCTGTTTGCGTTGTATGGTAATCACTTGAGGCAGTCAGTCATAGTGTATTTGCAGAATCAGTCAGGAAGGACTAATCTCACAGCATCTGTTTGGTCAAAGTCCCATGAGGCCGTTCACCGTTCCCTGCTGACAGTCAGTAAGTGGTGTAAAGATGTCGGTCAGCGAGTAGCGAGCAGCAGAGTCAGAGTCAAGCCCAAGTAAACCTCCCAGTGGAAACAACAATTTCCTAAAGGCTTACAAACCAACCCGTAGCCAAAGTCCCACACCGTGATATTATCTGCTCTTACTGCAGCCGAGATGACAGGTCTTTGATTTTAGTGTGAATGAGCTCTTCACTTGAGACATCAAACAGAACATAAAGCAACGGGGATTTGAGAGTGATAGAAAGCCCATTGATCTTCCGCTTTCTTCTTAATTTATATTTAACCATTGGCTTGGCACCAAAAAAGATTGTGTTTATGGCCTTCTAAAATCCATCATTAATTTCTTACTGCTAAGCCCTGGCCAAACAATGTCGTAAATAATGTTAATCGCAGATGAAACTGCGTGATTTCACCATCAACATTTCCTCAAACAGCGCTGTATTTACCCCGGCTCCCACAACAAGCTGTTGAGCCTTAAAGTCTTGGTACTACACTGCGAGTAGAAGAAGTAATTGTCTACATTGAATTGCATGAGCTCAAATGGGAACTCCCTCAGATGTATTTGGAAACTAATTGGGAGACAGAAACAGCAAACAGCTTTGGTAAAGGGAGCCAGGTCAACGTAAATCCAAACAACACAAATTCACCTTAAATAATATGGAATGCATCGATTCAGACAGGATGGTGTGTGTGTACGTGTGTGTGTGTGTGTGGTGTGTGTGTGTGTGCCATGGCAGTGGTAAATAAATTCATTAATTAAACAATCCAGTCAATCTGAATTTCTGCTCAGACAGGAGGATTTTTGAACTCATTTAAAGTGGGAGGATTTTGCTTCTTTAATTTCATGTTTTATTCTAAAACAAGATACTGGGGGTAGAACATAATTTAATTGTTTCAAAGCCGAGATAGTTTTAAATAAAACTAATTGCATTTGCTTGGTGGAAGAAAACTTGTGGTTCAGTCTCATCACTCTGACAAAGTTGGGGACTAACTGAAGAACATAGTGGAACAGGTAGCAGCTACAGAGCCAGATAGTTTTTGCTGGTATAACAGGTACAGGGCTGACATATTTTTGTAGGAAGCTAGCATCAGCCAGGTTCCTTCCACAAAAAGCCAATGGGATTTCTTCATTGGGGTTTTGGATGATTTCAGAAAATAAACCATGACCAACTAAAGTTTCTGATCCTTACAGGTTTAGTTCATCAGATAATCGCCTCCACCACTAAGCTTCCAACTTGTAATTTAATTTAGCTCCGTCCTCTTCTACATAAGCCTCTCTTCTTAGAGAGTTAGTGACAGTTTGAAAGAGCATGAGTATAAACACAACAAGGCTGTAAAGGTGGACTGGTAAGTAAATCGGTTTTCAGGTTAACGTCCCTGACAACCTCTTTTAGACACTCATTAGCAACCACCTTTTTTAAGACACATAAAAGCTTCAGACATCAGGAGTGGGGGATTTACTGACGGATTTCATGTTGTAGAATAAAACAGGAAAATGTCTTGAGCTTGTGTTAAAACCACAGACCTTATATCAGACATTTAACCAAAAACCCACTGACTTTGGGATGAGGGAACAGGAAGTGCTAACAAGCTAACTTACTTCCTGGTTTTTGGATCGTTTGGGTAGCTCTATATTGGTAAAGACCAAAAACAGTGCTAAATAAGATTCATGTTGATGTTAATAAACCACAGTTTGCTAACAGTGAATTCTGAATTAACTTATCACAGATGGAAAGTACTGCAATATTTGTATCAGTTTTGAAGATATTGGAATCGAACAATATGAGAGAACTAATAAAAACACGTCTGTACTTTACAAATCAGACAATCCTACATTCCTAAACAGGGTTTGAAGTTTTCTCTCTCTTTGCACTTAACTATTCAGAGCATAGAACACTTAAGCCTTTAGCTGTGGTCAGATGACATGTTGTATGTTCGTTACAAGCACACTGACATACTTTAGACTCCTTCCCTTGTGTTCTCTTGTATCCCTGACAGACGTGTTAAATGAAGGGCAGTGAGTGAACCAAATCTGATGCACTAAAGTCTGTAGATTTCCCAGTTTGGGAGCGGATTACAAACTGGAGAGCTGCAAATCCATCTCCCTGTCTCTGTTTAATTGGCATGTCATAATTGCCACTCCGCAAAGCCCAGTGAAGTCTGGACACTGAGCATCTAAAAGTAGGTGTCTTTGCACCCCACGCTCCTAAGTCTGCAATTTTGGTGAGGAAACGCACTGTTTGAGGCCTGCAATTCGATAGTTCTGGAAAACGGAAAAGCTTAGATCAGGGTTACAATTCGACATAATTAATGCCCATCAGCATCCAGTAACTCACTTTTCCTTTTTCTTGAACTAGAAACATTATGTACATGCATGAAGATCTGAAGATAACCAGCTGTGAGACTACAAACAGGCAGCGGGCGTGGACAGAGAAGTGGTATATAACAGTAAAGGGTGCAACAAAACTTTCCAGGGAGTTTATACTAGTTTCACATAAGTCATATTTGAGCTTGGTCTCAAGTGCTGCTTCATGAACATGATGAAATGGCCTTTTAAAGTACTCTCAGAGGAGCCAACACTTCAAGGGCTTCTTAGAACCCGCACCACTGCCTCGTATCACCCCCGGAGAGGAAGAGAAAAGCAGGCCAAAGAGAAATAGAAAGAGAACGCAAGAGACAGCGAGCAAGAGGGAGAATACTCTAAAACCAAAATGCAAAAGAGTCATAGGGGCCGAGAAACCCTCACAGAGAAAAAGAAACTCAAAATGAAAGAGCGCAGAGCCCGAAAAAAAAGTTTTATTCTGAGCTGATCCTCAGATCAGATGAGATAAGAGCACAGTGAGTTCAGTCTCTGCTCGCAGCTGAGTTCAGGCATTTCTTTTTCCAACTTACTGAATGTAGGACTAAAAGGAGGACCAGAGGAAGAAGAAGGCAAGAGCAGCATGAGCGTGCCCACTAGCTTTTAGTCAGGAAGCCTAATGAGTTCCTGTGGGATGGGGGCTGGCTGTCAATCATCCTCATTCTTCTCCAACACTATGCCGTGTCATCCTGTACACGCAGAACCAAGGGGCATGAAATAATTAGAGATGGCCAACCAGCCACAGTGTGACTTGGTTGTCTGGCAGAGGAAGGAAGTCACAGCGTGTCTCTCTGGTTGCGAGGGGACATTTGAATTTGTTGGATTATGGCTGTTGGAAGACACTGTACCCGCCTTCACGGCGACGTTTAAATGCGACAATGAGGTAATAGTGTTACAGCATATTGCGTAATGTCACCATGATTCCTGACTTATTGTGAGGGCGATGAAAGGGGAAAAAAAAAATGGTGAGCAATGGATTCAGTGTATGATGAAAGGCAGCTCACGCTGGTCGGGGCAGCTGTGAGACTCTTTTTAAAGATGGGATGGCAGGGAATGAGAAGGAGAAGAGAGAGAAATGAATGAGCGGGGAGAAAAATATCAGGCCTATTGTTCAGTTGATGTAAAAAAAAAAAGAAAGAAAGAAAGAGAGACGACACAGAACGGATGAGGGGAGGGCTGTACATACAGCTTCATGCCCACAATGAAATATTTATCAGTCAGCATCTATACAGTCAGAGCGTGCAGAGGTTGATTATATAGACCATGCCACCAATTAACATTTCTGTACCATCCATATTTTGGCTTAACCTATTTTTTTTTTTTTTAGGCCTTGAATGTAAATAAGAAGACGCATACACAGAGGGAGGGGGAGCTGTGTGTGTGTGTGTGTGTGTGTGTGTATGGCGGGGGGGGCAAAACAAAATGAGCCATCGCTGAAACAAAAACAAGAAGAGGATTTAGTAACATCTGCATGTGAATAGATGCTGCTGAACATCGGCAGTGGCGGTGAGGGCTTTATGTAATTGCTGATGAACAATGTTACAGAAGCGGCAGATTGGAGTGGAGGGTGGGGGGGTGGGGGACGGCTTAGAGGGTCATGTGATGAGAACTATCTTTATACTAGAAGCAGCGTTTGAGCCGTATGACTGTGCAAACCTAAATTTAACTGTAATACCTTCTCAGACAGTTCACAGGCCTCTGAGTAACGGAGTAATGGTTAGAAACTGTGGTTGCGCTGTGAGCGTGCGTTGCAAGTGCTACAGCTAGTGAGTATTTTCATTATTAATTAGTCGGACGATTGTTTACTTGAGTAAAAGTTTTGGAAAGTAGGGAAGTGTCCATAAAAATAAAAGTCCTCCATGGTTTAACAGTGATCTCTTTGTCAGCTCATCCATCCAGGCCAAACTCCGCAATTTGTGGAATTTGTGGCTCTGTAACAAGGTCATACTACTTCCTATTTTGCTGAGGCCTTTTATCATTACAATGTAAGCAAACGTCGTTTTGGGCATTTGAGGAAATGACTGATGTTTTCATTTTTCTTTGGAGGACAGCTTCAAAAGATCTCCAAGGTGACAGATTTCTTCTTTTGTCCGACCAACAGTCCAAAGCCCGAATAAATTCTGATTAACTCTCATACAAGACAGAGAAATGGAGCAAATCTCAAAATTGAGAAACGGGAACTGGGATCATTTGGTTCTTTTGCATGAAAAGTTAATTATTAATCAAAATAGCTGCAGATTTATTGTTCTGTTTATAGCTGCAGCTCTGAGTAGAAACACTTTGTGGAGTTTGCTGCTGTGATCCATCCAGAAGAGTGAGCAGGCCAGTGAGCCTCGTGCGTTAATTGATGGGTGTTTTTATTAATCTATCGCCCCCTCCTCTTCGTGTACTTCTAACATTCCTGACTGTTTGTTAACCTGCCTTCCGTATCTCTCCACGAGTCTTGACACGGAGTAAAAACACCCACGGTCCAAGGTTAATTACATGTCCATCTCTTAACCAAAACACTGCATTGTGTCCTGTTGGGTTTGTGTAAAAACCTGGCAGGGAAAAGCTGCAGCGTCTGTGCCAGGGTTGGTGGGACGGGCATCGGCTCAGGGGATGGAGCGCAAGGGTGTAGAGAGCAGCCAAGGTTGACCTACGAGGCGGGGCAGGAGAATTGGCCCGGGATCTGAGGCGATGGTGTGAGGACGCTGGGGAGCCGCTCTATCTGTGGGCATTGAGCCAGCTGTGGTCTACTGTATTTCGCCGTCAGACAGGCCAGGAAAACACTGATGCCAAGAGGAGTGGAGAGGAGAGTGTACATACAGAGATGGGGGTGTCATAAAGAAAAGATAAAATGTACAGTGGACTTTTTTTTTCAGAATAATCAAGGCTATTTAAAAAAGTATTTAAGGTGAAAAGGTACATTCAAGATTTATGAAAAATCGATTCTATGTAGATTAAATAAACTATTACCAGGTGTATTTTTTGTTAGATTTCTGAAGTATGATAGTTCATTTCAAAACACCAACACAGTAAACAGTGACACTGACAGAAACTAACAGCTTCATAACCAATCAATTACAGTAAAATGGGCATAAATTGATGCAGTAAAACAACAAAGGTTTAGTCTAAGTGATTTCAGCTCAAAGCAAACTATGTCATCAATCTTTCTGACTTCAGACAGGTAAATGATCAATGTTCATTTACAAAAACATCATAACCAACAGATAACAGAAGCAGAGGCTAGTAGAATGGGACACAACCAAACTATTGATCTGTTGATTTACATTGAGATAGATGATCAGTTCATTGGTTCAGTGGATGGGATGTTAGCGTTACACTGGGACTGATAGGGAAGCTCTTTCTTTGCTATCACACAGATCACAGATGAGCCTCACACAGGAAATCACCAGAGTCATCAGAACATGTTATTATGCTCCCAAGTGATTGTGACTGGGCACAGATCTGTTATATACACAGTAAAATGATCAGATAATCAGCTGCATACCTGCCTATTCTGTACTAAGGACATTTAAAGAGGCTTTGTGTAAGTTTTCTCTGCTCCTGAATGTGGTTTCTACAGTACAAAAGGTCAGACTATGCTCTCTGAACAACAGTACTTTTTCAGGGCAGACTGATAGATACTACAGTGAGTCGCTGGTTAGGGCTAGCTGGTTAGCATGCTGTCGCAGCAGCAGAAAAGAAATGATAGAACTGGAAGCTCCTCCAGCTATCCCTGTCTTGAGTTTACAGTGTCAGATGTTGTTTAGGTCGTGTTGTGTGTGTGTACAGTTTGTGTTAAACAGCTGGTTTTGGTACCTCTGGCCTTTTACGGTTTATTGTTGTGGATCTGCCTGATCCAAAGCTTTTCCTCAGAAAAATAAAACTTGTACTCTGAACTTCAGGCTTGATTTAAACCGGTCAGGGCAAACAGAGCGAGTCGACGCTGATTGTTATGTCCAGGCTCCCTCAGCTGGAACATAACACTATCTACTATACTTTGTCTCCATCACCCAGAGGAATAGCTCTTAAATGCTCTTGAACTTACTGCAGCTCCCATTATCTCCTGCCCTCAACCACCAACTCTCTCTCTCTCTCTCTCTCTCTCTCTCTCTCTCTCTCCCTTTCCAATTTCTCCTCTCAGCTCTCTTCCCCTTCTCTTCTCCTGTCATTTTGCCCATTTCTTTCCTTCTCTCCTCTTTCTCCTCAGCCTCAGCTTTCCCCAGGGGGTATGAAGGCTAGGAGACTCGCTGCATGTGCTGCTGTCATGGCCTGAGCTCCCTGGTTGGGGATCCTTTGATGGTGTTGGGGATTATTCATCCTGTTCATTGGGCCGTATACCACTGTCACACAGCAGCAGCACCAGCATCACATGCATATACACACATACACATATGAAAAATAATAACTACACCAATATTTCCCACTCAGGAATTTCTGCTTTCTTCATCACTACTCTTTGATGTCTGAACAGCTGCTGTTATCAAGACAGAATAAAGTTTAGATTGATTATTCTTTGGACATCGAGCTGGTGCAATCATCATTTTATGTGATATTAGATTTATTTAATGCAAGCAAATGGAGTTTTGGTTGTTTTTATTTTCTTTCTTTGACAGCAAATGTCTCACAGCGGGTGAGAGGAACTGTTGTTAAACATTAAAAATCAGCAACATCCAAACATTAGTTTTTGTGTCCACTGCAGCTGTGAAGTGCACAAACTGTATCTCAGCAAACATGTTTGATATCAACGTTTAGAAAGGTTCTGACACTTTCTGCTGGAGTGCTAACCGTTGTCTGCAAACAAGAGCCAAACACTGACGCTGAGGTAAGGTAGAAATGTTAAGAATAATGACTAATAATAACTGACTAACATTACAACTAAACTGCTTTAAAGAGTAGCTAGACTTCACAAAAGACAGTAGTGATACAGAAAAATCGAATTATCTGGTAAAATAACTGCTGACATGACAAAGAATATCCTGTAGCATGGTAATAGAGCTAAACCTCAGAGGATTAACTATTTTGATAATTGTTTAATTGTTTAACCTCTTATCATCCATCTGGATGTCGGTGGGGTTAGGGTTAGGGTTGGGGGGTTAAATCATCCAACATTTGCTGTATTTCTTTGTCTCATGAAAGTAAATTGAGTTTCTCTTGGTTTTGGATACTTGGTTGGACAAAACAAACAACGCAGGAATGTTTCACTTCTCTCTGACATCCTCTGAACTGAACGGCGATCAATGAACAGTTAATCGATAATGAAAAACATCATTAGTCGCAGACTTTAGTCATAATGCTGCAGAATTAGCTAACGTTAGCATGTTCAACTCAAATGAAACATGTAAAGACTATAAACTTGAACATTGAGGCAGATAATATTCATGTTTCCTTTTATTTTACTCCTCAATCAAAAGAACCACCAAACTATCAAGACTAACTATTTTTTATGGGTTGCTCAAATCTGCCTTTTCTTACCAAAATAAAAGTCCAGGAATCAGAACCTGATCAAATCAATGTGATGCCCTGATCTTATCTTTGCTGTTCTTACACTAAACTTCTGGCAGGAGAACCAGTCTCAGATGCTGGAGTTGTTGGTCAAAGATGAGTCTGTGTGTGTGTGTGTGTGTGTGTGCTGGCTGGAGGGTGTGGCTCTTGGCAAGTGCAGCATCAGTCCTTCACCCAAACTCCTATGTGCCAATCTTGAGGGCTGTCTTTTTCTTTTTCTTCTCATTTTTCCTTGTTCTTTTCTTCCAGGGTCCCTTGAGGAATTTGGGAGCATCTCCTTAATGATCCTGAATGGTGCAGCAGTGGCAGTGTGTGGGCTGCTGGTGTGTAGGCGATGGGAGACGGAGCAGCAGAGCTCCACAGCACCTCATTAGGCCCAGGACTCCCGAGCTGGAGCCACATTAAAGAGCAGCCATGCCTTTCAACATGTGCCGGCTGGTCTCCCTTCCGTTCCCCCCACTGCTGGAGCAGTCGAGCACATTTCAGATGCATCCACACATACACAAAATGTAAGGAGGAGAGACGAGATGATGTAGTGCAGTATGGGGAAGATGAGAACAAGGGGCGGTAAATTTGATTCTGTTGTTTGGTGTGATGTTTGCATGATTTAATAAGAAACATCACAAATATCTTCATCTTAACTCCAACCTGTGATGCTCACTTTTCATTTTCAAACTCCACAAAGAGGTGACAAAGGGAAAACAGTGACGGATCTTCCTGATATCCTGACTCTCAGAGCAGGCGTTCCCTTTCGTGTGCCAGCCAGGCAGGGATCACAATAATCCACTAAAGCCCTCCACCTCTTCACACACTTAACAGAAGTGGAGGGAGCTCCTCCTCCGTCTGTGAAGTTTTGCTGCGGAGGCTCGGCGAGGTCAGCCCCGTTGTTATCGTTGTCATATTGATGAAACACTCAGCTCGCAATCGGTTCGCAGCCCGCCCATATTTCAGCTGACATCCCTGGCTCGCCTCTGAGAGCAGGGAGATTAAGTTGCTCCCTCTGAAAGTGCACGGAAAGAGTCAAAGAGGGGTGTTTGCTGAGGATTTGTGTTGAAATTGCTGTGGGAATTTTTCTCATGCATATGTTTGCTATCTGTTTTTTTATTTTTATATTTTACTATTTAGACGTGTTTTGCTGTAAACAAGCAACCATGAGAGAGCTGTTTGGATGATATGATAAAACGCACAGCTCTTTTAAGTGCTGGAATCAATATCCCATATAATCATAAACATGAGGGCATTAGAGAGTGATGTTCTTCTTTGGTTGGAAGGACATACAGTATGTCATATTAATGCAGTTTAATTCAATTAGCTCTTCACTGGGCGTGCCGTGGAAACCCAGAGGGATATTTTGTTGATGGTATGCAGTGAGCAGAAAGTGAGTTGGGAGAGGATTTGCTGGTTAATATGATGATATGATAAGAACATTTGGAGCCATAACAAGCAACAAACTGAGAAGTTTTAATTAAGGAAAAAACAAGCCTGCGATCACAAAGTTGGCTACAGTGACGAGTGAGGAACCCTGAGGTTTCATAAAGGGCTGAAAAAGGTTTTTTCGATGGAAGTAATAATTGAAATCATACTCCCAGTCTGTCTGTCTGTTTGTCTCCCTGTCAAACAAAGAAGTCATTTTGAAGATGAGACTCTCCTCGGAAAAAAAAGAAGAAAAAAAACAGTGATTGTCACTACAGTGAACAATGTTGTAAAAATAAAACACGCAGAAAAACACAACACAAAGGAGAGCCCAGAGGTTTTTTCTCTGGAGCGAGGCCCTGCTGTCACTAGTGACACGAACAGTTATTTTCCTATTTTCACTGTATTTCATTTAAATTTCCATTCTGTGTCTTAGAAATGAATATTTGATCTTTTCCCCCTGAACCTGTCACCGATGGGCCTTTGAAGCTGCGAGACACTGCATTGTGTTTGTGACACTGCGGGATATACAGGAGAAAAAGATCAAACTCCTCTGCCGAGAGAGAACATGAAAAGGTAAACACTGTGTCCTGGCGGTTTACCTGTTTAGAAGCTCTCTTTGTTTCAGATGTTCTGACCACAAATGTTTGGGGGCAACAGTCTTGTACAATGTTTGCTTTTCTGGAAATGATTGTCTACTTTAATGTTTTTTCTTTTTTCTTGCTTGGACTGCGTTTGTTCTGTGAATGCTGCTTCAGTTTGCAGAAAAACTTTCTCTCTGAGGTCTTCACTGTTGTTTTGTTTTCTGCTGACTTTCCTAAGCAGGTATTTTGTGTTGTTATGTGCCATGCATGCATGCGTGTATTTGCATGTGTGTGTGTGTGTGTGTGGTGTGCAGCAGCAGCAGCAGCAGTGGAGGTCTGTGCAGTAGCAACGTGTGGAATTCCCCTTCCTGAGATCAAATGGAAAAAAAGATATATGGGCTCTCACTGCTTTCCAATTAATACTTCACCTGCGTCCGCGATGAGATGAAAAGTGATAACAGAGACGGGGACAGCCAGAGGTTGGAAGAAAGTGTGAAACAGAGAGGGAATGAGCTTTTTAAGTGTTTTTGGAAATCTTGGATTCGCTCTCGTGTTGCACGGCACACTCCGACATAACAAGCGTGGAGCAAATATACTCGAAGGTGTGTAACAAAAATGTTGATTCTATGCTCCAGATTATAGGCCTATGTAAAAATAGAGAAAAACATGATAAGCACGGTCTCATAAAAAAAGTGGAAATTGAGCACCCTAGTTAGTCATAATTGGCTAATTTTGTTTGTAAGGTCATGATAGCACTTAAAGCCTCTCTGGATCCCTTCCCGCAGAAATGCAACATGCAACACAGGCAGCCCTTTTGTGTGCCAGTGAGCACTGATGTGCTTTCTGTTTCCATGCCAACTCACTTTCATCTTTCATCTTTCTTACCAGCTCATCCTACGCTTCAGATGAATTAGGTTTGTTACAAATTCTTTTGAAGTGCACACACAACCCCCCTATACCACCCCACTTCAGCGAAACAAAACAAAAACACTGAGGAGCTACAAATGTAAGCCAGTAATCTTGCTCGTTTCGGCTCCTTGGCTAACCAATGGCACCACGGACGGGATATTTCCACTTCATTTCAATTTGGAATACGTCCCTCGCTCCTTCTACCTCTTGGCTTCCATTTTCTGCTGTTGTGAGCTGCTCTGCACCACGCAATTCATTTCCATTATGGAGACGGTCGCTGAGAGGGTTGCATTGTGGGTCGGTAATGATCTTCAATTACACTGATGCCAGTACCTAAGGGGTAAAAGGAAGGTGGAGGTCTCTTAAGGATCAAAGGTTTAGACCTGAAGAGGACTTCTGTGTCCTTGCAGATGCATTTTCTCAAGATGCTCCAGTGAATTCTGCCTCTGGACACAGAAAGCCAATTTCCAAGCCCTGGGCTGTGAGTCAGTAATAGAGGTGGTGGAAAAAGTCTGGTATCGGCTCGAGCCCTGGCCTCTCAGATATCAACGATAAAAAACATAATCTCTGCTTTCCTCTGCTCCTCCGTTTTTACCTTCTGAGCTAAATGTTGATTATATATATGAATTAATTTTAACAATGGTTTAAATGAGCTTGTGTAATGTCAAAGGTGTCACAATTTCCCTCAGCACCACACAGTATTTTAAGGACCTTTAGCCTGTTGTTTTGGTTTTATGGCACGGAGAAACTAGGAGCTCATTTAATTATCAAGTATTAATGTATTATTGGAAGCACAATTTTTGTAAGCTTAGTTGACTTGCTGACTAAAAGACTATGAGTACACCCTCTCTGCTGATGGTTGTGCATGGGAATGGATTTATTCTGCTTGGGAGAGAAGAATGGGTTCCACTAAATATCAGTAAATTCTGGATGCAAATGTTCTACAGTCAGTTAAGAAAGTGAAACTGAGGAGAGACTGTCAAAGCTCACCAAGAAACACTGCAGCCCTCACCGTCCCCTGATTTGAACTTAATTGAATATCTGTGGGTAGATCTTAAACCTGCTGTGTGTGCAGGTCAGCCTAAAAATATCTCTGAACTTGAGGTGATCTGCAGGAAGAGAGGGTGAAAACTCAGAAATCAAGAACAGAAAAACTCTTAGCTGGATCACTAAGTAATGACTCTGTAGGAGCCCAAACCTTTGCACGTCACAATTAAGTCAATGAAATCAAAAGCAACAGTTCATTAACTTTTTTATGTTTGTTCACAGCAGGGATTGTATTTATTTCTTTTCACTTCAAAAATCAACAAAATATATAGTTTTCCCAGAGGTGCAAAAACTCTTACACCCAACTGCACATTATGCTGCAATTAATTGGAATTAATAATTGAATTAGTCTACCAATAGAAGAGTGTCCCAATTTCCTCTATAATCAAAAAGAATTATTGCTCTGTATTAGTTCCTTTCTAGGAAATTATTAAGAAACTATAGGGCCAGTCAAGTAAGGTTATAAACCCCACTGTAGAGAGCCAGATATTTCCCTCGGGAGGTGGTGAGGACCAAAACAGAGAAAAAAGTAGACTGGACACTGGTCTTATATTCATCAGAAACATGACCTCAAATTAATGCTGCTTAATGTTGCTTCATGTCTGCTGTTTGGAAACAACCATGATGTTGTGCTTACAACTCATTCACGTGGCCCCCAGGGGCTAAAAAATACTGCTACAAGGAGAACTAATGTGTCTCAGCATACAGAATAAGCTTTAAAGTTGTGTTTTTAATGTCTTGAGTGATTGCATTTTCATTCAGGGCTTGATTATAAGTAATTAAGGCGGTCTACACATGTTGTTCATAGACTGTTGTAGATTTACAGCATCAAAACACAGATAATTCACTTCAAGAACTGAAATCTGAAGCTACAAAGGCAGATCAAATATTCCTTTGAAGCAGAGAAAAATTCCTGGAAAACAATTAGATGAGCAATTAAAACCCTCATATCCAAGAATCATATTTTATCATTGTTCAAACACATGAACTATCACAGTCTACTTTCCCACAGTCATCATTATAGAGTCTTTACACAGGAGTCTACACAGTAATTCAAATATCAGTTCAGTGATATAATAAATTGAATCCAAGCTCATTTCAGAACACAAAGACACAGTTTTGCTACAGTAGCCTTTTCAGCCTTTTCAGTCTTTCTCATATTGAGCTTTTCACCTCGCCTTCTCCAAACTTTATACCAGTCTCAGCTGCAATATTTGTCCCTGGTGACATCAAACGTGATTTACACACTATCTGGGCGATCTTTTGAAGTTTTCCAGGCTCAAGAAAAAGATGGAAAAAATAAATAACACACGAACACTGAGTTTCACATCCAGTGTATATGTGCATGAAGGGTCAGACTTCTTTTCTTGGAGGAAAACAGGGAAGACGCCGGTGAAGGAAGTGAAGGAATAAAGAAAGTTTTCAGGTTATCACTGAGGTTCGTCTCATGGTGAGTGAAAAAAGTGAGAAGACTTGCGGGTCAGAGAATATCACAGAAAGAAAGACTTGCATCCTGGTTGTCGTTGTTGCTTCTCTGTTATTTATTCTACCCATAATGCTTGGCGTTTTAGCCCTTTAATTATTTTCCTTTCTGCTTTGAACCACTGATGGCGTACGGAAACGACAGCGAGGTATAAACGCGATAAAAACCATCCGAGTGACACCGCTGCCAAAACACGTCAAAGCACACACAAAGGAGACGCATGTAAACCAGAGAAAACGCATGTAGACCATGTTGTCAAATGATCAGCTAATTTAACGCCTGATTATGCCTGGTAGTTTGTGACGAAAATTAGAGACACTGAAATTCCTTGGTCAGCCTTTCAAAAATGGGATGCTGTGGTAATTTACTTGATTGGAATACAATTTTGAGGTTCAATTAATTCCAAGCTGATTTGGAATACATTACAGGAAGACTGATTTATTTAGGTTAAGCCTCCATTGGTGCTGTGCAGAAGAGTAAGGAGGCTTTAACAGAATGATATTTCATAGTGCAGAAGTGAAAAATATTCAAGCCCCCTGAAAAGGCGTTAAAGGAGCATGAAAGGAGCCAAGGGTGATACTATACCCCTACAACATTTGGTTAATTGGAGATTGGTCACGGGCTGTAATATTTGACTGTAATCTGAAAGGCCTGTGAAAGCAGGAGTGTGCAGAGGGAGAGAGAGAGATCAGCACAAGCTGTGAGGAGCAGCCAGTGATAAGATTAAACCCATTCACATCCTGTAATGAAAAATGAGCAGCACTAGCTCCTTTTTATCAGCCTCATTTCTTACATCGTCGCTCCTCTAGGTTGTTTTCATGTAAATAACTAAAGAGGAGACTCTGCAACAAACGCAACAATACTTGTTCCCTGGCATAATACGCAATAACATACATCCAATATGGTGTCGAATACCAGGAGGAATCAGAGGTGGAGAAATAACAGCATTAATATCAGCCCTGGCCTTATTTTTTCCCTGTTCCTCCGCGTAACCAAACTGACTCATTATGAACTTCAAAGACACAGATAGGAGTTTTAATTAAGAGAAATGCTGCCGAGCAGTGGAGATAAGTAACATCCCCCCTCCCCCCTTTTCCCCTGCACCCTCCTCCTCCTCCGCTGCACCCCCCTACATCCCCACCCCTCAGTGCTCAGACAACATCATTAGGACAGTACAGAGGGGTGGTGGTGCGCAGCAGCCAACCATCGTCCCACTGCATGAAACCAGAAGCAGCGCGTAGCTTCTATGTGGTAATCCTCACATCACAGGTTCTTTGTACTGATGTGCAGCGACACTGTGCATGTTTCAGTATACACATGCAAACATAAACACCGGATTATCTGGCACCGGCAGCACCAACGCTTCCATCGGTGCTATCAGTCAGCTGTACTGGGTGTGGAGCAGAACCAGGAGGCTGGGAACGCAGAGAGGAGCATTGTTTCTCAGATCATCATCCTTTTCACTGTTGTTCAGATTATGCAATGATGAAAAAGTCTCACAAAGCTCAGCCTTTATGCCAGAGCAGCCTTTAACCAGAGAGAGGTGATAAAATCAGATCACTTGTATTTCAGCCTGTGGAAAGATGCTTTAGAGATTCCAGTGACCACACTCCAGCCTATCAGCTATATCATACAATAGAAACCAGAGTGGAGCTGAAACAACTGATCAATCAATTGACTGAAAGAAATATAATCAAAACAATTTTTTACCAAAAAAAAAAAATTTTTTCTTTTCCTACATTTGCTGTTTTCACTGCCTTCAATGACAATAGACCTAATATCTTGGGATTTTGAACAGTCGATTAAACAAAGCTAGGATGGCAATGATTATTCTTATTATCGATTAATCTTCTTGATTAATCGATAATAATCATAGTATCAGAAAGCCCAAAGTGACTTCAATAAATATCTTGTTTTGTTTTACCAGCAGTTATAACCCAGTAATATTCAACTTAATATAATGTAAGACCAAAAAAGCAACCAAAATAATTTTCTGTCAATTGACTAATCGATCCACTAATTAGTAGATGTTGAAAATAACCATTAGCTACAACCAAAAACAAGAGCATAACCTACACATAGCATTTTTCAAACCTCTTTTAAAAACTAAAGACTGATAAATACTGATTGAATGCAACAGCAATTTCCAGTTTCTCTCAATCTAAATTTAACATTCAGCTTTTTTCTGCATCAACAATTTAATTTTGGAGCCAGTGATGATTTGTCAAACATGTAACTGTGTTAAATGTTCAAAATGTAAAGACACGTTCAACTATATACAGATTCACAATTGTCTTTCAAACTTTGTGCGTTCGATTTTGGTGATTTTCATGTTGTCATATCATTTGAAGTATCTGTGGAGGGGCTCATAAAAGCCTTTTAAAACCCACTGGATAATGTCAAAATGCATTGTCATCAAAGTCACATCGAGCCACTCTGACTTAGATCCCAAAAAAGAAATCGCATTTTGAAATGACAGACGTTCAGTGGCTGTGTTTGTACTTCCCCAAATAAAACTTTTATTTAACCAAGTAGGTCAGTGATAACGGCAAACCTCCCTATGAGGAAAATAAACATGTTAACATTAGTTAAAGTGTTTTCTTACACTGAATCAGCTAACAATCAAAACTAATCTGACATCACACTGTCTAACCTGCTGAGACAGGTGAGCTGTGTCTCCCAGTGTTCAGGTGGATCCCCTCCTGTCTGAGTAGACTAGGTGAGCTCTCAGACCGCCCACACGCCCCCGGGCCTGTTGTGCGGCAGAGATCAGTAGCAGCAGAGAGAAATCTGCCCCCCTCCCTCCCCCTCGGGGAAAGGCCTGATGTCGGAGAGATTAATTGCAGACTACGGAGCTGCAGCATGCTGGGAGCACACATTGCTTCCAGGCTCAAATATATTCATCTGCGTACAGACACACACACACACACACACATACAAACACACAATCTCCCTCTCCCCCTCACAGGCAGGATCCATCAGCATGTTGAATCCCAGATGAACATCAAACCCCCCCAGAGGTGCTGCTCCTTTGTCTCCAGGTAGCGCTGCCTGGCGTTCTGCCCACCGCCTCCTGCTTTCATGTGGCCAAGGGAATTATCCTCCCTTTTGTGTGTGTGTGCGAGTGTTGGTGTGTATGGTTTGCACTCCAGTGTGACGCCTTCACAGGTACTAGCTTTCATATCTGTTTTCTGTTCTGGCTACGGGCCAACCGGCCTACCTCACAGGTGGCTGGCTGGCCTGTTTTCCCGGAGGCTCCTGAGCAAGGCAGCGCCGCGGCTGAGGCTGCAGCCAGCCAGCGATTACGAGAAGAGCAGTCAGAGGAGGGACATAACTCTCAGACTGCTGCACTTTAGTTAGTGGTGAAGGGTTAGGAAGCGGTTTGCCATGCATGTGTAGTGTGTGTGTGTGTGTGTGTGTGTATGAGTACAGTAAATCACTAAGGCTTTTCATGTATACAGTGTGCCCCTGAATCTAAAAGAGTTTTCCTGTGTGCTCATGCGTGGCTGTGTGTGTTTGCGTTTCCCCCCATGTTTAGTTTTATTTGTACAAGGAGAAAAATTGAAGGTACAAACCCACAGTGTGCCGCGCTGCTTATTTTGGGGAAACATAACAACTGGTATTTCCCACTCTTCAAAGAAAGCTGTATAATACTTGGTTTTGCTGTCTTCTGAGCATGCTTTGTGGAGATCCCCACTGTGAATCCAGCTTAAATGCTTTTCCATCCCGCAAACTCCTCGCTGAGCACAGCGGCTGACTGAACCTTGAAGACGGCTCTAGAGTCTCAGCTAACTTTTCACAACAGAGATCATCAGGAGCTTTGGCAGTGCCATTAGATGTGTGCGCTCATGTTTGCGCGTGTGTGTCTATAAAGTCTCGTCATCTGGAGCTTTAGGGTGATGCCTGGTCCTGTATGTGTTATGGCAGTCATGCTGGTGGTGATGTGGAGGCGGCTGCAGTCTCACCGCTTCTTTTAACAACTCTATAAACCCGGTTCAGGTGATTCATCGGACATTCAGGCAAAGAAAACTGTTGTTTTTGGTTAAAAAAATACAAAAAATAAAAAAAAAGTTGCGTGTTAACTGCTGTCAAATTGTTGACATATATTTAATGACTGTGACTTCAACTTAAAAAATGAAGTGCTGGCTAACTACATATTAAAAAGACGTAAACTACTCAGCTGCCAGTTCAGCTCTTCCTGGCAGTGTGTGTGACTCACCACAGCTTCTCTAACCAAAGTCCTTACTGGAATCCAGCAAAGCCAATCCTTGTTCTGACCTAAGCTATCACTAAAATCAGCACCTGTAGGCCTCAAGAGCTGGCTCTGTGCTCTGTGTGTGTGTGTGTGTGTGTGTGTGTGCAGCTTTGCCCTGATGTCCCAGTCCCAGAGCTGTGCAGGTATGTTTATACTGCAGCAGAATGGGCCTGCAGGAGAGGCAGCAGGTGGCCTCTGTCTCTGGTGACTACAGCTGGGTCCCGTTTGTTGATACTTAGGATACAGGAGGAGGGGAGGCCTGCTCAGTCTTCCTCCAACCTCAGTACAGCCACCAAATCCTCATGTGTGAAGGAAAAGCCTCTGTGTATGAGTTTTACCTAAATGCACAAGTTTAAATGGCTGTTTTTGAGGCTTTGTTTTAGGGTTAGGGGGTTAAAATAAGGTTTAAGTTAGGGTACAGGGACGGATGCCTCTACAAAAAGAGGTGTGTGCTTATGTGAATATAACATCACTTCTTTTCTGGATTCAGTGCCATTAGGAGACACACCTACTCGGGATATGTTAGTCGATTAATATATTATTACTTCTACTCTGCCACTTTCTTGAGGGAACCATTATAGTTTTTTCTTCAATGCATTTTTCTGACAGCTATAATTATGAGATACTTTGCAGACTAATAGTCTACATACAAAACATGCCCAGCTTATTAAATATTCAACATTACACTGCCCAAAAGTAAATAAAGTAGTTAAAATTAGCTCCAACACAACCAGCTATTACATTACAATGTTGTTTATACATTACTGCATTAGTAGTAATAATATTTAATTATATCATAACAAAAACAGGAATCATTCAGCTTATTGATACTTAAAGTACATTTTTGTTGGTAATAATACAGTAATTGAATGGATGATTGTTTAAATCTGTTAAAGGATGCAAATATTTCTTCCACTGCTGCTGTAAAGTGTTGGTCAGACAAAACTTGGGCAGTTGAGGCCCTGATGTAAACTCAAACATACGTCTCTCCTGTGAACCAGAGCAAAAATCTCTAAGCATAAAGACACAACCTATCCTTATAGCTATCCAAGAGACACTGCCAAATAATTGAACAAATTTCGTCCAATTCATGTTTTGGCAACCAAAAACACTGTGTCTGCTCCATCATAGTTTATGATAGTTTAATTTAAAGAAAAAATCAATTTTTAGATTCTGTAATATCACATAGGATACGAAAAGCTGGATGCCTCATCACTTCAGTGCCTAAAGTCAATATTTCTTCCAAAATAGAAATCCATTCTCCCACCCCCCAGTTCCCTTTGATGTGTGGGTGTCTCGGTCTTACATCAGACATCAGGGTCAAAGCCTGAAAAGGCAAGTCAATTTACAGACAGACATCAGAGGGAGAGGCTTCTCCTGCACAGGTAGGGCCACGAGAGCCGGGGCTGCAGCTCCACAACCTGCTCATCTGTCAGATTTGAATGGAACAGACAGCTCGGACAGCTTGGGCCAAAGCAGCTTCATTGTCGGCATTGTTGCCTACACACATCGATTTACGAGCCAGAGCGCAAACAGTGGAGCACGGAGTCCTGAAGCGCAGGGTCGACTAAGGCGGTGTGTCCACCAGCAACCATAAAGGTTTGTATGTCGGTACATCAAAGCCCCGAGAGAGCATGGTCAAACAGCCAGTAAACTGCTTCATGGTATTAGCAATTTGCCCATGTGCCCTTATCGTCATGGCTCTTAAATATCACTGAATTCATTCACAGAGACATGAGAGGGATGACAGGAAGCAAGAGCTCACTACAGCAACAGCTTTTGGTCCAGAGTGGCTGATTTCTGACTTGATGTAGCGTGTGGTACGTTGCACAAATAAAGCAAATCTTGTTTACACGCCTGTGGGTGTATTGGAATTTGAGTTTGACCAAAGTTAAGATTTAACTTTTCTGTTTTGATCTGCATGAGGAGTATTCAAACCACTGTAAGCAAGTTTTAAAAAAAAAAAACATATTTTACTTTGAACTGCATTGAAGTCAAATGTAATATATGTCTTTGTATGAGGAGTTGTCAGACATCAAATAAATGCAGGAGCTAGTAATAATACATATGTTTTTCAAATCAGCCTCAGAAGAATGTTTTAAACTCAACCCCACAGGAACGGAGGCTGTATCATAGAATTAATTGCTTTGACTGTTAAAAAATATTTAATTTCTTGGCCAAAGCTTGTTGAAAATATGAAATGTGCACGCACAAAATCTCTGAAATGTTTGGCAAGATTTAAATTCTGTACACAAGGAAACTCAATTACGCAGCAGCAGCTGAACACACTGCATTTTCTTATCGCTGTATTCATTCATGATTTGTTGATGGTACGCAAAGTGAGACTGCATTAACATTTCAGAGATTGTGTGCATATATGTCTCTTATTTTGAATGAATTGTTGAGTGGAATTTTCAAAGCAGTTTTTCCACACAGTCTTTATTCCCAGGGGTCAAAAGGACAAAGTTTTCTGGTTGCTGATACAAAACAAATATGTATAATTAGCAGCTACAGGCTTCATATAAATGTATAACCTTCTTTAGCATGTTTTACTCCAACATCTGACCTCTGTGTGGTGCAGATTATTCTATACAAAGGAATAGAGCAGCATATCCAAGACCAAAAGGCACAACCTCAAAGCCATAAACAACTTTCCCTCCAATATAATGATCTGGCAGGCTCACATCAGATACAAACATGGATGAAAGACAGAGGCAAAGCACCTCCAACACAGCTCCTGTATGTGCCATTACATGCAGCAGAGTTCATTAAGCTGAGTATGTGAGGAGAGATAAAGGCCCCTGTAGTGGGGGATTTCCCCCTGCTAGCATACTGTCTGAACATGACTGCCTGTGTCTTTGAATACTGTACAAATGCATGGCTGAGGGCGTATTTTCATCAGGCCTCAGATCCCAGATCCTGTCTTCTTTCCACACACACAGAACTTCCTTCTTCTCTTTTCTGACTTTTTTTTTTTTACTAGCATGCTAGTTAAACGGTACATACAACGATTGAAATATGCCTTTGATAAGGATGAAGAATTGATTTATGGCCGTACTTTTATCATCGCTCACTCATAACCCACTGCCCCCGAGCACTCTATCCTGTGGAGAGGTTTTTGGGGAGGAAACCACCTGCTTTGATTTATAACCCCCATGGATTGAAAGTTGTAGTCAAGACTGCAGTGTGTTAAATCCCTGACATCTCTTCTAGGTTCAGTCGCACTGCTGGGCTCTGGGCAGTCCAGACTTGGAGCCTGATGGTCTAAATTATCAGTTAGACCTGAACAGCTTTCTCGACTTAGGAGAAGAAAAAAAAAACTACAAAGGAGACAAATGGTAAGAATTACAGATAATGTGTGATCCACACTGAGGTGTCAAACGGTTGTGAACATTAATACTGATTAAAAAAACAAATGTCCACAACCTAAATACAACAGAGCAGGAGAATATCCAGTGTGCCACACAGGGATAAATCTGCATCATCTTTTCACCAGCTCAGGGCACACATGTAGCCATGTGAGGCCAGAAAGCTTGGTTATAAAACACAAAAAAATACGGCCAAACATATCCAGGAGAGGAATTCCTGCTGTTTCATTCAAACAGATGCAGACCGAGTGGAGGAGACTGGAAGAGAGATTACTGAAGAAAACTACAATTTATAAAAAGCCTGGAAGAGTTAGAACTCGTATTTGTCAACATGTGTGTGTGTGGGCACTAATGGAGGTCAAATACTAAATCTCTTTGTCTTTAGCACTTATGTGCATTCATTTACAGTATATATGAATATTTGTTTATTTGCAAGAATAGATGCTTTTTAAATATATAACTATCTTCTCTTTCTCTCCCTTCCTCTTTTTTAAAATATGTTTTATCTGCATACTTTTACATAGCATGTAGTATAGAGCAGATGACTTAAAATGGAGACATCGTGATTATGATCAGCGCCTAAAATCCAACTTCACAAAATTATAGCTCTATTACAATGACTGATTTTGCCATTATTACTGTACAGTTATTTTATACACATTTATATACACTCCTAACTCTAGTGTTTAATTTCTATTGTTCATTTACATGTAAAATTCCATCATCATCATGTAATGTCTTTGTGCGTTGTTTTGTCTTCGCCAGGTCAACAGTTGTTTGTAACACTGAGCTACAGATGGGACTTCCTCCAGTCAAACACACTGGCAATAACCCGACAGAGGCTTCCGATACACTGGGATCTACATTGGAAATGCAGTTCGTCTCCTAGGGCTACGGGCCCTCCTCCATTGTTTCACGGCTATCTTGACACCCACTCACCAGAATGGAGGCATGCCGCAATGAACCCTGGGATCTGTGATCCTGCCACCGATAGGCACAGCAGTGTCACAGATTCCATTAAGCTCCAAATTAAAGCTGGCACATCAAAGGGCCTGTGAGGAGGCAGCATGGAGATGTGACAGGGAGAAGGGGAACGAAAATGAGTGAGGGGAGAATAAAGAAAAAAAAAAGAAGCCTCATTTACGCAATCCCCGAACGTGACAGAGCCTAATCCAAATCAATATCTGTGAGTGGTAGAGTGTTGTTACAATGCTAGTGTGGAACATATTAGCGGAAGATGAAAGCATCAAAGTGGTTAGCTAGATGAAATTATGTCTTTTATAGCACGAAAAATAATTGGAAAAATCTGAGAGAGCTGGCATACGTTTTTTTGCGAACATGACCACATGTGAACTGGAAGCAGTAGCTTTCTTTAGCCCAGGAGACATTTTACAACCAAGGTCTCAGTGATAACTGACTGACAGCTCAAAGAAGACTGTTTTCCCTACTTTTACCAGCCAACACAAACACACACTGTGAGCAATAACCACTGAAATCACTTGACTCGAAGAAACATCCACATGTCCACAGCAGACTAAACCATTTATACAGTTAACGCTGTTAACTTGGACCTTCACTGTGCATTCAGTTACTGTTCATGTCATCGTCTCAGTGGCCATGAGTTTTTTTCAGTTGATATCTGAGAGGCTTTATCTGTGTCCTCTACGCAGAGGGCAGAGTATCGGGGGAACCACTGGGATCATATTGTCTCTATAGATAATCTCTATTTATTTTTCTGTCCAGGGTGGAAAATTTGCAGCAAATCCCTCGGGTTTCTGCGAGTGTTTTATCACTTAGAGATTCTCCCGGAGATGTTATTTGTGATTGGGGAAAGGGAAGGAATCTACGTGATACCGCCCGCATAATTCCCAAGGCCTGTCCAGGAGCCTGTGCTGCTCGGAAAGCATCCCACTGCGGTGGTGAACGGCAGAAGAAGGGCAAAGAGGGGTATTGGACAGGAGTGGAGGGGGGTGGAGGGGGGTGTTTTCACGACCCTACAGCAGTCTGCCTGATTGCATCGCCACACAAGCGTGCCTTCAAAGCCTTCCCCTCCCCACCGCCCAGTTTGACCAGATAAGGGCCCCCTCACGCTGTGGTTCAGCTAGGGGACAGGAAGACACACAGAGGGGTCAACGGTAGTGCCACCTGCTCCCCATGTACAACAAATACTGTACATCAACATCAACAAACCGCCTCCCATATCCTGTCCCGCATATGGACTGGCTCCTCAGACAGGGGCTTTGATCACTCTATAGGCTTTATATTGAGGCATATACTGTGTAATACATCCAGGATGTTTATTCTTCTGCTCATACAAGTTTCATGAGGACAATGTTGATTGAATCAATATGTTTGTTCCCTTATGTGGAGCCTCAGACAAATAATGCAGGACCGTTCCAGCGCAGCAGAGGCCGCCTGGCGTGTACAGTGTTAACGGTCTGCATTAAGGGCACGCTGACGTAGGTCAGCTCGCTGTGACATCACATTCCTGCATGTCGCTAACTGCGAACGCCGTGACAGTGACTGACAGCGGGCGCAACACACGAGACGTCTCATTCTCAGAGTAAAGGGCACGTTGGAATGCAATTTAATCTGCAAGTAACAATTCTAAAAATGGAGGATGGTGTATCATTTGCCTTGCAGCATTTTTTTTTTTGGATAAGTATGCCAACCCCCGACCCCACACCGACACCACACAGACACACACAACTACCCACACTCCCATGGTTCCTGACTGGTTCCACAGCCTCTGAGTCTACACATCAAGCAGTGTCAGCAGCTGTCACAGAGGCCGGATCATGTTGCACATAGGCAGCCAGGCCAGTGCCTCCAGGTTTACTGCTCACTGAGGTGGCTTTTACAACAGCTTTTCATCTTTTATACTCCATGATATGTCTGTTTATCTGTCTCCTGCTCCCCTGCATTCTTCATGTCAGGAGCAGGACACTGGCTCCCAGTGCTAACACATTATCAAGCCAATCAGGAGATAATGACTATCATCTGGATCTATGTTTAATTAAGTTGTTTCCAGGACGTTCTAACAGCACACCTCTGTTTCCCCCTATCCTCAGTCTTCCACCGCAAAACAGCTCTCTCATGACTTCACCTGAAAAGGTGCTTTCCACTTTTCAGTAGGTAAGACCTGAGGGAGTTTGCCTCTCAACAGCCAGGGCCCCCCACAATCAGTAATCATACTAAAAACTTCAATTACATCTGTGGTTCCAACCATTTGATGAATGAATGGTTTACTTGCCGAGACAACAAAGGAGGTAGCTGGATACAGTCACCACGCTGGGTAATAAAACCGGGGAATATCAAAGCGTTTAGTCAGTTTAAAGACAAGCATGAACTCCAGCGTATAGTATGAACTGTTCCCCAAGCATGAATCTCTGCAGTGAGTGAAACTGTCATGTGGGGCCTTGTCAAGGAGCCAAAGAAAACAGAATCAGCTTTGCATAAAGGAGAAAAGTTACACAATAGAGCCTGTAATACCTGGTCAAACAAACCTGTGATTGATGCATTTCAGACAATGGAATAGTTCAAGAGTGAAAAGGATCATGGGACTGTGACCCAACAGTCTTTAGATCATTTTTCTGGGAGAGGCCTGGATGCGGTGAGTACTTCACCCAGTGGTAGTCATGTTTTGTTTGGAGAACGCTGCTTTATATTACAGCTAATGGGAAACAAATTGCCCGAGCATGTAGTCCCCTCAAATTGAGGGATTCCCTAATCCAAATCTACAGCCGATAGAGACAGACAGCCTTAACCCTCATACCTTCTTCTGTTTGGTTTGGCGGGGAGGGACAATGACAAGGAAGATCGAGAGTACCAGGCTCGTCTCCTGGCATGGGGCACAGGAACCCCCACCCCAAAAAAAAGAAATGAATAAGTCACGTTATAATCCATGACACCACAAGGAGATGAGATGAAGAAACACTAAAGAGAGCCAAGCATATGGATGAAAACCAGAGAGAAAAGCCTGAGAGACCACATACAGACAGAGCAGAACAATGAGGCTCTTTCATTGGGGTTTGATGATGAAGGGAAGATGAGAGAGAAGAGGAGAGTTGAGGGTGAAGTGTCAGGGCAGCATACGTTGATCCCGGACCCTGAAACACGACGTGTTACTGCAATCCTGCAAATCTTTGGATGTGGTGCAGGAATCGATGACGAAATTACACGTTTCTATGAGCGTGCGTACGCCTATGTATGTACACACGAGTGCAACGTGTGCGTGCGCACAGTGAAAGGGTGGGGCATTGAACAGAGGCCCCTCCAGCCCAGACTTGAAAAGGCATTCTTTCATCATTGCTAATCTCCCAAACATAAACATGAGAGCATCCACACAGTCTCTCTCTCAGGGCCAAAGGGGTGACCCTCCCATGACTCGAGATGAGGAACTGCACGAGCACCGGACTCACTTTTGTTTGTGTTAGGAAGAGTTTCACTGTCTGTTATCAATGAACATCAGTTTTATAACAGTTGTTTGTGATGGATATGTGTGTGTGTGTGTTCCTGTACTGCTGGGTAAATCAGGCTCCACACCAGGGCGCGACTCGACATGCGAGACAGTTTCATCTGCAACAACCAACAATTAGTTATTTTTCCACAATAACTGTGTAAACCATAATTGCGTGTGGTTTCAACAGGAAAAATTATGTCATGAGCACATAATTCTCAGATATGGGGACAAAGAGAGATTTGATATCTGCTGGGAAATCGAGTAACCGTATGCTGAGAAATAAATCGGGAGAGATGGAAACTGAGTCACCTGGGAATGAATGTCAGGCTTCAGGGAACTAGATATGAACTAGGTGGCACTGGGCGTGCTCCTCTCTGTAACAGGGACACTTATTTCTCAGGCCTAGCATGAAATAAGCTCAGCTCACATGACATACACACACATGCATACATCCGAGCTTGTACAGTACACTGCACCATTCCTTGTGTACAAGCTAAAGCTGTTTTTGCAAAGCGTTTAAGAGATAAGGCCAGTGAGTTAATGCAGACGTACTGCCATAATCCAGGTCCCCCCCCCCCTCTTCTGACTCTCATCCCCCCTTCTCTGCTCTCCTCTAACAGCTTCTCTGCACTTCAGCTGCGTATCTGTGACAGATTAGGGCAGATCACTGAGGATTACCTCCACCAGACACAGCCTCTACACGCTGACCATAGACACCCCCTCAACTCAGAGGGAGAGGGGGATTTAAATTTAATATTAAGTAGCTGAATTTATTGATCATGTCTTGTGAGGTGTTTCTTTTTTTCAGTCCAAAAGTAGAAAGGTTATAATTGTATTTGTTTCTCTTCACATCTTGTGAGGAGTTAATGTATTGCTGGGAGGGAGCATGATGCCCCGGTACCTGTCGTTCCTTTGGGATGCTGCTGCAGAGTGAATATAGGTCAGAGCTCATTCTTGTTGTTATTTGCCTTTGATTGCTGGATAAAAGGTGTCTACAGTCCCTGTTACTTGCTAATGATCACCCTTCACTAAGAACACGTGTAGCACTCAGTACCCAAAGCCAAATATCTGACAGAGAAATCATTACTTTATTTTCTTTGTTCCAGACTCAACAACTTCATTTTCCTGCTGTGTACATATCTCAGCATCCTCCAGTGGTCTGTTTGGGTACTGCACACTAGGAAGAGGTGAGGGGGAAAGGGGGAAAAATGCAGTGAAGGGTTTATCTCGTGGATTTGATGTGAGTGTGAGATAAAATGAAACTGATATCCTACCACTTTTAAATGTGTTGCTTTTGGGCATTTTAAGGGCAACTTTTTACATATGAAATGCATTTGAAATGAGGGAAACTTTCTGCCTAACTTTACAGAGTTGTTCACTGTTACAGTCCAGAGAGAATATTTTACTCATTTCCATTAGAAGAGAGCCTGAATAAATTAGCAACACCCTTTATCCTTCCTTCATCTAACTACAGCACTTGACAGCAGCTATCTTGTTTATGATCAATAATATATGGGTTTAATTAATATGTATATAGAATATGTATATATTAAATACAGCCTGGTTTTTATATAATCAAGTTTTTATTCTCATTCTTTGCTAAGAGATTATTTTATCCTCAAATACATTCTCATATGTCACTGAATTGAACCAAACAGATCAAAGGGAATATTTCACAGTGTTATAACGTTATGGAGGGGTAAATTTGGATTACAGGCGCCAGTCCTGATCCAAGGCTGATATATAGCAGCTAATTTTAAAATTGCTTAAAATGCAGAATTGTAACAACAATAATTGAACAGCAAAAGCAGCCTTTACTCTGTCTTTAATCTGTGCTCGGATGGCTGGAAACAAAAAGGTGCGTGCATGTGTGTGTGAGTAAATGATGGAGCAGGTGTGTGTGAGATAGGCAGATGGGGGGGTGGGGGGAGTAAGGGGGAGGAGGAGGTGGGGGGAGCTGAGACCCCACCTGGACTCAGAACAAGCGGGGGACCGACTGGGGACGCGGACACTACACAACACACACTACAAAGAGCTGGCGGGGCGAGGTGCACTAACGCCATAACACAGCCAAAGTCCCATTGTTCTATCCCCGTTTCATCTCTCCTCCTTCTCTCCAAATATTTGGAGGAACGCTCTGAATAACATACTGGTACTGAGAATATTTCACTCTGTATATTGTTGAAAGGAACTTAGGCAGTCTGAGTTTTTCGCTCTTCAAAGACGGCTGCTTTGTTTTGTTTGGGTTTTGTTTGCTCCTGTATTTGAATTGTGTACCATGATTTCGTGGATATCTCATTGTTCCAGGATTTGAGATTGTTGGACAGAGAAGCACCCACTGGCTCATTTATTTTCATTGCATCATGTGACTCATTGTAATTGCAACACACTGGGAAAAGCAGGCTGAAATGATGCAAAAAATAACAACTGGCTCCTTGTTTCCCACTGCCGCTGTTGGGGAGCTGTTTGTGAGAGAAGTTTCAATCGCCTTCATCATTAGAGTTTCAATAAGACTCTTCCTATATCGGCTTCCAGGGTGCACATTTCCATACCCAAGCCAATGGGAAGTCAATGATTAAAAATACAAGACCACAGCTTTGTATCAGAGTTCAAAAAAACAGAGCTGAAAGTGTAGAGCCGAGCTATTAATCATGTGATCAACGGGGGGATGAGCGCGAAGCTCGACGATGCAGGGTGACAGTGTCATCTTATAGGGTTGTTTGATGGCCCCTTTCCCAGGGACCCCAACATTGATTGGGCCCTGAGGGTGCCCTGCGGCTCTGCCCCGTCACCAGGGCCTGACTGACAGCTCTAATGAAGCCTGCCATCGTCGGGCAAAGGGACCGCTCCAGAGCAGGCACCAAACTTCAATCGGCCCGCGTGACGTCCAAAGAGTTTTGATTTCTCAGCAGTGGCGAGGGGGGTAAAAAGGAGACCCCTGTGGGAGACAGGCAGCCCCGGCCTGCCTTTGAATATTTCTCCGTTTACCGCATGTCAGTTCTCTGTGTTGGAGATGCACAGAGGAGAGACGTGGGGGTGGTGGTGGCTGTGGTGAATTTTTCATAGGTGAAAATGTAGAAGGGGCCCACAGTCCCATGGGATTGGGTCTGAATGCTGTCATAGTGAACTCAGACCTTTTCACCCTGTGTGGCTGTCATTGTACCAGTTTACAATCACAAGAGCTTTATTCAAGCAAAGTTTGGTGTTTTAGTTATGCATTTTATTTGATAAGAGAGAAAACATGTCAGGTAACTTTAGCTGTCTTCATAGTTTAGTTAGGTAAGTTAGTTAGGACAGGATGGAGAAGTTGCAACTATCAGAGCTCTCTCCATCTTCCTCACTCACACACACACACACACACACATATCTCTTCTCCATGCGATGGAGGGATATTGAAGAGCAGTGGAACCTCAGAAGACTCATCCTCACTTTGTTCTATTATTCACCATCTCTGGCTTCAGAACTCTCTAGGATCTCCATGGGGTTACACTCTCTATCCTGATGGAAAGACTCCTGTGCCGCTGAGAGCCTGTTTACTCCCCGGCCACGGGGCCCCCGCGGTCGACTGGAGTATACAACCGGTCCCTTCACTTCCATGCTCACATCAGAGCCATCAAAAATAAATCAAAAACAGACTGGTACGAGCCATTTGTTAATCTCATGTTCGCTGGCACTTTCTGAAACCACTTGGTGAATCAAAAAGCGCCATTTCACAGATTGGCAGCCCACTTCAATCTCACAGCGCTGATGACATTCTGGCAAACGTCACCGAAACAATTTACTCTGGTGCATGCCGTCTTCCTTTTGTTCTTTTCAGTCAGCATGAATCTTTACATCTTCAGCCACTATGATACAATATGATCCCCTCTCAGAATGCTCATTTGTACCAGCATAAATAGTTATTTGAAAGATAAAAGCAAACATGTTTGTTTTTTGTTTGTGTTTTTTCCTCTTCTCAACTCCCCAAAGGCATTTATGAGCACTTTGGTAATAAGGACCAGAGAAGGATTTAGCAGAAGGAGAGGAGCAGAGGATGCTTTGATGTACTCTTAGATTAAGTGAAGTCTACGGCGATGTCTACAAAAATACATGCAGTGTATACACTGAGCTCGGGTAGACAGATTCCTCTCTGCTGGCCCTTCCTCCCTGGTCCCAAACCACCACAGCATGAAAGACAGTCTGTATGTATCCACGGTAGCAGGAGACTTGTATGGACCTTGTCGACAGCTTCAGATGAACCATTCCCCAAAGAAACACAAACTGGGGAGATTTTTTTTTTCTCACAAACTTGTTTTTTTCCCCAACCCAGGAAAATTTCCCCCAACAAAAAAAATCTAAACTTTTAAAAGACTGGGTTCAGAGTTGCTTTGATTTTTGATATACTGCTCTGCTTAAAAGAGATTTAGCAACTAGGCAATGCTCAGAAGACGAGCATTGCCCAAGCGACTCGACACAGTGCCAACGTTTGAGTCAGAGGAAGACTCAGAGAAATTGAAGAGGGGAAGAAAAAAAAAGAAATCGACAGAGAGAATGATTCTGTAACTTGTTATGAAACGGTCAGCATTTTCAATTTTCAATTTTATGTTAAATTTTAAACATTGGCTTCAGTGTGATGAGCTATTCAGCCAGAGGCAACAAAAAGGCTCAAATCTAACCTTTTCATATTTTATGTATTCTAATCACTCGCAAACTAGTTAGTAAGCAAAAAGTAGAAGCAGCTGGCCAGTGGGTTTTGGACCAGGATGCATGTTTCTCAGTAATAATATACAGTAAGCTGGTTTTAAAATCAGCAAGCAGGCATTTTCTTAAGAAAACATTCTTTGGCACAGTGTGACTGCCATGATTCCCTCTATGCTGTGCTATTTGTATTTGTTTAGGGTGTTAATGAAAGGTTGTATGAATAATTTAACATAAACAAAGCATGTCATTTCAAATTAACAGCAGCTCTGCAAACACATGAAGCAGCCCCCACTGCATGTGGTGCAGACTCTGCTGATCGGATACTGACCTCTACTGGACTGCATGACTCTTACCAACTCAACTCAACATGAAGCTCACACACGTGCTACATACTAGAAACTCATTATATCCTCAGCTAGTAATTAAAATGTACATACACATATAACAATTTTTACATGTAAACATGCCTAGAGTTTGTTTTTGATGCCATTGCAGATAAGAATTTGATAATACTGGTCTAATATTCATATTGTTCCATAAGAACGTAGCATAAATATTTTGTTAAGTATCACTTAAATTTGTTTATCAAAGATTTGTGACCAAGGTTTGTTCTGACGGGAACATTTTAAAGCTGAAAAATAAACTTTTCAGTGTTAAGTGTTTTTTAAGTGGTGGATCAACAGTTTCTATATTACTGCATATTACTATATTACTGTCTCCAAAACGTACATATTCGCATTTCTGTATCTTTTATTTATTGGGTTATATTTATGCCTCTGCAATATATTTGGAATAATTTAATACTAGAATAAAGTTTTACTTTATAATCATATTTCTGCTCTTCTATTCTTTGTGTACAGTTTTGTGCTATCAACAAATGATTCATTTAATTATCAATTAATGTACAGATTTGTCTCTAAACTGTGAGAAAATAATGCAAAACAGTCCAAAACCCAAAGAATTTCCATTTAGCTATGATGAAAAGAATGGGGGGAAAAAAGCAGCAACTCCTCAGATTTGAGATGCCGGAGTCAGCAAATGTGTGACATCTTTATTATTTAATTATCAAAGAAAGTTGCTCATTATTCTCTATCAATTGAAAAAAATAATTAATCAACTTATTGTTTAAGCTCTACCTTTCTAAATGATCAAGTATTCATGTAAGAGTTGACGAACTCTCAGCAGCCTGAGAGTTTTCTGAATTAAATGTGATGTCAGTTAAATATTAAAAATTGATTTGTGGACTTTCACTCCTGTAATTTACATATAAAACAGGCAAAGAGTGAGAATGTTAATGTTTTAGTCAACTGAGAATTAAACCTTTACTTCTGATTATAATGAACACACACACACACACACACACCTGTGATGTCAAGTTGCCCTAAAGCACCTTCTGACAACAAAACAAACCTTTTCCCTTTTTTGTTCTCCTACAAGTTGAGGAAGGTCCACCTCCCTCTTCATCTCTACTTTTTAAGCCCCACCACCACCACCACCACCTTCCCTCTCCCATCCCTCCTCCTCCTCTTTTCCCCTCCCTCAACACACACACACACCCACCAGCACTGCCACCCCACTCGGCTCAATTAACACTGCGGGTCCGAGGGTGTGAATTATTTAGCGATGAATTATTAATAAATAATAACAAAGGGGCTCGTGGGAGATGCGGCCCGGTCAATTAGGAGAGAGGAGAAAAGTGAAGGCGAGCAGCGGGGGGTTGGAGGCAGGGGATCTGCAGCTGATCTGATCTGCGCCTCATCATTATCGCCGCCCGTCAGACACAATTACCTCAGCAGCACGTTCCCCAGCACTTCAAACAACAGCCAATCCCTCTGACTCTGACAGCCTTCCACTCTCTGCTACCTCTGCTCAGCCAACACACACTCAAACACAATACACACTGAGGCTTGGATATTAATCATATATGGTAACATGGCTATGAAATCATACTTTCTAATGACTGGCAGGTATCTGAATAAAACCTTACATGAGGACACCTCAAACTTTTAGCAACTCAGCTACTATTGTAGCTCAGGAATCAACATACAATGTTTATCCCTGCCCTGAAGCAACTTTTTTTTGTCATACAGAAAAAGACGATCTCAATGTCCAGATTTTCCCGGTGGTGAAATAAACTCGACTAGAAGTTACAAAATCCTGGTAACTCTGAAGACACAACCTACTGAGTGACAGCCTACAGGTACTGTATACTCTGTGTGAAAGATTATACAGCAGTTTTGGGGATTTTTCTTCACATTTCTTCTGTCTAATTGACTCAAGTGGATGTGACTTGTCGTGCTTCATCTATAATTTTCCACAGGCCTTTGATATTCAGTCTGCAGATATTAAAAATTCAGGGTTAACTTGTCTCTAAGTCTCTGTGCGTAAGGACAGTCTCTCAACACAGCACGCTTGGATTTGATGTGATATGCAGACAGAACAGCAGGATACTTTTAGAACTCATTCCCCTCTTTAAAAAAAACAAACAGAATCAATAAACTGTAAATTGGATTGTATTGAAAAGATATCATCCTTTTTATACCTTAATGTAATTAACCTACACATTTTAAACTGTGTTCATGTCCCTGAAGATGCAAAATATATTTTACCCATGAGCAGTGCAGCAGCTTTACTCTGACATTTAATCAGCTGACCTGGTATTTCACACACTGTTACGTCATTTTAATCTATTACAGACTGAACATCTTCAGAGCATCTGTTTGTGTCTCCTACCACAAGATGGTGCCAAATATCCAAAAGGTGTAAGCCTTAGAGAGTACTACAGTGCTGCTCTCCATAAATTGAATCAGTATTTACTGTATATTTACATGTTAAATAATAAAAAAGAGAGATACTGTTTTTGTTATCTGATCTGTGAGAGTTTAGTGGTGACCGTAGTGTTTATTTTTGTGCTGTTACTCATTGTGCATTATGATTTTGTAATATTAATCCATGAGCTCCAGGTGGCAGCCTAATCACAGCTCATGATGGTTCATGACAACACCATTTAAAACAACTGCTTTACTAACTGGACGATGCAAGCAAAGGATTGTGCGTTGAATAATTTAGGCCTCTTGAAGTAAATATTAAAAAACTCACAGATCAAATCGTCTCAGTCTGTTGTTTCGTCTGTTGATCCCAGCAACAATAGTCCATATTACTGCTGTAACACCTGCAATACAGACCAAAGGAATTAATAACATACTGTGAAAACCTATGAAAGAATGTGTTTTAGATTCCCTTTATAATTTCTGGATTTAAAAACTTAATGAGAAAAATACAACACAACACTATAGTCAAGAGCAATTTATATACATTAATTTATATACATGAGCTTTGCCATCAAATCTAGAATTACTGCATGCATCACTTTACTATCTGCAAAATCAGATTTTATTATCAAAGTGCAGCTTCTCTCAATGGCCTGAAGCACAACAGCCAACTCATTAGAAAAAGAAACTTGGCATGCCTCCCACAGATAACTTCATTCAGCAGGAGAGCTGAACACAGTCTGACTCAGTCAGCTTGTGGCCAGTATGAGAGGATAAATCCAGCAACAGCAGGGTGATGAATAATGGCCGATCAAAAAAAAAATATAAAAATAAAAAAAGAACAGTAACTGGGCAGAAAATTTTGTCTATAATTTAATTAGAGTGTCTCTATCATGTAAAGCTGGCAAAACAGAAGAATTGGGCAAAAGGAAAAAGCAAGCTCCTTACCAAAAGCATATTGATTGCAGCCAGCCTTTCTGTCATCCCTCTGCTTCTCTCTGGGAGTATTGATGACTTTGACCAGTCGTACAAGATTCATTGCACTGCTCTGTGGGGTGAGGAAAGGAAGTCAGATAAATGAACAAATGCTTTTATGAATGGTAGCCTGACTTCTCTGCAACTAATAGGTTTTAGTAGAAGATTTTCTTTTAATGTTAGTGCAGGATGATCAGAGAGAGAAGTAGTGTCTCAGTGATCCAAGCTCTTTTTGGTTATAAGGAGTAACACAAACACAGGTCTTCCTGTCCCAACAGATCTTATTGCACAGATGTTGTGTTGTGTGGAAAGTGATGCATGTTTTTAAGGAGCGTGCTTACAGCAGTTGTTGAGTTTGTTGGATTTAAAGGTGAAAAGGCAAAAAAGACCATCAGATACAACGTTGTCTGCTGTACAGAGTTATACAGCTCATGTTAACCAGGCTCAGCCAACTACACAGCTTAACTATAATATGCTTAAATATTAATGAACACACTGCAGTCACCAGAATCACTGGAATCTGGTATGTGATTTTCCAGACTGCCCATTTTGACTGAAGCCATCAACAAGTTACTCCTTCACTGGTCACACAGCTGAGGGCTCATTGATTAGTTGGCAAGAGAGGAACTAATAAACCCATATCCATGAATCAGGAAAGGATTGTGTTTGTATAAAAACTTAAGTCATCAATCAGACTGATTAAAAGTAATGTCGTATGCACTGATGCTCTATGTCAATAAACATAAAATATTTTAATTAAAACTAATTGCCTGCTATGTGATTTTTTTCCTCTGTCTGTCATGCAAACACTTAAATCACCCAGACAAGTACGTACACAAGCAGGGATTTGTTCATATTTCTCCGTCAAATGTTTAATCGTACAGAAACCCTTTATTTAACTAAACACCTGTTTAAAATCACCTTCATAACACAACTGACCAATTCAGCATCTTCTCATACACATGCAGAAACTAATTTTACCAAATGGAATGATCACTTATAATTGACTATGGTAAGTTAAGTTTAGTTCTTCACAAAAATCCACGTCTATGGTCAAGAGATCAGAGGAGAGGTCATTGACAGGGGAATAGTTAACTTTCCTTATTGTTTGATCTGAGAAAATAAGATTCTTAGCATAGTTTCTGTCTTACCAGGACTTGGATGAAGGGTTGTTATACGTTTCATCCTGTATCTTCGGTAGCTTGGCTCAGGGTCTGAGGTGAGAATAATGTAAAGAGTAATGTTATTAACTGCATCTGCTGCTGCACAGCAAGGAGACATTTATTTATTTATCCAATAAGTAATGAGTAATTGGTGACATTTTCAAGTAATTTGCACAATAATGCTTGTGAAACAACAATATCTGACATCTAATAAACATCCATCTAATAAACATCCTGACATCTAATCCAATAAAGTTGATTATAGAGCAGAGATTGAATATGAAAACAGACATACATTCAGCCTGCAGTTCATTAGGAACACCTGTTCACCTGCTGCTAGTGTAATGGCGTGGGAAGTGTTTTCTTGGCACACTTTGGGTCCTTTCTCTTTCTCTGAAAACAGCTGCCTGCTGCCAGTGAGAGTGAACTCAAAGAGTAAAGTTATGGACAGAGAGCTACCTCAACTAATCTAAATGACCTCTTTCACATTGTGTTCACAGTAATTTGATACATTGTTTTTGTAAAATGTTGCTAACAGCCACTTTAATCACAATATATTTGTGTAAAATCCAAGATGGCAGAGATTTCTGAAGTGCTGCTTCTGTGGTCCATCTGCTGGTCGGGGGCGGTATAATAGCAGTCTATGCTAACTGCTAACACTTGTTAGTTTGTTAACTTGTTGAAAGGTGTTTAAATGCTACAACACAGTGCTAAGATATCTATCTTTACTGATTTCACCCACATTATGGCAACTTACCTTTTTGTGAATGTCATGCGCAAAAATTCCGGAGCTTTTAAGACTAGCACGACCCCTGAGGGGTCCTCCAGCCTTATTTTGTTAGCAACCTGTCTAATGCATGTGTATTAGCTCTTTAAAGTTGGTGCCATTAATTGACATGCCATTAAACAGACAGTGTGGCTGGGAGGACATGCTGTTGCTGCCACCGGTTCCCTGCTGGCGGCTTCATGAAAAACAGACCAACGAGAGAAAAAGGAGGGGGACAAAGGAAACGGGAGTCTGGCACCGAGCGCGCTGTAGTCAGGAGGAAATGGTATGCAGCTCCGGCTGGGGTGTGCCTTCCTCTGTCCCGTAGCTATCGTCACATCTGTTGGTATTTACAGCAAGAGCAACAACAACAACACGTTTTCAACTTGAACACCGGGCTCTGGTTCATTGTTCTGTGGAGGTATCTCTGCCCGGTATGCCCGAACAACACCACTGACACACGGGTAACGGCTGAAGATGGCTTCGGTGCGGATGGTCGGCAAAGTTACGGCGAGACTTTTGGGAAGTCTTCAGCCTCTTCACTGCGGGCTCAGAACTACACGTCCGGCTACATTTCTTCACCAAGTAAATGAATCTTTTAACTAATTATTTGAATTCGGCTTACGTTTTTTATAGCACTGTTCAACTATTAAAGTCTGCCGAGCTATTTGATGATCTTGCTTCCTGCTTTTTTAAGAAAACACAGTGTATACTTATGCATACGGTGGTCGGTTTGAATAGCTAACTACAGTCAATTGAAAGCACTGCTTAAACAACAACAGTTTATAACTTGTCTTAGGTCAGATGTAAACTTTATAAAAATATTTGTTTTCACTTTCTCCTCGCTGGTTTGTTATTATGACTAGAAAAAGGCATCTCCCTCTCTCCTCCCTCTGTGTCCTGTAATTTTCATTCAGGACCTACAGATCATCTAATAAATTATTCAAGTACATTACCTTGCCCTACAGGGGTTTATGTAGTCTACACATGTCCACATGACTGTTAAAGACAATGAAGAGTGTGTGGGACTGATCATTACTGAACATTATCTCATCACCAAAGTAGTGCTCATTCAATTACTCCTCAGAGAAAGCTGCTCAGGCAGCCATTTGGAGAATAGACTGCTAAATATACTTATGAACTTTAAGTAGAGAGCTGTCTCGCCCTGCACAATCCCCAGAGAACAACGCCATACTCTGCAGCCTACAGTGTGTTTAGCAGAAAGGTCTATATCTTTATGTATCATGTGTCAGTACTGTGCATCATTCAGGTGCTGGCCTATATATCATACTGCCTGGGTGGAAGTCAAAAGATGCACAGCACATGTCTGCACGGAAATCATCAAAATGCAAACAGTTGTGAAGGGAAGTGCTGCAGAAAGTGAAAACCCAAATAGTATCAGAGTATCCTATGAGGTTTTTGTGGTGTGGCTCTACTCACATTTATATGAATGAACTGTTAAATGAGCCAGTTTACTTGACCTCTCTTTTATATCATCCATGTTGTCACCCACTGCAAGAAACTGCAGAGGTCAGCAGAGTCGTGAGCAGGCAGGTCCCAGCTGGCCGCCTCAAATCTGTGACAGTGCAGGGAGAATACTGGATTTCTCAACACCGCGACAGTCACCACACCGAGTGAAAACTGATGTACATTTTCTAGGATTGGAAAAAAAAAACCATTATATCTGTTAGGGCAAGCTGTCATGACTCACTCCTGCATGCAAGAGTGACTAAGATGAGGTCTATTCTTAGACCTGGACAGTAGAAAAAAACGGAGCTGCAGTTTGTCTCTTTTCAAATGACATACTGAAAGCAAAGTGTCCCAACAGCCAACACTGTTTATTTATCCCTCTGAGGACACAGATAGACACACTGACCACAGCCATTGTTTCATCATCTGAATATTCTGTGTGTTCCTAACAAGCCTTATTTTCACCAGAATCTGGTTAAGGTTGAAAAACTGTGTATCTGAATCATATTGGCAGACAGCAGAAAAGTGCTGGAGGAGCTACTTTGATACGGATAATTTGTATAATGGATAGTGATACGGATAATTTAATGTTGTTTTCTGCAGTGAAACCCACTGGCATCCTCTGAAACTGGTCATAGATTCTCTTCTGTGTGATGGAGCAAGCTAACTTTCCCCCAAGCTTTATTTTTAAGGTGTTTTTAGGTGGAATATCAGTTTGAAACTCAAACAGGCTGATCTAGTGTTGCGTAGTTCCCAGGATCCAGGTGAACTCAGGGCTTTACAAACTGGGAGAGCATTCTCAATGACTTTCCCTCCCAGAAATGTTCAGGTTTACACGCTGAACATTTGAAACTCTCAAGTCAAGAGTGTGTTTTTTAATGAAGAGACTGCACTACAGTTTGTATAAAATAGGCAGCTACAACACCTGTAGTAAGGCAGCCACTGTAAAGACAGACTGAAATGAGCTGACTTCTATTCATGTAGCTGGTTAAATATGTGGTTGACTTAGATGCATTCTTAGCAGACAGGAGTTGAGCAGAAGATGATGATTTAAGTTGCTGTTGTTGTGTAATTGTCATATTTATGTTGTATTTCTTTTATAACATTGTAAAATTCAGCCGTTACTCACAAGAGTCCACAGACTCACTCTAACATCTGCTGTAATTTTTGTATTGCCTCCAGCAAACGATTAAACCTATAGGGAGTTTGGCTTTTATGCCAGTAAGTGATGGTGCTGTTAGATAATTTGTTTCTCATCATCTGTAATACTATACAGGTAAACATTGTATGATGGGGTTTGAAACACTTACTGAGCAGGACAGGAGAGCTGACAGAAGTCTGACTGGACTGTGGGTTTTCCGATGCAGATGGGTGATACTGAGTTTGCTGTGCAGGAACTGACTGTTGTTCACTGCATGTATTAACAGTAACACATTAAAGGAAGAGTGCTGCATTTTGGGATACATACATTAAATACACTTCTTTGCAGTTCCTCTCCTGAGTCAAATGAGAAGATTGATATGAGTTTCATAGTGTATTGGTTCAGGAAGATAAACAGGATGAAGAAGAGGAAACTGCTACTGTATGTCCATCAAAAATGGAAGAAAAAATCATGGGTACACATGAGATGACTGATGTGGATCACTTCATTTGACTATCCAAAAATATAATTTTGTTCCTTTAGGCCTGAAATAATGTCCTCTGTTCCACAGAAACCTTAAACCCCAAAGCGTCACAATAGCTGAGATAGACTTTCACTTTGTCACCGAACAGGTTGATGTTTTTATCTGACAGCTGGCTCCATCTGCTGTGTTGGATCCTTCATCATATGGACTGGCCTTGTATTGTGAGAATGGAAGACGTTTCATTACAGCAACCTTGACTGCTTGTTTTTCAGAGTCAGAAAAGGCCATTCTATCTGCGGAGGCTGTTCTTTATTAAGGCGGTGTCCACAGGAATTGAAGACACACAGAGTCTCTCAGACTTGAGCAGATATAAAGATGTTGAACCTTGGACCAGTGGCTGCGTTCAGACCCCATTTATACCTGGTATTAACTCGGGCAAAGGGCAGCCTAGAGGTTCAGACACATCATTTTCAACCAAGATCTTTTGCTGCATGTCTCTACCCATGCAACTATTAACTATCCTGTAAGTAGTTCTTTATCCAACAAACTCCAGTGTCCTTCTTGAGGGGGGCGGTTGATTCACTCAAATTGGTAGAGGCAAAGTTTTTGTGTCAGCTTTGTATTTTAATTCAGGCGAGGTTGGATTTTGATTCTGGAGTTGTTTTTTGCTCCTTTTAAAATCTGGCTCTTCTGGACCTTTGCAAACACTGCGTGAATTCCCAAATCGATGTCCCCTGTTTTAATCCCCGTCTTTTCAGTATTCAGCTCCTTCATTGTGTTAATGCCGGGCGGCAGGGTAAAGCACAGCAATTAGGGTTGAGCTGTGATTAACTGTAAGATCAAAAGTCTTTCTCTCACGTAGTATAAATAAATAAAAGTCCTGCCTCTGCACCACTCGTTCTGCCTGCAGTGAAGACGCAGATAAGAAGTTCTGTCAAACAGACAATTACACTCTTCACATGGCAGAATAACTATTTGCAAAGCTGTCAGGAGTTCAGAGGCTCGTTTGGATGAGCTTGTTGAACCTGTTTGACTAAAGGACGTCTTGAAATTCCTGAGCTTGAAATTCCTGAGCTTGAAATTCCTATAAAATAAATTAATAGTAATAGTATATATACAAATATAAAGTATATAAATATATAAAGTTTGATTTTTAGCGTTTGTCGTGTTTGCATGAAATCTGCTACACAAACACAAACCCTCTCTTTCCACCACCTTCATATCGTTCGTCCTTCAGTCGTCAGCACCTCACTCTATTTTCCCATCGTCCTCCTGACCTGACTGCATCATTAGCTGGATAACAGAAAACAAATGCTTCAATGCAAATCATTTTCATGGTAGAGTGCTGGCTGTCCTCACTCATGATGTCAACGCAAAGAAATTGGATTTTCTCTCCTCAGCAGCCTTCGTTTTTCACCCCAACCTTCAGGCCGTTTATCACCCGTGTACATTTTCCTTTCCCTCTTGTTGCGTGCCTGTGAGATACTGTAAAGACATTCTGTCATGAATACATGCGTGTATGCAGGGGGGAAAAAAGGGACTGTCCCTTCACTTAGTGGTATCAAACCTGTGGTGAGAGTAGGAGGAGATGCCAGTAGGAAGTCCAGATGCAATATCTCAGCTGTGACAGAATTGATAATGGAGTGACCTGCTTGGCGACTGCAGGGAAAATGGGGGCTGCTTGTCACCATGATAACCCCGATGATTGCTTGTGCAGGAAGCCAAGACCCTGCTTTACTGCAGGAGAAGGAGATGGCAGTTTATCACCGCTCAGTTTTCACACCCTCTCTCTCCCTGTTTCCCTGTTGGTGTGGCATAAATAAGATACACATAGACTGAGGGGTAAATATACTTTCAGCTGATTGTTTGGACAAAGAGCAGTTGGATGAAATGATTTGGTGGTGAGGGGCCGGTGTGAAGCGTCATTCCCCACGGCTCCCAAAATGTGTGAAGGACAATGGATAGACAGCGATAGACATCCTGCACTGAATATTGATCAGCTGAGTAATTAGGAAGTGTGTTTTGTTTTGATAAGCAGAGAAATGTTCAGTGGAGCAGCCAGTGGTGACATTAGGCATCATGTAGAGTGGAGCGGCCCACTCCTTCCTGCAGGCTGAATGCTCTGTCTTCTTGTGAAATGACAAGGGCGTGATACCCTGTTACTGACAGCCTGTTGTTGTAGTGTCTGGGCTTGTTCAGGTAGTGCACTGTTTTACGTGTTTAATAGTCTATGGGTGTGTCTGTCTTTTTCCATCCCATTACAGCATCCGTCCCAATGAAACTTTATACCTGCAAAACTAATGACATTCAGCTCAGCTGTAAGTGCGAATTAGTAAATGATAGCATGCTAACATGCTGAGATGGTAAACACTGTAAACACTCTCAGCTAACATCAGTATATATTGACTGTAACTTACCATGTAGCACAAAGCACTGCTGTGTCTAAGCTGCTGGCCTAGCATGGCTGTAGACACTTTAAAGGTTTGTCTGTTCTGTTTGCCCATGGGTTGTGCAGCAGCAGTCAGATTATCCCCACAAGGCACATAAAAATATTATTGCCCTTAGCTTCCTTACCTGTCTTGTCTTTTAGTGTAATGAGGCCGGGAAGCTCATCCATTGCTGCTCAGTCGTCTGTCTTGGATGTAGAAGCTCAGCTCTAGAGGTTATCTGTCACATAACACTCCTCTCCTTTAATGCTATAGATATATAATTGTTGCTGTGAAGTCTAAGAGCATTTGTAGCTGCCACAGAGAGGTGAGAGAGGTAAAAGTATTTGTGATCCAGTGTGCCACAGATGGTAATATCACAGGACCAGGAGCATAGCTTTGGAAATGGACTGTTATTCATCATAGAGCTACATTAGGTGTCACTGTGTTCACGTTGTGCTGATTTAAAATGGGATTGGTGTATGTGCACACAGCATATAAATGAACTGGAAGGCAGTCAGCTGTTGAACTGACTCTGGTCACTGATCTTAAACACACTCCCACTCAGTAAAAAGACAGATGGTCCAGCTTCGTCCTCCATGTTCAGCTCCAGATCTGCTGTTCCATTAGCCATGTGAGTGCATGTCGCTCTTTCCTCTATTAAACCACTTTGACATGTAGTGCTTGCTAATGAGATTGACATATTATTCACATTTTATTCCCATGTATCCAGCCTATGTGTTGGCAGTCAGCTCCTGCACCACTCAGTTTAATGAAGCGCTGTGGCTGCAGCAGGAGGGCAGCAGGAGGGGCGGCTTATAAAACTCTGTTCCAGGCCGTTTAACATACTGGTAATGTGTTTTCTGTTTGGGGTTAACTATGAGCGGTCATAGATTCGTTTTCAGGTTTCAGGGACAGTATGGTTATGTACTAATGGAGGATATGATAAAATAAACAATAAGAGTACAAATTTATCATCTGTCAGAGAGTTTCTTGCTGTATCAGACTGGTGGTTCCTCTGCTTTTTGGCTGAAAAGTCAGAAATATATTTAATTTAAATATTTGTTTAATCAGGCGCTGACCTCAGATGTGTCTTGGGACGTCCTTGGAGGAAACTCTGTATAAGACCGTTATAGTATAAAATCAATAAGTGGAACAGTTTTATAGCACTATGGATTTTTTGTGTGATTTTTCCATCAGTGCAGTGAAGTACCTGAACTGTCTTGTAGCTAGAAACAGTCATGTACAGAGGATTTTATCCACATCACCCACTCCGTATGATATACATCACAGCTTCCAACATTTTTTAAAACAGAGAATGTACATGCATCCTTGTTAACTTTTAACTTTTATGGTCTCAGATGTTCTCAGATGCTGTTTTTATTTAACAGGCTTCTCTCTGATTTAGTATTGTTCTTCCATAAAGTTCACACAAGAGACAGATTATAAAAGGCTGATAAAACTTGAAGCAGCAGAGGCAGAGATTCACTGACTTTTCATCTCTTCTATGAGTCAAACTCCAGAATGGCTGGTTTCTACAATTTCACTATTGCAGGTCAATGGCGTCTCTTATTAGACCCTGCCTGCCTCCTAAACGCTCACTTCTTTCAAACTCCCTCAGCTTCAGTTTGTGCTGTAGGCTTTTGTTAGAAAGTTTAAGCCTCAAGCTCAAACTGGGCACCAGGGTTTTATTGTTTTTTCCTCCAGAGCCACAGAAAAAAAAAAAAAAAACTTTCATCTTGTGTAAAATCTGTGATGTGTCCCTTTAACTATCTACATACATTCACATGGACCGTCTAAATAAAAACCTCTCCTCCACTCTCGAAAGAGAGCTGGAGTGCTGATGTGTAGGTGGTGAAGCTCTGTGCTGCTCTGAGCCGATAGAATAACATCTGGAGATCTCACACAAGCAGCTCAGATTTGTCTCATTGGGATCACTTTGTTTGGCTCTTGTTAGGATATTCAGTATGTATAAAATCACAGATTCCTTCACACTGCAGTGCTCTACTTCATTAGCAAGCTTACAGGATGTTGTGGTATAAATTTTCTTGTAATCCCCAGGTAACAGAAGATGTAATGATGTTTCACCCTCTGGCTCCAACCATGGGATTGCTGTCTTTGTCTTTCACTTCATGTTACCGGTAGAACAAAAACGCTCCTGTCACATGGACAGTTATTCATCGCTGTGTGTGAAATTATATCTTCCTGTTAAAGCCCCCCCCCCCGCTCTGAACCAGCCGAGTGTGAGGGACTGCATACATGGCCTTCGCAACTGTGCCTTCAGGCTTGTCCGCTTCTCTCAGCCCATAAAAATGGACGGCTCCCTCGTTCCTCTTTAATGTAATATTGATCGAATGAACTCCCAGGTGGAGGATGAAGGGGTGGGCGAGAGAGAGGCCGCCACGTCCCCCGGCTGTCCGTTTCGGACAAAGATGTATCCAAATGGGACCCCTCTGACTCTGATCTAAATAAGACGTACTGTGGAGGATTCTTCAAACACAGGGATGTGGCTGAAGCTCAGAGCTTTTAGTAGGAACCTGGATGGTGTAATAATCACATCCACAGTCAAAATTTGTGGTCTGATGTTAAAATAGCTGCTTTGTATCATGTCCCGGTGGCTTCAGATACTGAAAAGAAATATGAGTTTGCATGTAAACTAAACTGACCACGCCCATGGAATGCAAACCACAGGACAGAGGTACTGCTCCTGCTGCTGACTAGAATAATGAACTGTTCCTATGGATGCATTCTCCATTATCAGGGCTGTGGGAGAGACTTGAGGTCTTGTGGAATGATTATACATTGCACTGAGAGACTCACTGGCATTTCATTCAGCATTAAATACCACAGACTAAACTTAAATGAAAATTCATGCATCAGCAAAAAAAAAAAGAAAAAAGAAAAAAAGAGCCGGTTTAATCTGCACAATCGTCTTTTATCAGCTGCTCAGGTCACCCAGCGTTTAAAGAGGGAGTAAAAAGCTTTTCAAAAGGCAGCGTTTGCAACAAAAGACATCCCTATTAGTGTAAGAGCAACACACTCAGAGCAGAGCCAAAGAACAGGAAACTCGATTGATGCTGCTCGTTGGCAGCCTGTTTTTGAGTGGATCTGTTTTTTCAGATCCTCCTTTTCAGGAAGCTCTGGATCTGTTTACTCTCCACTGTTGACTGATATGACAGTTTACCAAGGGAGGGATGTACTTCTGAACACACTGAACAAACTGAATAAGGCAATAAAACTCTTCATGTCCTCTTGTCTCTCTTTCTTTCTTTCCCTTTGTCTTTCCCTTTCCAGGTTCACCAGAGGCAGCCTCTACTTGGAAATTGTCAATCACTTTTCTACAGTACACTCACACCCTCCAGTGGTAATATACAGCTACTACTTCCACTTGAAAATAAACTGCTTTATGTTACATTGCTGCCCTCTTTTTGTCACTTTTTCTGCAGGATCACAACCATAAACCCTCTGAAAGTAAACCTCCCTCCCCCTCTTTGTGTTGCAGACGTGTCTTTGAAGTACAAATATGGCCGCCTGGTTCTGGAGGTCCCGCTGCCATCCAGGAATGAGAAGTGTCTGTTCTTCCTCAGACCCATGCTGATGAACGTGGGAGACCTGATCACAGATCTGCAGAAAGAGGACCCCGGAGTGACTGCATCTGTTCTCTCCAAGGGTACGACACGTCACACACGTTAGCTATGCACAAACTGGCTCAACCACATTCCTCATGTGTACGTCAGTCTGTTTTAGCCATGTTTTCTTGTCACAGCCTGCACAGAGAAATTGCACAGTAGTTCAGCACAATGCCTGCAGAATCAGTTAAAAAAAAAAAAAAAATCATTAACGTGTTTTCCCAGTCTTGGGGAAGCTGCTGTGAAAGTGAATCTTGGAAAGTTACCAATGATTTCACACAGGAGGAAGCTGAACTATAGCAACACTACTGTGGTTAAATAAAGCTAATTAGAAAAAGTCAGAAACAACCAAACCTATGGGATTTAATAATCACATGTCAAATCAACCAAGATTAAATCAAGACTACAAAAGACACACAACAGCAACACTAAATGAAAAAGACACCAGGCTGAGAGGCAGCAGGTCCAGCAGAGCTACAATCTTCTCTGTTCTGATGCTGCTACAAGAGCTTTTAAACACTTCATTCACAGCCAGGTGCAGCTCATTGATGACTAATCAGGTAACACCAGGGTGGAGCTGCTGAGAAAATGACACTCAGTTGAGTTTACTGCAAAAAGTGCCTACTTGTTCTCAGATTAAACACAACACACCAGACACAGGGTCGGGGTCCCTGAGCAGGACTGAATACGTTGTCTGGGCGTTTTCTTCATAGCAGTCGGAAATGAAAATAGTAGTGGAACTGGTTCAGTTACAGTGGAGAAGTAAGATAAAAATCACTCCTTTCCTTTTATGGCCCAAAATTGCTTGTAGTTTCAGTAGTAGGTCGATCAACCGGTCGTGTTACGAGAGCGCACTGCTAGATTGGTGGAGCATTCCTTTAATGCTGTTCAACCAGACTGATTTTTCCATCTTCTGCTCCTTGACTTGAAGGCCTGATAAGATAGAAACAAAGCAAAAATAATCACAGAGAAGTCATAAAAAATAAATGTAACAGAAATATATGTAATTTTTTGTTCTCTTCCTTTGTTGGCCCCTCAGATCTGTGATCTCTGATTAGCGCAGTTAGAGCAGAGTCCATAATGTAATAAAGGTGTGACTCATACTCCACACACATACTTACTTTCATCTACACCACCTTCATACAACATGCAGGCCTGTTGTTCACAAGCTGCTGGAAAGTTTGTTGACATTATCAGAAGTGAAAGTAGATTGGGTAAGTTGGTAGATATTTTATCATTTCATAGAAGAGCAGAGATTTTGTTACTCAGGCAGTAGTTTTCCTTATTTCCCCCATGAGTCTCATCTTTATAAAACTCTGTGTAACTTTGTTTAAGCTGTAAATTATGGACTCCCTGTCTGAGAGTTATGTTATATATGCAGGATTGATCCGTTTAGCATTTCATTATTTTCTTCTGTGCATTTTCTGTCTCTGTTTTGTGTTTTTATTGTGTTTATTCGGGCAGTCTGTCAGAAACCATCTCTCCCAGGAGCCTTAGATGAAGTTGTGTTACTGTAATAAAAGCACTGAGTTAGATGTTTGTCTTCCTATGACAGATGGAGAGCGAGTGGCCAACACCACGTTGATCGATGCCCTGCTGGATAAAGACTTCCAACTCGTCATTAACGATGCAGTTTATGACGTCCACTCGCCTGAAAAGGGTATAAACACTTCTCTCTCCGGCTGTAAACGATCCTCATTTTGCCTGCGTCTCATTTACATCCAGTCCTGCTGATACACAGCAGATTATTATCTCCTCTCACATTTAATCTCACTGTCTCGTCCTCATCCACCTTGTTGCGTCCTCTGTTGCAGTGTGTACGTCCAGTGAGCACGCCATGGAGATGGAGGACATGAAGCACGTGGTGCATCTGCTGCACACAGCGCTCCACCTGCCTGAACACCACCTGCTGAAGGAGAGGGAGCTGCTAGAGAAACTGGACAACCTCAAACAGGAACTGTCACCTTTAGAGAAGGTGTGAACGTCTTTTTATCTGCTGCTACGGCAGGCTTCTCTGAATCAGCCAGTAACCAGTCTCCTTTATTTGTTATTCCCCGACAGATGAAGGCACAGTTGTCCCACAAAGCAGAGTTCCAGGCATCCAGGGTACTCTGGGCCGGCATGGCATTGTTGTCTGTGCAGGGTGGTGCTCTGGCCTGGCTCACCTGGTGGGTCTATTCTTGGGACGTAATGGAGCCCGTAACTTACTTCATCACCTACGCCACCAGCATGGGAGCCTTCGCCTATTACGTCCTCACCAAACAGGCAAGTCTCAGGGACATTAACTCACTCATTATCTCATAGAATTTAAAGGAATAGTTTGGCATTTTGGGAAATTCGCTTCCTTACATACAGATGTATTCCTCCCGACATTAACGTCAAACCAAATGTATTCTCTCCCTCAGGATTATGTGTACCCAGATGCTAAAGACAGACAGTTCCTGCGTTACTTTTATAAAGGGGCCAGCAAGAAGAAATTCAGAGTGGAAAGATACAATGAACTAAAGGATCAACTGGCTCAGGTTAGTCGGTTTGTTAAGTTTTTATAATCGCACATTAGACAAATCCTTAGCTACAGGTAGAGACACTTTCATTAGTCATGAGTCCTCTGTGTGTGTGTGTGTGTGTGTGTGTGTGTGTCAGGTGGAGGAGGACCTGAGACGTCTGAAATACCCGACTCAACTTCAGCTGCCACTGGACCAGATCCAGCCGAAGCCATGAACGAAGCCAAGCCATGAGGAGACGTCTCTCTCTTTCTCACATGAGCAAAAACAACTCTTAACGACTCTCCTTTTTACCAGGATCCATGTCATTCTGTGTTTTGTTTACAATCTTGATAATGATGCTAATTCTGTCTTTGAGAAAAATACAAACACTGAGAACTATTGCAATAAAAATTATTTCCCAAACACTGGGAAAATCTCCTGTCTGCAGTGTCTGTTTATGGAGATCTCAAAGGTATTTTGATGTTGGTAAACACTGATAAACATTAGTTAATTAACTCACATGAACACACATTTAGCCACAAAAAGAATTTATTGTAAAAAGTCACAACAGTAAGACCATAAAAATACAGGATCAGTGTTTGCTGGTAGGTTTGTTTTTCCTGAGTTACAGATCATGTGACACAGCTGAAAGTGTTTTAGGTCCACAGTACATGTTATAAAGGACACCCCTTCTCCCTGAGGTACTTTCCACGCTGGTGTTTGTCGCCGTTTTGGGTGCAAATACGCATTTATTAAATTTAGTACTGTCAACTGCTACGACACAAAGAACAGCACAAACATGAATTCCCTTTTTTGATGGAGCGAGTTCGAACAAACAGCAGGTTTACGTTGTGCCTGGATCATCTGCAGCTTATAGAGACATGGTTAAACCCTGATGTGAACAGAATCACTGGAACTGGCTGTGGTGCTGATATGTCACCTGCCTCGCTGGATACAGTAAAACTCACCTGACATTTCAGTAATGTCAGATTCTAGCGTTTTTTTGGCTTGTTAAGAAAAACAGAAAATCAGCTGGAGAATCAGACGACGTGTCTGTGAAGCTGGATTAAAGAAGCAAGCTATGAAAAGTAAAGTAGCTGACACAGAATGTGGTCCATGATAATCCTGCAGTTTAAAAGCAGTTTCTTGAAAGTGCAAAATGTGTAGTGAGTTACAGCAGTTGGATGAAATAACAGGAACACAGCACAACATAATGCAATCCAATACAAGACGACCATGAATTATGGTCTCAGAAAGTACCCTCACAAAAAAATCACATTGCAGTTTTTATAGAGTTAGAGTGGGCAAAACTACTTCTCTGTGGGAAAGAAAACTCTACTAAATGACTGTAAATATGTATATATGCATTCAGGGCTCTCAGTGGGAAACTGTTTAACTTAAGTGGTAAACCCAATCCTTCACAGCTAATCATAAATTTAGTCAGTAACTAATGGCCTAAAGGATATTCACTTATTAAATATGACATTTGCTGTATATAATGGAACCTCTGCTCGTTTCCCCTAAAAGTTAATGTTTTATTTCATAAAAATATTTTTACTTTTATGATGTTATAGAGGTGGTCTTTGCTGTAAAACCTTTTTTGCAGCCAACACTTGAATTTGGTTAATTTCATTTTACAAACTGCTCAATAATCAGACCTACTGTGCTTTAGTGTGTTGCAAACTGTGCTATGTGCTATGCTGAGGATTATAAACAGGTGAGTTCACCAGACAAATGATAATGACGCTGTTTCTAAGATACCATTTTCAGACATACCAGTGGCTATGATGACAAAGTCTTGGTGGTTTAACTTAAATTACTATAGGGCTGTTGTATTGGATTGCATTATAACCTGATCTAGTCTAGTGTATTTTGGCGTTTACATGAGAAATCAGATAAGTGTTTGAAAACAGGTTAAACAGCTGAGATAAACCTGTGGATCAGCTCTCTGACTTAGAGCTGCCTGAGATACTTTCACTGTCTTGATTCTGTGTCATGCAAATACTAAGAAAATCTTACGCAAAGGTTTCAGGAATTAAGTGATTGCCTAAGGTCAGGAATATTCACATTTCAGTTCGTCATTGTTCCTGTTATTTTATAACCACTGATTTCATTGGAAATACTAAATCTGTCAATTAGCTGCTAATTCCGTGCATTTGAAATAATAGTGTTCATGAGCATCAGACAGTGCAGGACTAAAGAAAAGCAAGAGATTTTTTTTAATCTCCCCTCTAGAGACCCTGGCATTGATTTAAAAAAAACAGCTCATTTAATGTCTGAGATGTGAAACTGTTACTTTTTTGGTCTGAAGTATAGTTTCTTGGTGAGCATGGAAGCAAAACACGGTACTTGCTTCTTCCCAAGTGCGTTCACATCCGCAGCTCTGCCGACACTCCTCATTGACACTTTCCTGTTGACCAGCGTGAGCAGCTCCGTGAATTCAAGGGAGTCCCCGTACTTCTGAAGCAGCTCACACAGATCCTGGACGTACCAGGACCCGTTGATGGTCTCCCGGTGGGAATAGTAGCCTTAACAAACAACACAGGACGGGTCAGTTACTGAGTGGATTTAAAGTGGTGTAGCTGGGTTACTGTTACATCTCTGAAATCTACCGCAGCTCACCTTCAGCCACAGAATAACACATGATGAAATCGGCTCCAGCGGGTAGGGTGTAAACGGCGCTGGCGTCCACCACCACCTCATTCGTCTTTATCTCACTGTCCACGGCGTCACAGGCCGTCACCGGGTCGTCGTGCTTGTCTCCACGACACGCCTAGTGACAGACGCAGGCACGTTCACTTTACAATTTGTCATACTGTGATGGATCAGAGTGAGTTTTGACTTCTGTGTGCCGTGTACCTGTAGTATAAAGATCTTTGGTTTTCCTACAAGGCTTCTGCACTTGTCTCCTTTGAACATGGCTGTGATCTCCTGGATGCTGATCTTGCCATCGTAGGTGTAAACATAGTCGTTCTCGCCGTGGCTCAGGAAGACGAGCACAAAGCAGTCTGCGTCAGAGTGATTGGCTCCTGCAGCTGGAGGGACATCAGGTACTCATTAAACTCACCTCAGGAAACAGGTAAGAATTCACACATCTGAATATACAGTAATCATTTGGGTCTTACCTTCATTGATTATTTGTAGGACTTCCTTCTCTTTGTAGTTATCATAACTCTTCACGTCAAAGCCCAGCTCTATCAGTCTAACAGAGAGGTGAACATCAGGAGCAAAGCATTGGAAAGTGTTACGAGTTTATACCTGCTAAAACAAGTACAGACATGTAGTTCCTGAGCACACAGCTACACTAAACACAGTGTTCTCTCTGCTGCCGCCAGCTGCAGACTGATACCTCCTCTCCAGGTTGTAGCGGTCGGCGTTGGTCCCATGTCTGTCATTCAAGCCGAGGCGCCAGAAGAAGCGCTCCTGGTTAAAGATGATGGCGAGTCCCCGTCGTTTGTTGTTCATCTTGTACTCCTCTGCAGGATCCAGAGCTAAAGAGCTGTTTCAACACGAAATACAGAAAGCATGAGGTGAAGACCGGATCAGAGTGAGGTGAGAAATTGAAGCTGATAACTACACAAACAGTTTACCTCCTGATGAAGGCATCAGTCTCTGTTAGATTCTCCGTGCACGCTATAATAAAAAAAAACAACAAATACATGAATAATCCAGAATATCATTCTAAAACAATAATGCCTTGACAGGTCTGGTGTTTGAGCTTTTTTCATAGGATGATTGAAGCTTTTCAGTCTGTTACTTCTTTGTTAAGCAGCACAGATACAGGTGCAGGGATTGCTCCACTGCTGCTGGTGCGGGGGTCAAGCAGCCATTGTTCTGTCAGCTTAGAGTCCTCAATAGGTGGTTGACAGGTGGAGAAAGATGGCAAAGAACAGAGGCCACCTCCATGCCCCACCCAACAGATATGTAGGTTAGACTGTGTGTGCAGCAGCTCGTGGGTGTTTGACAAGTTAGAGGGTATTATCTGACTTTACAAAAAGAATGTAAATCAGTGTATACACATACTCGTGAATGGTACTTTTCTTGTGTGGTGTTTTTAATGAAGCTGTTTTCTAGAGGTCATCTGGGAGGCTGTAACTTGAGATGTGTTTCCAATATGTAGTGTGTCCTCATTTGATATAAACAGCATGAAGGTCAGAAATATAGAAACACCTCTCAGTATAACACATTATAACTCAACAGCAGCACAGACGCAGCCTCCTAAAACTGAACAAACAGCTCTTTAAAAGGAGCTTCAGCAAAAACTGAATCCTCTGCCCTTCATGTAGGAGAATTTATTGTAGAGCTGCTCTATTAAAACAACATTTTTCTAATTTACAGACATTTCATCTCATCTTTGATGCTCATTAACACTAAAAGCATCTTTTGAGTTTCGCTTTCTAAATGAAAGGATGATGCGAAATATGGGAAAATGACATCCTGTCCACATGTCATGCAGTAAAAACCAACGAAGTTTGAGCTGATGATTAATCTCACTGTACTTGAATTGACTGAACTTTGTCCTCACTGTAAATAAATCCTTATTTCTTCACAGATGCTTTGTTTCACTTTTGCTTTGTTGTGAAACCTCATCTCCTCTCCTGTCAGAAAATTCAGTCAACAAAACACACTCTTAAAAAAAAAAAAAAAGCATGTACAGACAGGTGACAGATTAAAGGAAAAACCTGGAGAAATGAGTGGCGAAACAGATGCTTCCACACAGATGAGAGGAAAAGAGCTGAGTGACTTTAAAGGAGCAGTGACTAAAAAGACAATCTGTGGAAGCGAACTCAGTAAACAGGAAAAGTTTTTCTTTATCCTATGATGAAACATTTGGTTTCTTCCAGGATGTCGATGCCTCCATTCACGGGGCACAAGGGGGAGGTGGGGGTCACTGAATGGTTTGATGAATATGAAAATGGTCTGAATCATATGTTATGACCTGATCTAAACACAACCGAACACCTGTGGAGGATTTAGAACTGATATGTCTGCCATCTCTCTCTCTCTCTCTCCACCTCCATCAAAACAACAGATGAGGAGAGCAAAGTAGAGGAAAGTTGCTCTGCTCCTCCAGTGAAGCACAGAGACAGAGATACAGGTTAGACACAGATCTGACGGCCCATGGTGGACTAACATCTTACTACAACTCTTATCGTTGGTTTCTCCTTTAATTTGTCACCTGTGTGTGAGTGTGTGTGTGTGTTAATGTGAAGCACTCACCCGCCCTGTCTGTGGTTATTTTGCTGCATTTCCCAGCACTTCCTGAGGAGAAACAAAGGGTAATTAACTCCTGGCAGTAAAGATGACATTAAAAACCTGCGACACATGTTAAACTCTGTGACCGACTGAAAAGAAACTTCAGTCGACTTAACCTCAAGTTAAGTCGTCGCAGTAACTTCTGTAACAACACAGGTGGAGATTAAAAGTCATTTCATTCACTTCAATACCTTTTAAACACCAGAGTACACGGCCGACACGTCTACTTTAAGTTAAATGTAATGTAAATGTAAAGTTGTTACCTTCACATCTGTCCTCTGTCGTGTCGGACATGTCCGCAGGTTGTTTCTTGTCTCACTGATTCACTGGAAAATGAATCTGCTTCGACAAGACAACCCCGATGAGACAGGATTTAAACCCCGCCCCCCGCGATCTCATTGGCTGGATGAGACAAACGGAGAACGCGATTGGCCGTGGCGCCTGTCACTCTGTGTGTTATCAGCTATGACTTCCGTGTTTGCCACATTGTAACACGACTGATAAAACCATCAGGTACGGCTCATATAATAATCAGAGGCAGTTACAGGGAAATCCGAGTGTCTGAGGATTACAGTGGTAGTTATCTATTAGTTCCATATAATGTAATTTAATCTCCTGTGTCACGGTCATAATGTGCAAAGTATGAAAGATAATTTAAAACCAGCAGAGAGGACATGACCTACAATTAGTTACCAAGTGTTATTTTACATTTTTGCCATTAATTCCTGCTATATTCCAAAAAAAATATCATTTAGGGCTGCAACCAACCAGTATTATCAATATTCATTAATCTGCAAATTATTTTTTTAGATTAATAAAAGAATTGTTCAGTCTATAAAATAAATGAATGTGTTTTTATCTAAACAGTTCAACACCCAGGGATATTCAGGTTACTAAGATACTAACTTAATTATTAAAGGTTACTAATTATTAATCAACTCTAATCAATTTTTTTTCTGTCAATCGACTAAAACATGAATTTACTGATCATTACTCTTATATGGTCTGGATTAACCAATTAGAAAATAATTAATATTAAGTCAAACACGGTTTCTGATTATGACAGTGATGACAACACAGATAAATAAATAAAGTCAAGTTTCTTTCTTTATTTTTTTAAGGACATTTTAGCTCCGTTTTCCTCCACAGTGTTGTCATGTTTACATCAGCTGAGTTCACCAGTGCTTTTCCCTCCATTTGATATTTTACTCATTTCATAAAGGGGACAAAACAAAATTACTTTAGATGCCGTGCACTCTTTACTTCCTCATTTTTCACAGCCATGGGACCGCGCAATAATGTCTTATTTTACAGTCTCTTGTTTCCTCTAACTTCTTGAAAGGTTGGCAGAAATAATTATGTAATTTGGTTCTAATTCTAGAGAAAATAAAGACAAAGTTCTGACACTGTTAAATAAGTTGGTTTAGTTTGTTGTGCTGAGTTTAAAAGCAGCTGCTGATTTCCAGAGGAACAAAAAACTGCTCCATTTAAACCTAATATATATTTAGCATTGATATATTATTGGAAATGTGTCTTTTTTTACACATGCTCAAGTGGATTTTGTGATGCCTGTAGACAAAATGCACTTTGTAACATGTTCAGCTGACCTGCTGTACACTGACTAAACTGTCTTAGCATCACAGATTGGCTCCTACCCAAGCATCCAAAACACAGACAGACCCTGTTTCCAGTCCATCACAAGACAAAACAAAATATAAATAATTAACTGCACAGGGAAGATATTAATTATCCTAAAAACAAAGGTACTTTACATTCACTTGTCTAACAAAAAACTTCAATAAAGGACCCTGAGACAGATCTACGAGTCTGAGAGAAAAGTGTATTGCTGGTGTCCGTCTGTCAGTGTTGTGTCTGTTTTACAGTCCTGTTTCTGTGGCAGTGTCACAGCTCCCTCTTCACTTCATACTGACACACACAGGACTCTCTCTGGCTGTCCAGGTACGGTTTACATCCCAGGTGCATCACAGCGTCAAACAGCAGAGTCACCGCCGACTCACAGGCTGCACAGATGGGGAGAAAGAGAGCGAAGAACGTGAGCAAATACAAAAACATTCCACCTCCTAAATCAAATACATCAACACCTGGATGACAGATCAGGTAAAGATTTCATCATGGATTAAAACTGTATTCGGCATTTTCTTTTTCTTTAAAGAATTATATTTTTAAAAAATGCATCAAAGCAGTGTTCAAAATCCCAGCAGCACCAGGTGCCAAGACAGGTCTGATTAAACCCAAAATCTGGATTCTCAAATATGGATCTTGAGGCATTTTCACAACCTTAATCTGGATCAGAATGATACAGATTCTCTAATCCAGATTATGAAAGAGAGGACTGGCACTGATGTTGCTAATTTGAGTCAATACTGTAAGAATGGGATTCAGATAACACAGATTACTGAATTCAGATCTGCAGTGTTTAAATACAACTCTCTGCTGCCCTCTGCTGGACAAACTGTACATTACAACTGTCTGCGCACTGGTGGGATTCTTTAAAGCCACACACTAATCACAAACAAAAACAACCTTTATACCTTACAGATCAGTATGTAGTAGATCTCTCACCTTGGACACTCTGGGCTAGTCCCAGGGTTCTTTGCACGTTCCTGCAGATGGTCTCCAGACAGTCCTGGAACTCCTCGTCGCAGTCGTGTTTCTCTCGACCACAGGTGTCATAGCAGCGATCGTGTTGGTTACAGCACTTGGTCATCGACGGGATGCCTATGTCAAACTGGAAATAACAGCTTGGTTTTGGACTTGGTTCAGCAGTTAGACGATAAACTTATGTTTCACAGATGATAGTCCAAGTATCATAAATAACAGAATGAAAGGTATTAAGTGTACTGTTTGTATGCAATCTTGAGTTATGGCCAAAAAGTTTTTGATGTCACAGTGACCTTTGACCTCTGACCACCAAAATCTGATCAGTCATCCTGGAGTTGAGTGAATGTTGTGCAATTGAAGAATTCTCGAGTGTTCTGATATTGCATTAACGAGAATGGGACAGACATAATGACGAATGTACGTGTGCGCCACAAGCACATCAATTCAACATTACTGTTATTTACTGACCTCAAAAAGAAGAGGACACAAGTTCACCTGATCGCTGTCAGTACAAGTCGCTCTCATGGTGTCTTTTACCCGAAGAATATCTCTGGTTCATTCTCTCATCAAACAACCTACCTGCCAAGTACCTTGAAAAACTGAGTGCATGTGAACCGAGGAGGAGTGCAGTTAACTGATTTATTTCTAAAAGCATTCTCACTTTAAAACTGTTGCAGTGTTTCATGTTCTGAGTGAAATCTACAGCTGGAAACTGTCACTTGTTGTTATATAAACTGATTTATCTGAAGCTAATATCTGCCAGTAACATCAACAGAGCAGATTTCTCAGTTGAGAGAGACACCCAGGCACTGTGGACTACATGTGTCATCATCAGCACTCATGCACTGTACCAAGTTGTGGTCCTCAATAATCAGCCACCCGGACTCTGTCACACTACCTGGAATCCAAACAGCGGGGAGCCACATCCGTTGGGTGGCGGCTGCTTGTACCCAGGACGAGGCACCGGCTTGTAACCTGTCAAACAGGAGCAAAGGTGAAGATGTCTCTTGTTCTGCCACTGACAGTTATCTGGCTGTCAGAGATAACCACATCAGTACACACTGTGCCACTCAGGGGGTGATCATGTTTATCTCCTAGCTCCTGACTGATACGTAAACTCAGCATTTAATAAGTTTGTCTCTTTCATTTTGACTTGATATAACAGGTAAAAGCACAGGTGTGAATAATATCACTGATGTTTGCATGTGCCAGCATGTTAGTTTACCGTCACTACATGTGTAATGACACAGCCCGTCATCACCACCAAACAAGTCCAGTGCTGCGTTCAGGTACGTATCAATCTTGTGTATTCCGTTACGAATAGTTTTCAGAGTCATCCTCCAGTCCGGAGTCTCTGGCTCGTGTTTGCAGGCGGACACATGTGGGGAAAATCCACAGGAGTAGAAACCCAACAAAAGAACACAGGTGTAGCTGAGGTGGTGCATAGTCCACTTCACGTTAGGGCAGGAAACCAGCGTTTCCCGGCACGAAGGTTTAGGTTTGGCTGATTTATTACTCAGGTTGTCGTCTTAGTTCTCGATGGCATCTCAAGTTTCACTTCTACTTGTCTTCATTTCACTTCCAAAACTCCTGGGAGATACAATCCTACCTGTGCCAACTGTGGTTGTCCTTTCCGGGTTTGGCGCGGTCATGTGACCGCTGATCAGCCAATGAAGATTATACCGGAAGTTGCAACGACAGTGACAGAAAATTGAAGTCTGCGATGTTTTAAATATTCATTTTTAGCGCTGTACAGAAACTATATCTGTGTTTTAACAGTTATACTTAATTACTCACTTTATCTATAAAATGTCAAATGATGGTGCATTTGAATAGATCAACAGTTCAAAAATCTAAATATATTCCGTTTACAATGTTTGTGAAACAATGCGTTTATTTTTCTGTAATTTAGTTGAACTGAGACTTTAACATCTGAATCAGAGAAACAAACAGATCCAGTCTATGGTAATAATTTGACTTTATTTTAAATGATTAGGCGAGCATTGAAGAAAAACCTTTTCTTCTATAGATACTTAAATAACTGCATAAATTTCAAACATTCCAAAATGAAAATGTACAACCATTAATGAATAACAGTTTCAGTGTCCTTCCATGTTAAGTCCCAACCAGCTTCACATTCTGAAGTGGACGTAAAACATAAAAATGTTCTCTAGTAGCAAAATCAGACATAACTCTTCATTATCCACTGATCTTCATACACACTTGGAGTGGAGTCGAAAGCTGAAAGAAGCATTCTGTGTTTCCCTGTTTTGTTTCTCTGTTCTTCAGGAAATGGATTTGGCTAGAGGACGACACCCTCAGATGAACCTACAAGGTCTCTCATCTTATATTCATGACGAGCAGATGACGACGAAAGCTGTTGGCTGATCTTAAAGAGGATGATTTTCTTACGCGTCTCGAAGCACATGCCTTTACAATCAAGTGTCCTTGTCCTTCTTGGTTCCAGCGAAACACAAGAAAAGCAGAGTAAACAAAAGAACATGTCTGGGTGCTTTTCTACAGTGTCTGTAGACTGATTCATTAAGTTGTAACAAGGCGATTCCTGGGGTCAGGCTGGAGTGAGGAGGGGGGCAGGGGTATGAGGAGAGGGGGCATCTTAGAATTTCAACAATAGAGCTAAATTATTTCATTAAGTTTTTGCTCCTAATGTAAAGACTCTTCCTTAAAAAAACATGAACATACACATCTATTCATATACATTTACATGATCTAAAAGCTCATCCGCCCCTGAATAGGCTATTTAGTCTATCCAGCTCCCTGCAGTTATCCATGGTCATGAGCTCTGCCTTCTTGCGCATTCGGTCGTCCCTGTACACCTTAGCAGCGTACAGCAGGTCTGTTTCTGGATGAGACAAGCAGGAAAACAACATGAGTGTTATAAAAACAAAGGAAAAGTGAGCAGCGGATACTATACAAGCTTGTTCTGTGGGTGTATTTAACCACTCACTTGTCTGTCTCTCCTTCCAACAGTTATTTCTGACGTTAGCTACATAGTCCTCCTCCACATTTTTTTCAATCTGCTGCAGCGCCGAGCCTTTGAACTCCGACTTGAAGTCTTTAGTGACGTAGTAGTCGACGTGCAGGTTTTCTGTCTGCCGTTTTAAGGTCTGCCCCGTGGACCTGGAGGAGGTGGAGGGTGTTTAATTCATCCAATCATGAAATTACATCAGTTCACATTCAGTTCAGGTGAAGAAGTGAGCATCACATATGAGACGGATATGATTTTCAGTGTACTTACGGCCTAGAGTAGAGGCTGTAAGGTGGAGGAGACACCATCATCTGGCTCAGTATTGACACTAAAATCAGGACCACAATGGGCATCAGCTGGATAAACATTGAGAAGCCACCCTGGAGACAAACAGCACAATATGTGCTTTAGTTTCAACAACACAAGTAATATACTCTGCAGTCTACGTAGGCGTGTATCAAACTGTAATATTACACATGTGCAAATAACAGTGTTAAACACATGAACCTGTCTACATACATCTCCTCTTTCTTCCGTTCTCTCTTGTCGGTAATCTGTCTGATGGCTGTAACTCGTTCTGCCATTGGTGAAGGTGTGTGCGCTCGCTGTAGATGAGAAATATTAAGACTGAGGTCAAATACAGAAGGTATACACACACACACACACACACACACACACACACACACACATATATATATATACATACATATACATGTCACAATACCTATCATCATGCTGCTGTACAGGTGCGTAATTAGGGTAAAACACACCAGTCATCTCAAGCCAAACCAGTGATACGTTAGGTTAAATATGTGTAAAATGATGAGTGATACGTGAACATCAGTAATTATTGGTGTCCATGTGTTTGAGTCTATATGTACACATGTGATCTCTTACAAGAGGGGAAGCCACCTCCAAAGAACATGTTGAAGAGGTCTTCAGGAGTGATGTCGGCCTTCGAAGCCCCTGTGGAAATCAAATCCTCCACTGTGTGAGTGACCCGGGCTGCTTGGCTCCTCTCCTCCGTTCAGGTCATACTGTCGTCTTTTTTCAGCGTTACTCAGCACTGCGTAAGCATTACCGATCTCTGGAGGGGGACACGGGTAAGATATCAGTGCTTAGATATTTAACTGCAGCATTACCGTGTCTCTGCTCGTCTCCAGTTACTGAACATGTAAAAACAATGTTGTTTATTAATCTGCTGTTTTGTCTAGTCCCTCTCGAATCAGCAGCCGTGAGTCAGGGGTCAGGTTATAAAAGAGCCTGCTTACTTTTAAAGGCCTCTGTTGCTCCAGGTGCATGGTTTTTGTCTGGATGGAACTTCAGCGCTAGTTTCCTGTAGGCTTTCTTGAGCTCGTCCTCACTGGCTTCTTTATTGACACCCAGCACTTCATAGTAATCCTTACACCGCTTTATTCTGAAAGACAGGGACAGAGATTTAAAAGAAAAGCACTGTGGAAAGTATTTGAAAGGCAGGTGACAAACTCTTTGAGTCGCTTTCACTTTCTCTGTCACTAGCAAGTGGATCCACAGATTAACACTGACATACGTTGATGGTTGTGGCCTTAGTCACTCAGATGAGTGACGTTCAAGCACATCTCAGAGAAAAAAAAAGTTCAGTGTTACTCAGCTTTTCATACCACAGCAGCTTGTGTTATTTCATCTGTGGTTTACTAATTTGAAGTTTCAATACTCACACGGACAATCCTAAACATTTAGTCTTTGTCAAGACCCACTGAGTTATTTCCAACTCCCAGTGGGTATCGGGGCTACATAGTTGAAATCAATGTTAAAAAATGAATATCAGTATTTTTCACATATTGATACATATCACAAAATAGCAAATGAATGAAAAATCAATTATAGAATAATTAAGCTGATGTGTTATGAAATTCACTGTGTTAAGCTTGTGTGTAGACATTAGACATAATAATCCATTTTGTTAAATTTGCTGGGAATCATTCATTTGTACAACTGAATTTTATCATTTTATCAAGTCATCGATGATATATTAGAAGTAAATGCTACTGAGTTATCATTACCCATCACTAAATCATGACTGGAGCAGGACTTGCACTTCTATATTTCTAGTGTTAACATATTACACAGCCAGTCTTTCTTTTTCTTAGAGGACATGATGCAATTTTTAACCTGCTGAAGGTTCCTCTGAGGATTTAGGATAAAAACACCAGGGAAATGGTAACTGACTATGTGTAACTGCAATACAGTGGCAGGATTGCATAACATACAGCAGCATGTTTATCCTCCATCAGCAGTTTCCTAATGATGTGACTAGGGTGTATCTGTGGAGTGATATGCTCTGAATCCTACCTTTCATGCTGTAGTTCTCTCTTGTGCCCTAAAATTAGAGCATGTAGTGGTTACCTGGTATCTAGTTCACACCGCTAAATGTCCCTCACTCTCTCTCCCCTCATGAGCAACACACTGAGCTGATGGGGTTCCCATGGCAATAGCTGTGTGCACAACACTGCACTACAGTGTCCTGCTTTAGCCACAGATGAAAGGTCTAATCAGGTGTGACAGAAGAACCGCTGTCTAAAGGCCAACTGTAGGAAAGCTCCAAAATGGCTGACTGAGGCAGGACAGCATGAGAGGGATGGTTAAGTGAAGCCTGAAATTCTCACCTTTGCACCCCATCCACCTGGTCTTTGGTGAAGGTTTTAGAAGAATCACCTCCACCTCCTGATTCTTGGCTTTCCCTCTGTGGCTGGGCACCGGAGCTTTCTGAGCTTTCTGCTGGTCGCCTTCGATATGCGCCATTACCCGCCGAGCTCCCATTCTTTGTTAACACATCCAACAAAGCTGAGGAGGAGAGGACAAAGTCATGATCTAAATATAACTTAACATTGACACATAAACATACACATGAAAAAGCTTTAAAACTGACGAGACTTGAGGAGCAAATGACCTGATTACTGATCTCAAAATAAACACTGGTGTTAAAGTTTAGTCAATAAAAGACAAAGGCCACACTTGAGCCAAGAAAACAGCCAACAAAATCTAATTTGGCACATTTGCAAAGCATAATTTAGTACAAGGACGAACCATCCTCAGTCACACAATGAAGAAAATTGTGACTACACAGTAGGAGAAGGCGTCAAGTACATCAAGGTCGGACAGGCAAAGCTGTACTAAAACTCAGTGACACCAGTGACAGGTGACTGTGAACAGTAAGCGAAGAGCATGTTTTTCAGCAGGTCAGTCCTCAGTCACCAGTTAAAATCAGGCTTTGTAGAGTCATAACAGCAGCTCAGGTCTAACCAGAATAAACCAGAGTAAATTTCCCTGCCTGCGCTAAATGAACTCAGGGTCAGACTGAGAGAGAAATTCAGCCTTAGATTTATCCGCTGTGACATCTGGGCAGACACTTGTTTGTGACTGACCAGTGAACCAATCAGTGAGTCTGTCAGTCAGCAGCAGTCCAGCCAAAAACAAAACAGAAAGATGAACGGCTCTCGGAAAGGAGCGGAGGAAAAGCTGTTGTTCACCTGTCACAGATTGAAGGTGACATCAGTGATCACCTGTACAGACCATTTCCTTTTCAGACCCAGTTTTGCCTTCAATAATCATTTAAATCCAGTTTCCGATTCCCAACCTACTACGTTTCTAGTCAACCATAAACAAGGTGTCAATGATCAACAAAATCACTGTTGCATGTTTACTACACTACAACTCATTGACAGTAATAGTTTTAAATAACTGCAGCCCTACAGACGACACACTCACTGACATAATGAGTGTATAAATACAAAATATCACCATTTACAGTGTTTTCATCTAGAAAATCGCATTCAATTTTAGTGGTTCAAAAGTACCAACGCAAAACCAGCAACAGTAAAGCATACTAATTATCTCTGTCTAGGCAGCAGAAATGCTTTTAACTGTTATAATGTTCTGAAGCGTTTATCAGTGCATTATTCATTACTGTACACTTTGTTCTTATGAAATATAAGTGCACATCTCTTCCCTCTTATACAACCGTAATCTATACTTCCCATAATCCTCCGGGGTACTTAACATATTAAAAATGTTGACAGGCTCATGTTCACTATATCTTTTCACTACTTCTATTATTCATCTTTGTATTACAGCTGTTTGTATTCTACTTTTTCACACGCTGAATCTCATTTTTACCCACATCGATCATCAGTTTAATGTTGTATCAAACACACTGCTCTGTGTTTTAATATATTACTGACATCCCTCTCTCTTTAATGTGGACACATTCACAGGAGAATGGAAATTCCTGGGTTGACCAAGGCCGGTTGATAAAGACAGACTGAAATATGAAAGCACTTTGTGTTATGGGCACATGTGGCTGCTGGCATATGAACTGATTGGATGTTGAGGTGCTGCACTACATTGTCACCCATGGCCGGACCTATCTGCATGTTACATTTTCTCTGTTCCAGTGCACATGTAAAACTCTCTGTTACCGGCAACCTTGTCAAACTGGTGTTAATGTTAAGGTCTTATTTTCCTGTTACTGTTTTCATTTCTCCTTGTTCAAAGACAGTTATTATTAAGAGTTATATCACTATCAGTATGTATTCTTCAATATAAAAGGAAGATGAGCTTATTACTCTCATGTCAAGAGTAACTTATATCTTCTGTCGACAAGGTTATTTTTCTCTAATGATATCAGTCTGTTTATTAGTAAGATATGTGAACAGTTACAAAATCCCTTTGTTGTCTCAAATCAGCAAATCAAGTCATTAAGATTATGAACACTAATCTTGACAAGGCCTCAGGCCAGGGAACCCACACACTCCCCTAATTCCCGTTCCTTTAAATACACACTCAATATACATACGCAGTATCTGTTTGTGACATGTCTATAACTCCTCAGGTAGTATAGCCCTTCCTCTGATTAACACTTTTAGGTTATGACTTCTCTTTTGCATAATATCTTTTTATATTTGTTTACTAAACATTGCTCTAATGTACATTTCAGTGAACAAGTGGTGTCCATGTGGATCATAAAAATCATTGAAGTTCCTTAAATGTTTGCTCAAAAATCTGAAAGCTGACAGGTGGAATTTACTTATCATGGCTGCACACTGGAGGCCATGTGTGCTGCTGCATGTAACTTAAGTTTTTTTTAAGCTCCAGCCTTGGCAAGCCATTCATCTACCTGCGGGTACAGGTAAATAATTATGAAGACACAGGACAGCACTTTACCTCTTGCCATTTTCCATTACATAGATTATGGTTCCATTAGGAGCTATAGGTCTTCATCCCATTATACCACTCATAATACAGTGTACCTACAAGCCTTTTTAAGCCACAATCCGGAACAGTTTTGTCACTACCATCCTTACTTCACAGCCGTTTACTATCCCACAGACAGCTGTGTGTCCTGGATTAGCCCACACTCTCAGGCTCTCTCCGGGTCAATCATTCAATTAAAGGATTGGCCCTTGGCTCCGTGTGGCCTGGACAACATGAACTCCTCGTCCTACATCCATCTCCAGGCTCCACTCGCCTGCTCTGTCCTCACAGAAATCCCTACAAATCCACAGTCCTCTACACAGCAGCACAAACATCACAGGTAGAAGTTGAAAGTAAAAATTAAAGCTCCTCAAAGGTCAGCTCGTTTTTAAGAGGCTAAAAATGAGCAACAGCTAGCTGAGACACCGCTTGGTTGTGGACTGATGTTTCGTGTTTAAGTGTTGTAATTAGCTGTTATTAACGGATGATATTACGAAACATTACTGTGCTTCATTATTAGTCATGTTCATCGACTAATTCAACTTTAACTTTACCCTTTAAATTACTAAGCCAAGCGCAAGCTAGGTTAGCCAATATCACATCAGGCCTTCCTCTGAGCTAACTCCGGTGTGTGTTGCTTTAATTTCTGTCTAAAAACCATCTCGCATCCTTAACCATCATTAGCTGTTAATATATGTATTCATAACCATTATAAAACAGTCAACAGGTGAGGTGCTGTTAGCTTAAACAGCGAGTTATGCTAACAAACGGCAGCTACATGCTAACACCTGGTCGTTGACAGTACACACGGTTAGCTCTGTCCGGCTAACAGCTACTAACGCCGTTACCTTTGGCTCTGTCAGTCGGGTACAGTTTCTCCGCTTTGTTAAGAAACTTCACCGCTTTCTCCTTGTCTCCGGCTTCGAGGGCTCTGGTCGCTATATTTATACATTTTTCTGCTTCGTCTCTGTTCCCTTCCATCTTCTTCTCCTCTTCCTCCCCCGGCGGAGTCAGCTGATCAGCTCACACAGAACCACGTGGTCACCACCGCTGACAGCAGCAGTGTTACAGAGACTCTGAAATCCTACTTACTGTGTATCTGTGGGAGTATCATTTAATCAGTGCACCGTTTTATCTTCAGATGCGGTGTGTGTGTGTTCGTTTTAAATAATGGAGAAAGGTGCATGTTAAATGGTCCTTCATCGAAAATAAAAGTAAAAATATTCCACTACAGGTAAAAATCCTTCTTAAGTAAAAAGTATCATCAGTATAATGCATACTTAAAGCATAGCCAGGTTGACAGTCTTCTTGTTAGGGCATTGTAGTCATTATTTCCTCAAAAACAAACCAGTGCTGCAAAGCTGAAATGATCAATAGATAAGCTGATTGACATGAAAGTCCCTTGAAATGTATATCACTACTGAGAAATGTGCTTCTTGGAACAGGCCTCAGGTCTTTATCCCAACTAAATCAAACATTATTTAGTACAGGACATAATTTAATTTGATAAGATTTATTCAGTAAATACATACATTTACCAAAGCAGACTGGTGGACAGGATGAAGAAGATGAAGTTATTTACAAGAAGAATGTTAGCTGATAAAACTGAAAGGACATCAGCATCCTTAAAAACATGGACACGAGTTTCATCTCACGAATCAAAACGAGCAAGACGAGTGAAATGGTCTCGACTGGGAATTATATTATTACAGACCTCACCCCTGTTCTTGTTCTAGATTTAATTTCAAAGCAGTTTTTTAGATTTAAAAACACATTTTAGAAGCAGAGCTCAGACCCCTGCCCTTCCATGCTAACAGAGTAAATCTAGAGGCCTATCTGGAAGATTTCAAGTGCAGTCACAGAGGCGAAGGCAGCCAACAGGGTTGAGAGGGGTAAGTCAGGTTCTACCTTTTTTTTTTCTTCCAGTCATGGTTTTCTTTAAGCTGGTGTACGTGAAGGAGGAAGTTTGGCTGCAAAGGAGCCCATGGTGTTGAGCGCTGCATGGATGCGGAAGTGTAGCCTGGACTCCATGTTGTAGTCTTTGTAGTTCATCCTACAAACAAGATCACTGATGAGCACCTCATGTAATATGTTAGAACATGTGATTGTAGAAGTAGCTGGTAGAAAAAGTTGTGGATTTCTGGCTGCATAATAAACAAGGCAAGATCTACCAAGGCATTTTTGACACATTTTTTTTTCCTCATACAACCTTCAGCATTTTGTGGAATTTAAGCCTTAATTTTAAGCAACAACAGCATCCATAACCAAACAAACCTGAAGCCAAATGTAACCCAAGAGGCTAGATGGGCTGAAAACACTTACTTGGCATTTTCTATCACTGTAATGGCCGTGTCGATGTCTCCTTTCTGCTTGTGCAACAGGCCCAGTTCATACATGGTGAATGGCACGAGATAGGTGTCATGTTTGATATTACTTTCACTGCAAAATAACAAAATAAAACTAAATTAAATTAACAAAATGAAAGTTGCCTCAGTGGGTCTGTTCGGTAGGGTTCCAGAAAAAAAAACAAAACAAACAAAAAAAAAAACAATGAAAGGCCAAATTAAAGTTCAGAGTTAAACTCTATGTCTAACTAGAACAAGGAGTTGACAAATTTGAATATAGATTATTGGACTTGAAGCAAATGATATACAGGTCAGTGTCATAGATGCAAAACAGTGAGACAGCTGACTGCTGATAAACCAGAGAAATAACCAGGTCAATGTGCCGTGTAGAGTAGGTTTCTCATCATGCTTCAGTTTATTTGCAACTAGAGAGATATGAACATTTCTAAACACTTGAGTTGACTTTTGCAAAATTTGGATTATTCTGATAAAAGCTGTATCATTCCCAGGTAATTTTCAGAGGTCACCCGAGTCCTCAGATCAAATTCCCACCCCAGTGCTGTGTGTTAACCTCACCTGGAGAGGACGTGGTTGAAGCAGATCTCAGCCTGGACCAGACGCCCCAGCTGCCTGAGACACAATCCCTTCAGCAGCTGGATGAGACACTGGTCATCCAGGTGATACTCTGATGGCTCTACAAATTAAAAGAAAATGCTTGTTAGTTTCACTTTTGTATATTAAAAATGTGTGTGTGTGTGTGTTAAAGCTGCTGCTGTTGCTCTCACTTGGATCCTCTCGGAGCTGCTCCTCTGCTTTTTCCAAAGTGGTCAAGATGCTCTTCAGTGAGCTCAGGTCTTTTGCCAACGACTGTGAAGCCATTCCACACGTACATCATTTCCTGTCACAAAAAGATGATTGTTTAAATAAAATGGTGTTATGGTTTGTCGATTCTCTGAGAGTACGAGAGTGCACATTCTCACCAGAGCAGGGACGGATAATGTCGCAGGGTTAGAAGAGGAGTATCTCTGTGCCTTCCTCGCTGCAAACTTCTCTGTTGGAATCGATTTCCCGGCAATTCTCAACCTGAGACCATCCACCTGCCTGCAAAAACAATCACAGTTACCGCACTGTTAAATGTACTACAGAACTGTAAGGATAAATTATTGTCCTCTCCCTTTGCACACCTGAATAATTCCACGACATTTTCTCCCAGTTTAGTCACTTCCTCCTCTGGGAGCATGCTCAAGATGGAAGCTTTCTGGAATACGTAGATGGCCTAGGAGAAAAGAGCAAACAACTCGTTTAGAAGAGAGGGACAAGCATCAGAAATCTGACCACATGGCAAACAGTTACATTAGATACCTGGGACCACTTGCTCTCCTTGCAGAGAAGGTCAGCGTATCGATAAGCCTCCGTCCAGTTTTGTTCGAAGGAGTAGGCCCACATCAGCTCCCAGTAACACAGGTGGTGGATCTGACGCCACTCTTCCTGTGCTGCGATACACGCCAGGAACTTCTCCTGGGCCTGCAGAGAAACCCAGACTCATTGATTTTCAGTGCTCTTTCACTACAACATAAGCTGAGACTGATTTCAGTCGACATATTCACTTAGACATTAACAGTACTCACAAATGTGAAGTTTCCCTTCAGCAAAGCAATTCTTGCAATGTAGAAAAGGATGAGGGCTCCCTACAGAGAGAATACATTAAATTAATTTAAAAAATAATGCAATAAAACACAATATCCTCCATCAGTCAGAATCATCAAAATAAACTGCTCACATTAGGGAACTTCTTAGTGTAGGGCTCCAGCAGAGCTTCAGCCTCAGTAAGGTTTCCCTCACCAGTACCTTAGGGAGGGACAAGAGCACAGGGAAATGATATTCAGACCATTAAAGCCCTTCAAAATAACGAGAAAAGGCTGTTTTACTTAGAAAATATGAACGAGGGATTTAAACATGCTCACCGAGTATCACAGTGATGTAGAGATGAAACATCAGCAGAGTCAGGGTGCTGAGGATGGAGCGTAGGCTGTTGCTGGTTGCTCCCTCTCTCAGCTCTGACAAACCCAACTCCTGTAAAATAATTAGAAAAGAAAACATCTTTAATTTGACATTTAAAAAAACAGTGTTATTACATTCTGCTGAGACAGAGGTTCAGGAGACCTACCCTGTCTCCTGAGAAGCCCAAAAACTCCATCAGTCGGAGGACTCTGGTTGGAAGCAGAGACAGCATCTGATGAGAAGAAAAAAAATTAGGATACAACTGGATACAGCGTTGCTGTAATACATAGTAATGGTGTGATGCACAGCTCTCACCAGATTAAATGATCCAATGCCCATGTTGACACCACCTCTAAAATGAATGTGTGTACTCTTCTGTTTTTCCATTTCTTTTGTGACCTTCACCATGGCCTGACAATCCCTGGTCAGAGAGACGATACACTTAAATATGGTTATATTCTAATATGGCTTAAGTTATGTTAAGCATCGTTTCCCTTAGAGAAATCCCTTCCAAGCTTCTCACTTGTAAATCTGATAACTGTTACGGATCCTCATCCCTCCTTTGATGAAGCCGATGATGCTCTCATCCAGGAATGAGAGCGCTGCCTTCTGCAGCAGAACCTCAGCGTAGCACAGCTCTGCATGCATCTCCTCTGTTAACCAACATTAATTAGTGAAAGTATTCAGAAGTTGCATGGACTCACTATGTATGTTGCCATTTAAAATTATAGGCCACAGCCCACTGCATTTTCTTGTAATGTCAAAAGAAAATCCTGCACATTTGTACTGTGTACGTATGAGACTAGGTTCAAGCTGATATACACAGGTAATGTCACTGTCCAATTTGCCTTTCAAATGTGTGTTAACAGAGGATAACAGTATGTATATTCTCTGATGTGTTACAGTCAAGAGAAACAGCAGCTCATCACTCACCCTCTGTCAAATTGGCAGCTGGCTGTCTGTTCCACAGGCTGGTCAGAGTCTCCATTATTCCAGCTTTCTTCCGAAATCTACCAAAGTTAAGGAACACACAGTTTAACTGAGTCTCTAACCACCTAGGACACATGATCAGGGAATTCCTCTGTGTCTAATATTGTTTTTATCTGTTTCATTGTACCTCTGGCACGTCTGCAGGGATTCTTCCAGTGACATCATGGCAGCATCCATGTCCTTTGGGTCAAAGGTCATGCCTGCCTGCATCACCAACATGCTAGCTGTAGCCCATGGCGTGGTACATGCTCTCACTCTTCCTGAGAGGGACAAAATAAAATGCATTGTTTAAAAAAAAAAAAAAAAAAGTATAAAAATCTGAGTGTCAGTACTTACTTGGGTTTTAAATAAGCCCGTGCGTCAGCGAACTTATTGTTCAGAAAAAGATCGAGGGCGGTGGCACATTCCTTCAGCGCAGCCTCCAGATCAATTTTAGGTGATCTGAATGAAAAATTGGAATATGTTAGGCTCCTAGGGTCTGTGTACATAACGGCCAATTGATTTTCGTTTTGGAGTGGGAAAACGGATAACGAGCCTTTTCCCGTTTTTCGTTTTGGAACTAGAAACCTGAAACGAAGAACAATGAAATCAGAAAACAAAGAACAAGTAATATGTTTTTAAAAATTGTTTTATGTTAACGCAGGTAAAACGGCAGATCAGTTTCAGTCAAATTTTATTTTTATGTGATCCCCATAAGCTAGAACAGTCCGTTTCTGTGCTGCCCAGCTAAGGTGAATAAAGCTAGTCTTAGCTAGCTATCTTCGCTCATCTAAGCTGAAAATAGATTAGCAAGGAACACCCTGCTAAGAGCCCACATCTTCGTGTTTCGGTTGTCCTTTTCTGTGCTGCCCAAAAACAGAGAAAATGGCTAGCTAAGGCCAGTTTTATTAGCCTTGGCTGGGCAGCACCATGTATTATGAGATGTATTACTCATAATACATCCATGTGCAGCACAGAAAAGGATTGTGCTAGCTTACGGGGATCCTGTGCTATCGCTCATTGGGTGACTTCCAGGGCAAAATAAAAATAATTTAACGTACGACGAAACAGACGGGTTTTAAGCCCGTAACTGATTTTTCATTTTTCTATGTTAACATAAAAAAATAAAAATACTAGTTATTTTTTGTTTTCTGATTGCATTGTTCCAAAATGAAATGATATCGATTGGCTGTTATGTCCTTGGACCCTCCTACACCCCGACACAACTGTAAATCTGTGCATAAGCACTTAGAATAGAAACATAAAAGCCAAAAAGCCCAGTACAGGATGTTAGTGAGTACAGTGAGTGAATAATATCTCTACTGGCCTCTAGTGTGTGTGTGTGTGTGTGTGTGTGTGTGTGGTGCATTACAACTGATAGATTTCACCACATGGTGTCTAATATCTGAGGATTTTCCAGCAGGATTCACTATGTTCTGTTATCATGGATGCCTGATTACTATTTACTATTAGCAGTATTCTTTTCTTTCTACCAATCACCAGCCTGTAAAAAAAAAATATCATGAAAGACTGCATTTTAATTTCACTTACATTGAATCCTCACTGGGATTGTTTAGGTCCACCTGAAAAAAAAGAAAGAAGAATCTGAACTTTGAAACAAATTGAAACTGGACTCTTGTAACTTTAAACATTATGGTGACAAACTGTGAAACCTGTTCATTATTTAGCCTCTTATATTTAGTTAAAGTAAAGAAATTTATATTATAACTCAACATCACAGTCACACCTCTGTGCGTTTACTGTTGGCTGCAGCTGTGTCTATGTATAAAGCACTAAAGGAAAACCTGCCTTACATTTCTTGTCCAGTGATCAAGCAACATTTAGGCCTTTTACAGGTGAACTGACTGAAGTCTTCTAATACTGCACTGATACAAACATTTCGCACTTCTATCTTGCAGTTGCATGGCAAAAATTAAATTAAAACACAGGGCCTGCATTTAAAATAGCAGAATTTAGTAAAACAAGAGTGTTTGAAGCCAGAAACACTGGTCATTATACACCTGCAGAGAGTAAAACAGTAAAACGCAGCCTACCTGTTGCAGTGAATTATCTTTCGTCTCCATCTGATGTCGAGTCAGAGAACAAGAAGTTACGCTGAGTGTGGTTAAATAAGTAAGTAACAATAATTTGATGAGTTTGCAGAGACAGCCTTCTCTCCTCCTGCAGACAAACTGATGCTTCGACCTCCTGCTACATTTATAAGGTAAAAGACGGGAGTGGCCTAAAGTTACAGGAACAGCCCACAACTCTGTGTCTCTGGTTCTCAGAACATCATTGTAACAGGACTATATAAGGATTTTCTCCTCTCACGCTGTCAGCTCCTGTACTTAACGAGCAAATTTAATAATATAGTTAATATAAAGTTGATATGTGAATGAATCGTTCAGTTCGATAAATCTCTCAATTCTAAATAATATAAATGTCTCGGTTGAATGTTTAAAGGGAAAATTCAGTAAACTGAAACACAAGCCAAAGCTCCAACGGTGACTCGTGCAGTGAAAGCATGAAAACGTGGGTTATGTACCGGGTTAATTAGATGCAGCTGCGGAGGAAGGTAACTGGTCACGTGACGCTCTTTTATGAAATACTGGATAATTTTACCTCTTTGGGACTTAAACAGTTATTTAAATGAAACCAACTGAAACATAAGTTTAAAAACCACTAATAGTGCACTGTATTTTATTAGCTTATTATATGTTTTTGTATTTTAAAATGGTAACATATGAAAAATACAATATAACGTGGAAATACTGAAGCTGAAAGTTCCTCAAAAGTTTATTCAAATGCAGCAGTCGAGTAAAAGTACTTAGTTACTTTGCAGAATTCCGAGAAACAAGGGAGAGGGGAAGCAGAGGAGGGAAAGGCGTCTCCATAACAAATTAGCAAAAAGTCACCCAGGGACAAATCCCTCCAGCTACTCCAGAACCAGTCAATAATGGTTTAACTATTACAGCACAAGGAGTGTTTCACTCAGATTTACGTTACCAGCTCTGTTTGTGCGCTTGCATGTGATGCCCCTGCATAACTAATTATCTCTGCTGGTTTGGTGTTTTCTCCTGTTGCTTTGCAGTCTGCTCTTTGAAGTTTTGTTCCTCCTCTTTTCCTTAAACACACCATCATTAAAAGGGTGTCAATAGGTGATGGGTCATTATAGCCTAAAGACAGCTGCACCGAAGAAATTCCTGCTGTGAGATAAGAGCTTGTTCTTTTCATTTTAGTCTGCTATCTGTGATTCTGTGATTGTATTGACTTTTTTTTTTGTTCTGAACAGCTGATTGAGAAACTGATTAAAATCAAAATTCCTCCGGTTTTCTGGAATATGTGGGGTGGTGATATTGTCTGCACATAAAGTTCTTACTCCACAGATTCCCTCCATTAATAGCAAAGTTTTTCTAATTTTACCATAATCTGTTGTTTGAGAAATGTGTGAATGTCATTTCCCCATTCTTCACATAAAAATGAATACAATAATTATTCAAACCAGGATGGAACTAGTAAATTGGCAACTCAGTCCAGAGGTCTCTGCTGTGGTTGTTTAATGACTTACTGCTTAGAAATATGCTGCATGTGTTAATTAAGAAAATAAGAGACAAAAATAGGAGACAAATCATGTCATATTTTTTATTGTGTTTATTTAATCATAATATAATGACCACAATATAGTAATGAGGAGGATCACAACTGTCATAGAGATAGTAATAAAAATATTTAATTAATTAATAACTATTTGTACAATAAAAAAAATATGCATTAATAGATTTGTTTGTTTTGTATTAATCTCTAAATAAATAGTAAAAATTACAAATTATATTACTAATTATTAATTGATTGTTTGATATTTTAATGGACAACAAAACGAGGAATAATTAAAAAATGCTAATTAAATATTAATTAATCAATGAATAAATAAATAAATTGGGTTTACAAAACGATGTAAACAGTCGCAAGTATATCATTTCAAAAACATTTAAATAATTATCAATGCCTATCTTTATTGTACAATTTACCATTAATTAATAAAGGGCATTTCGTAATTTAAAAAAAAAGTTTCTCTGGAAAAACTTCATTACCCATAATTCCCCACGCAGAGCATCTTCCGTCCAGAACATCATGGCGGCGTACAGCCTCTCCACAGACAGCACTACAAACATCCCAGATTATGAATACCTCGACGTGAACACCAAACCGTTTCACATCGGCTCGTTCAGAGAAGAGTGGCTGAGCAGACTGAAGGCGGGAAACAGCTCCTACCGGCACGAGGACGACGACACGTTCGACGCTAACTTTGCTAAAGAGATGGAGGTCGGGGTGGAGACCATGACCGAGCTGAGATCCGTCTGCAGGTCAGACCGACGTTTACCTGACGTCCGGTAGAAACAGAGCAGAAACAGTAACACCTGTATCTGTGCAGGTTAGGGTTAGGATATATGCAGTTAACTTCTGACGGAACACCAGGGGACAGAATAAACATAATAGATATTTTTATTGATTATTTTCTTGTCACTCTGCTCTAAAACTGGTATGATACTAAGACATCACTATGAGTAGACGTCAGCGAAGTAGGAGACTAAAATACAGCAGCACGTGGTGAAAGTGAACAAATATACAGGAATAAATCTAGTAAACAAGTAAGTTAGGTAATAAGTAACAATTACAGGTGCACATCTCATGAAATACACCATAAATGTGAGTCCAGAGACATAACGAAACAAAAACAAATAGCTATTAGGTACAGGCAAGTGGATATGAAAATAAATATAAATAAATAAAAATAAATAAATAAAAGTATTATTAGCTTCTGTTCATGGACAGATGCAGTGAGTGGATGGAGGTGTTTTGGTCTTGCACAGGAAATAGTTGTTTGCCATCTTTGATGATAAATGCAGAGCTGATTCAGTCCAACAGACTTGACAGACAATTTTACTGGTTCCAGTTTACTCACTTCTGAGAATTTGATGCTTGCATCATAATAAACTAGACATTTCAACGACATTTATCTCTGTTTTTTGATGTTTTATAGACCAAACGCTTGATCAAGTTCTCACAATTTGCAGGAACACTGATGATAACACAGGGAATTTATGTGTAACAAAATTAGGTATATAACTTCAAAATTCATCCTACATTTGCCTCTCTGAATTATACTGTGCAGTCTGTTAAATGCTCTCCCCTCCTGGTTGCTTTGCAGAAGAATCACAGGACTTTGTTTTTATTTCTTTCTCTTCAGTGTTGATTCACTCCGTTGTCATCCTGAGGATCAGCAGCCCGACACAGACGTTGTACCTGCAGATTCGACGCTTAAAACGCTTGAGTATGAATCTTTCTCAGCTGCTGCAGTTCACAGTGTAGTTTTATGTCCTGTAAACAAATTAATATCAACTGAAGCTCTGTGACCTGTTTTGAACAGACAGAGGAAGAAGAGACAAGATTACAAGGCTTCTCTGAAAGTCACTAAGAACAGACACGACCTGTACGCAGACGAACTGGTGAGTCTGATCTGTCGTCTGTTCAACGCCAGACTTTCGTATCGTAAACCTTCATGTGTCTGATGTGAGGCTCGGTTTCCTTTGTGATCTCCAGGAGCGTTTAACTTTCGGTAGGAAACCAGGAGCAGAGGCAGACCTGGTCCCAGAGGGAGAAGTCATTCTAAGTATCAACGTCTACTACCCTGCCACTTTTGAAAAAGTGAGCTTTTTACTTTTTCTTCAGCCCCTGTTTCCTGGATGTTTTTCTCCACGGCACTGACACTGTTTCCTCTGTCTCCCCTTAGTTTACCTACGTCAGACCCCACATGACTCTGCTGATGACGGGCTCCCACACCTTGGCAGAGCTCAGGGACGCCATCTGCTGTGTCAGCGACCTGCAGGTGTGCGGCGAGTTCAGCAACACGCCGGACATGGCTCCAGACTTCATCAGCAAAGTAAGGACTCGTGCAGTTCATCAGCGCTCAGAGCACGTGGTTTCTGAGTTAACTGTGGCATCTTGTTTTAAACCTAGAGGTGATACTTTAACGTGTTCTGTTTTCAGGATCATTTCAAGTCAGCGTTCTTTTACTTTGAAGGAGTTTTCTACAATGACATGCGATTCCCAGAGTGTCAAGACATCAGCATGTAAGTTTAAACCTCAGTTATACTAGAGTTGCTCAGGGACAGGTCACTAATACAGAGATTACATCCTGGCTGAAATCACTCACTACTCACTATATAGTGAGTTCACCATTCTGTAGTGCTGTTCAAATGTGTAGTGATACTTATTATTCCCTATATAGTGGACTCAAAGTATCCCACAATGCATCGTGAAAAGTAGTGTACAACCGATGGTAAGTAACCATCATGCACTGTGAGAGAGAAAAACAGCAGCACATTTCAACAACAAGGCAATTCAAAGAGCTTTTTACATAAAACTTCAAAAGCATTAAGAGGAAGTGCAAAAGAAACACATAAACGGACATTCAAGTATAATTAAATCCAGTTATTAAGGAGTTAAGAGATTAGAAAAGAAATAATAAGCTAAGTACAGTAAAAGAAGTAGAATATAAGAATAAAAGTTACAATGCAGAGCAATACATTTATCATAGGCCTCAGATCTGTGCAGAGAAGACAACCTGTCTGGAAGTGTTTTAATACTTTAGCAATGAGCTCACTTTCTAGTCCTCTACATTGAATTCCCTAGATAGCGAGTAGGGCTGATATCAATAATATCTGTTATTATAGTATGATTTCTATTTGATTCCATAGTGTGAAACCAGAACCTGTGAACCCAACATCCTTAGCCTGTGTAGATGGAGGGCCATGCACTGTACAGAAACCATGTCAAGAAATTAGTTTTCAGATTTCTTAAGTGATGTGAAAAAATAAATAAAAGTTTTAAATGTCAGTGTCAATGTGCTACTGTTAACAGTGCAGCTTATGCAATCATCGTCTGATGGGAGCCTGAACAAGAACATCTCAGTTTGAACGGGTGAATTTATTGACTCCTTGTGATTCCTGTTCTGATAAAGACATTTTAGCCAGCTGCCCACATTTACTAAAATAATCACAGTCATAATCAGAACAGAGACGGTGGTCGGAAATATTTAGGGCAGAACATAGGGCTCGACCTATTTTCCATTCTCACAGTAAAATAACAGGAGAACTTGGGGAAGAGTTGCTGGAGAGGTGATGTGGTGGTACCATTAGGTTTGTAGTCCTCCCCTTCTGCCACACCTGAGTGCTGTTATCACTCAGGAGGATGGGATATGTAGGAGCAGGTGGTGAGGAGTTGTGTTGTTGTAGTTTGGGCTGGAGACCTCTGGTAGTTCAGTTTGTCTTTTTGTTTGATTGAGGTTAAGCAGGGCACACACTACAATTTAATCAGGCAGATTTTCAGCCCGAGTCCCCCCTCCCATTCAAAGTCAGCAAAGGCCTGATTATCCAGTTATCCATAATCTCTAGAGTCATACAGTTGGGTCCGTAAGTATTTTGACAGTGACACACACATACAGTCCTTCGAGATCCTTTACTGCAGCTGCCTCCTGTTGCTGTTTGTCGGTGGGTCTTTGTTCCCTCAGTTTTATCTTCAGTTAATTAGGTTGAGGTGACTGACTATTCCTTGAGAACCTCTTGGTTTGCTTTTGCAGAATGTTTTGGGTCATTATGATATAATTGTCCTGAGGTTCATTCACTTCAGCTCTGCGAGTAAAGTACAAATTTGTCTCATTAAAAAACCCATGCAGTGTTTTAGGGTCATCCTAGCTCGATGATACTAATCATGAATTCGGTGCTTGTTTTGAGTTACAGGAAAAACTGAAGGGGCTGCTGGAGAGGTGATGTGGTTATGTCACCACAAGAAGACAAAAATATGCTTTCAGGCATATCAGATTAAAATTAAATCTACAAAAATACACTCTATCCATTCCCTAGAATCTTACTCCCAGTTTTAAATGTTGAATGAGGATCTGATTCTTAAAAAAACTCAGTCACTGAAAGAGTGTTTTAGCCTCCTGTGAAAAAAAATGTCAAAAGTACATCTCTGTGATCTGTTTCTCTGTGTTTGTAAAACAGCACGACCATTGAATGGGCAAAGACCCGTAACTTCCCATCCTACAGCCAGGCCAAGATGGAGGACACGCGGTTTGTGGACCTGAAAGTAAAGGTGGGCTTCCCGTACCTGTACTGTCATCAGGGAGACTGTGAACATCTCGTCATCATCACAGACGTCAGGTTAGTGCTGGGTTTCCTCTTATTGTTGTTAAAGTGTCTCTCAAAACGCTCAACCCTCTAATGTGAGAAGGTGTAACAAGTATGAATGTTATTGTCCCATGGTAGAAATATTCTGTCAGCAGCATCATACACGCACCGAACACCTCGTTAGATACACCTGTTCAACTGCTCGTTAACACAAATATCCAATCAGCCAATCACACGGCAGCAACACAGTGCATTTAGACCTGCTGAAGTTCAAACCGAGCATCAGAATGAGGAAGAAAGGTGATTTAAGTGACTTTGAACATGTCATGGTTGTTGGTCTGAGTGTTTCTGGGGTTTTCCCCTCACCGTCTCTAGGGTTTACAGAGAATGGTCTGAAAAAGTCAGCTAAGAACAGGAAACTGAGGCTGCAGTTCACATGGGTAACAACAAAAATGTCTACCTGGTCTGATGAGTCTTGGTAGGGATGCTAGAGTCAGACTTTGGTGCAAATAACATGACAGCATGGATCCATCTTGCCTTATATTGACGGTTCAGGCTGCTGCTGGTGGTGGTGTAATGGTGTGGGGGATATTTTCTAGGCACACTTTGGGCCCCGTAGCTGGAGAGCAAGAGCTGGCCTTTGATTTCTTCACTGGAAACAACTGTTAAAACAGACTAAAACTTGAAGCTGTTCAATATATAATAATGCAACACAGACAAGAGGCAAATCAAATTTGAGAGGCTAGGGCCAGCAGCTGTTTGGAATATTTGCTGAACAAATGACTTCAGTGATTTAAAATGGTTTTCTGTTGGCCTGCTGATGTATTAATAGTTTAAGTCCTTGCTCTCAGGTTTATGAACTGAAGTTCTGTCAGTAAAGTACATATTTGCCTCCTCAAAATACCCATGCAATAATTCTGGATCTGTTTAGCTTGTTGCAACTAATCGTGAATTAGGTGTTTGTCTTGATCCGATCGTATCCTGTACCTTAATAATCTACAGTAAACTGTTATACTATTGCACAATTATATACAGTGGTGTGATTTTTCCACAAGCTGTGATTCGGTCGTCGTTATCCTGCAACATGACGCTTTCTGAATCTCTGTGTTGTCACCACAAGGTTCAGAGATAAAGCACCTCGTTGTCAGGCGAAGTTTGACTGAGCTCACAAGACTTTATAGCTGATTTGGTTTCATCACACTCAGAGATGCATGAAAGTCTGTGAACTGACTCATTGGTGTCGTGAACAGGGTAACCACACATGAAAGCAGCTCTTAATATCACAGAGGCGAGACAAATCTGTGCTCTCCTCATCACTCACAGTGGTTAACTAAAAGGCTCTGGCCCTTTTCCCTCCTCTCTCACTCTCCTCACGTCGCAGACTGAGCCATAAGGACGACTGTCTGGACAAGAAGCTGTACCCTCTTCTCACTCACAAACACAGGGTCACCACCCAGAAATGTGCAGTCTGCCATGTCTTCATTGGAAGGTGTGTAAAAGAAAAACAAAACAGGAGTTAGATAAACAGTATGACTGATATGGCCTTTTAAAACTGATCTCCTGTCTGTTATTTTTTTACAGATGGGTCACCACCAACAATCAGTTTGCTCCGAGCGACCCGTGTCTTTTCTGTGACAAGTGTTTCCGGATGCTTCACTACGATGCCGACGGCAACAAGCTGGGAGATTTTCTGGCCTATCCTTTCGTGGACCGTGGTGCCTTCAACTAAAGCTGCAGTGAACTGTTCACTTCACTGATTTAATGCTGTATAATACAGTTATATATCTTTATATTTCAGAAAGAAATGTCTTCAGATTTTGGAAATTAATGTCTAGTTTAAAAAGAGAAAGTTTTTGTGTTTGAAATAAACAGTAACATTTACTGAAAAACTACTGAACTGTGAGTTTTTAAAAAAAATTTTTTATTTTAACTTTTATATTTTAGTGTAGGGCGGATACATGAGGGCTGGGATAAAATCAGCAAACATCAGACACACAGGTACAGCAGAGTACTCCCACCCTCTCAGGTTTTTCCAATCTCATTTGTTATTCCCAGAGCTGCCTATTCCATTTGTTACCACAGCCCTTATAAACATTTAAAAGGTTTTTTGGACATTTAATGTCCTTTAGGAAAAAATAGCAGACCTGTACTCATGTCCAGTCACTTCAAAGGTCAGATTTGGCTCCTCAGAGGGCAGTAACACCGTGTTCAGTCCGTTGCCTGTACCTGTGATCATCTAGTGCTGGTATGAAGTGTGGATCATAGGCTGTGTGAGCAGGTCTCCCTGACGGAGCCTGATGGGTGTAGATTGGTCGTTAGGGATATTCAGATCACCTGGTCTGGCTGCACTACATAAACTATTAGCAGCCAGTCATTAGTTTCCTTTTCATTTATGTTAAATAAACTTGTTTTTTAGTCATAATTCGTCTTCCCATCCTCTGTCCAGTCTTGAGCTTGTTTGTGACACTTTCACTCTGTGTATCTGGAATAGTTTAATCACCTCTAAATCATACCTTGATAGAAAACACATCCCTAGTTATATTTATTAAGAGTTTAACAGTGAGACAACCCCATCATTTGGAGAAACTTGTTGAGGCTGAATATATGTTGACAGAGCCTTGAAAGCTCAAACGTGTCATCCTTGTGCCCACAGTCATGCCTGTGTGCAGAAACTACATGTTGAAAGGTGGATACACAGAGAGAGAAGGCTGTAGGCTGTTGTAATTGTAGACAACATACAGCTGTATGTAGTATTTATAGAGAGATTTTATATTTTATCCTGACTGGGTGTATTTTCCACTGAAGCTGCAGCTGAAATTACTGTTAAAATGAAGTGAATATTTAACAGCACTACATTCATAGAACATCATTAACAGTGAGTAACAGGTCATTTTCAGATATGTGGCCCACGTGTGAACTATAATCCACGTATCTGAAAAATGATCACACATTACATGTCCTTACATCTCATATTACAAATGAAGATTGTAGGGATCATATGACAAGCCTCCCAGGCTTTGCTGACAAGCGTGGTTTTACATTTTGCCGTTAGTCTCTTTTAAAATTCCTCCTAAACCGAGAAAACTAAATTGTTATTCATCTAAGAAATACGGTGCACGCCCCTTTCATTGCACACATACAAACTGCAATTAACACAGACTCAACCACCGTCATAGTACCACTTAATACTGATAACCCCCGAGCAGGTTAAACTCCCTTTGTAGCACAGGCCTCGGGCCAACCGAGTAACATGATTTCTATCAATGTAAACACATGATTAAAGACAAAAGGTAAACTACATGTACTACTTTATTACTGGATGCTGAAACAGGTTGTCAGACAGGCACAAAAATACTCTTATTTACATCTATGTTAAAAAGAAGAGCAACTTTAAAACAGACACTGTGAGAATAAAGCATTTTCTTGGCAAAAGAAACTTTGGCAAACTCCAGAATTTCCTGTGTTTCCATCTGAAGTGAATATGCATCTATGAAATAATATGGTGACTGTTTCTTACTACAGCTACGCCTCTGTTCTTCAAAATCAGCTGTAAGTGAAGTTAAGATCAAACTGTAAGCTCTGTAAATGTCAAAAGCAAAGATTAAATGTAAAGAAATGATAACAAGTTGAAACATAGGACCGAACAGTGCTAACCCGCTCTCTATAAGTTCACAGTGCTGCAGATCTACGACTTCATACTCTCTCCACTGTTAATCAAGAGGTGTCTGAAGGTAAAGAAAGTACAAAAATAAACTATGCAAGTCAGTCGTTATCTCGAGGGGTTGGAGGGGTTTGATGTACTGAAGCAGCAAAACTGACGAAAACCCGTCAGTAAACTGGAAACCAGTGATCGTTGTCAGTCATCAGAAGTAAACTGGACAGGAGATCCCAGGTGGTGAGCCCAGTTTGGACAAAAGAGTACAGCAGCAAACGTCCTCTCTCTTCTTCAGGCATGTAGGGACACTCAGGTGGACTCTTCCTGAGGTTTTGGGGCACTTTAGTCAAAGAAAATAAACAGAATTAAAGGGCATGTAGATGTGATTGGAGACAAGGATGAGGCTGGCTGTGGTTTCAGGTAAACTACCTGTGATTTTCTCCCGCCGAGGTGTCTTCTAGCAGCTTCTCGGCCTCCTGCTTCTTCTCCTCTGGGCTCGTATCACCGTTAGTCATCTTGTCTTTAAGGCGGACAGACACACAGACTCAGTCAGACAGAACACAACTACACGACCTAGACCAACGGCAGAGGACGAGGACTCTCAGGAGCATGTGACGACACATGCCGAGCTCCAGACCTCACAGAGATAAATGCAATTTTCCGTCCATTCGGCACGCCTTGGTCTAGAAAGAAATCTTTCACAGAGGCCGTAATTTGGGTGGAAGTACAGTATGTACATGGGCTGAATGAAATCACTAAGGCGAGGATGTGGCTGCAGAGCTCTGACTACTGTCTGTTTCTACTGAGAATGTCGACCACAGATGACGTCCTCCAGGAAAGAAGAGAGGAGACGGATTGGAAGCACATAAATGTCTCTGTTCTCTAGTTGGTTTTCATATACGACTCAGGTGGTCGTAAATGACCATTAACCAGCAGACATGCCTTATTATGTAACTCCATCGCCTGATCTAACCATGTCTTACTATCATGCTTAACTGACATGTGCCGTAATACTACCAGCTTAAAAATAACTCTGTCACAGCAAAAATATCTTTTACACACTTTTACCCTTTTGACCCACCTGGCCATTATGTGAGTTGTTAAGGTTGCGAGTCACTGTGTGAACGGATGTTTAGCTGCTTGAGGGCAGATCTCAAGACTGCATTATAAGGAGCTGATGAGGTGTCATAAACCTCCTCCTCTGTTTAGTGTTTATAATATTTCATTGTTTTGGAACAGTGACAATAAAGACTATTCTATTCTATTCTAGTGAAAAAGGTGGCAAAGATTAAATTAATCACAGTAAATGTTGCACCTGTCTGAGATTGCTGTGTGAGATAAATCATGCAGAACACTCGACAACTGAACTATAATGAAAGGTACCCGAGTTGTTTTCCTTCGTTTGTTCAACTCTCTTCAGTGCTCCTCTCTTGGCCTCTTCGTGCTGCCGTTGTTCGGCTAAAGACTTGTTGAGCACCTGGCTGAGCACAGAGTCTCCCTCTCCAACCAGGAACATGCTCTTAAACTTGTTATACAACATGGTGGCCTTATCCATGATGTCCTGGCTGGCCTTGAACCTGCGGATCTGGAACAACATAAAAATGTGTAACCACTAAGTGAACTCGTCTTGATGTAGTTTGCCTGTGGATCTTTTACCTTTTTCAGCGTGGCGATGAGTTCACTGTGTTTCTGCAGGTGCTGGGTTGTGACCTGAAGGGCACCGATCTCATCTAATGCCTCCAAGCACTTCTTCACATCCTGGGACGGGGGGGGGGCAAGAGGGGCAACAGGGCAAGTAAAGAGATACCAAATAAATTTTCATTAAGAAACCAACAAGAGTAAAATAAATATACAACATAAAATGTAATAGTTAAACATGAGGCCTGTACTACAAAGCAAGGTTACTGGCTTATCAGGCTAACTTCAGGAGTAACTTAGTAACGTTGGATTTCACTTCCTGATTAATCCGTACTATGAAAGACAGATGGGTTTGCTGCTGTGGTAATTTATGTTGCATCTCTAAACTGCTTGGAGCAGGTTATTTCTTATAAAAGAAATAACTGTCCTTACATCTCATATTACAAATCAAGAATCCAGAGAACATCTGACGACCCTCCCAGGCTTTGCTGACGGCCACGGTTTTACATTTTGTCGTTAGAGGCTCTTTAAATTCCTTGTAAACCAACAGAATTAAGGTGCGCTCTTCATCTGTGAGATACGGTGCACGCCCATTTTATGCACATGCACAAATTCTGATTAACACCGACTCAACTACCGTCATAGTACCGCTTAATACTCTGACCCTGACTTCCCTGGATAACCCAGAGTTAAACCAGTGGAGGTTAAACTGCCTGTGGTGTGTTAAAGATAGATCTTCTGTTTTATACTGATGTGTATCAAACTGAAGTAGATCCTGACTGAACAAACTGCAGTCTCTGTTATTTTCCCTGAATCATGTTAGGATATGGTTTTATCCTACTGAAAGAACCACACCTGGCTGGCAACAGCAACCTTCTCCCTCAAAAAAAAAACGTATTTAGGAAATTACTAGAAATCAATCCAGAGGTTTTTTGATCAAATGTGATACGCTTAATATCGTAAAGTTTTTCAAATTTTTTTTGCTCTGATTCAAAATGTCCACCCTGCTCTCTCTCTGCAGCCCAAACGTCACTGCCTGTGGGACCTGTGGGTCACAGTGGTGTCACTCACACTGACAATAATCAACACTGACTCAGATCTTTGTCACAAAAAAAGCAGCTGACTTACATCACTGACCTTCCTCCAAGACCCAGTATCAGTAAACTCGAGACAATGACCACCTCCAGCTGTGTCAGGAGGTTACTGTGCTCAGATCATGAACAAACCTGCTCCCAAACTGATGGATGATCACAGATCAACACAGGGAGTGGCTCTGTCATTTAACCAAGTGGAGTCATTTAGGTAATTAAGACTGGACTGTTACATAACACCACTGAACAGGAAGAGGAGGAGGAGGAGGACAAACAGGAATACAGTTTCAGATGAAACACTGCGCAGCAAAGAGTCTGAGCTGTTTGTCTTTGTCAGGGAAACATGGACAAACATTAATTTGTACAAGCTGTAGAAGTTGTTTGAGATAAACTGTGTTTATGATCTGACAGTGATTTACAGAACTCACAGGGTTGTCGATTTTCAGTGAAATCTTGATTTCACTGTGAAGTCTCTGCAGCTTCAAGTCAGTCGACATTTCTGAGGGAAAGGAAAAACAAAAGACATGGAAATGTTTTAGTTTACATAGTTTACACAGATTTTAACACAACTTTAATGAAATGTGAATTCAACAGAAACTCTTTACACTTGTGTCACAGTGAAGGAGGCCCCTCATAACAGGATTATAGTGACATTTGTCTCAGTGTTTACAGTGAAGGACTAAATTAACCCCACCAGTTAAGAAAAACAGGACAGGGGAGGAAAAAAGATGAATTAGGAGAATAATGAATCATAACAAGGACTGACATTAAGTTATGGTTTCTGTCTGGTGTTGGCCCCCAACAACTGAGAATACAGAAAATCATCTTCTCTCTCTTCTGTCTTTTATATTAATGACTTCAAACACTGCCCTGATGTTGTGGTTCTTCTGATGATTTCATTCTAACTTTTAAACCAAAGTGTGATTACCTTTTTTCTTCACTCCTGTCCTCTCTTCAGTCTTCTTCCCATCATCTTTGTTTGGCCTGTAAAGCAGCAAAAACCACACTAAGTCAGAAACCTATCAGTTCCTCTCTGTCATAAACAGAGACCAAACACAAACAGCTGTTTTTGTTTTTAACAATAATAACATTCATCATCTTGTGCTCCCACCACACCACAAAAACTGATCAGTAATGTCTCCAGGAACACGACAAAGAGCCCAAGGTGTTGACCTGGCCTCCAGACTTCCCAGATCCCAATCTGACCCAGGATCTGTGGGATAATCCAGAACAAGTCAGATCCATGGAGGTGCTATCCCGCAACCCACAGGACCCAAAGGATCTGCTGCCAATGTCCCGGTGCCAGACACTACAGGAGATCTTCAGAGATCCTGTATAAGCCCCAACAGGTCAGAGCTGTTTTGCCAGTATGAGGGGGGCCTATGCAATATTAGACAGGTCTCACAGGTACTGAATCAGATTGGGATCTGGGAAGTTTGTAGTCCAGGTTGCCCACGCTCTTTGTCGTGTTCCTGGAGACATTTCTGAGCAGTTTTTGTGGTGTGGTGGGAACACTATCCGGCTGGAGGAGGCCCCTGACATCGGGGAGTGTTGTTGCCATTGGAGGGATGTGTGCTTGGTTTGTGACAATATTTAGGTGGGTGATACGTGACAAGGTAACATCCAGATGAATGTCAGGACCAAAAGGTCCTCAGCAGAACATCGTGTTATAACAAGATGATCGATGTTATTCACTTCATCCACCAGTGGTCATAATGTTATGACTGATCGTTGTACATGTTCACTCACTCTCTTAATTCATCTGCTTTCCGCCGCCGTGCATCTTTATCCACGTCTGAGCTTTGCTGTTTCTTTCTGCCTTTATTTTTCTGAGATGAACAGAAATCAACATCATATAAATGAAGTCATCACATTGACAGCTGTGTTTCACTGCTGATGAATTCTAACTGTGTGTGTGTGGACTGGACACCTGCCTCTTCATCGTCGGAGCCAGACGAGCTGTCGTCCTTGGACTGCTTCTTCTTCTTGGCTTCAGGCTCCTTCACCTCTGCATCCTTTCCTTTGCTGTCCTCCTTCTTCTTTCTCTTCTCCTCCTCCACACTCTTGGACTTGTCCTCTGGTGCCCTCTTTCTCTTTCTCTCTGACTCAGCAGTGTCCCTAAACCCAGAAAAAATATCTGTTAGAGGCTTTAAAGACAAATAGAGAGTAGTTTAAATACAGCTGCTCCATGAGAGTAGCCCACAGCCACATCTACTAATATTGTTTACGAATGGAAAACTTAAAGCAAACTGAGTTTGGAACAGACGTTTATGGCTTTGCTTTGGTCTTTACATCTCTTGGACTCAGTCTGTGCATCCTGAAATCTTAACAGTCAAACTTCGAATCAAAAATTTGATAGACATTTTTAGACATTTTTTTCCACCCAGAAAGAAATCATCCAGTGCAAAGGTTGAGCACCAGAAAAACAGACTTCAGTAAGAATTTTGCAGTGTGTGTGTGTGTGTGTGTGTGTGTTTTCATTTCTGTACGGTTACATTTCACTTCCTGAGCCCTGCTGCTCCTGCTGCTGGAGCAGAAGCAACTTCTCACTTTTGGGCTTCCTGCCTCTTCGTTTGGGAGCCTCTCCACCTGATCACACACACACACAAAAATTCAGTTCATGCAATAGTCGAGCTGAGTGCTGTGGAGCAACATGTCTGTTAATGTCATTCATGTTTTCTCTAATTTTTCTTGCTGCTGTCTCACTGTTACTCTCATACACAAGCTGCACACACAGTATAACAAGTGTTTAGAATGAGCTTGACCTTTTATATGAAGCATTATGTGAACACTATGCAGGGAAACAGCGCCTACCTGAGGGACTAACAGGACTAGCAGGAGCATCGTCTTTTTCAGTCTCCTGCTCAGCCTCACTCTGCAAGAAAAGTGAAAACACATCATCTTTAAAACTAAATTAACTAAACGTGATTTATAGCTTTACTTGTAAACCCAAACAAACAATACCAACCTTTTTCTTTCTTCCCCTCTTGGGTTTGGGAACATCTGTGGATTCTTTCTGAGCAGCGCCCTAAAATGTGACACCTCTGTTAATGGTCTTAAACATTACTGAGGAGAGCTGCAACAGTAAGAGGAGAGTTTGATATAAAATGAAATAAAATGTCATGTTAACATGTATCTGTCCTGATCAGTCTCCTCATACACTCTCCTGAAGAAAAAACAGTTTCTGGATCGTAGAGAGACATCTAGTGTATATGTGTGGTATTACACTTAAATGTGCCAGTGTTTCATTAACTATGGATGTGTCCCAGTTTCATGTTTTATATTTTTGAGTGTCACCGTCAATTCAGCTTTATACAGACAAATAAAATATGTCTCTACAGATTTAATTGTTTTGTTTAACAGAATCTTTCTGGAGCTGTTTTTGCTGATTTTTTTACAGTGGACATGAACGGCATACTTTAATATAAAGTGTTTTCAGTGCATACTAACTTAACAAGTAGTTAATATTCGTATGGAACTGGGACCCAGCTCATGACTTGTTAAAACACTCAGCAGTGGGAAAATGCCAAAACAGAAAATCCCTCTCATCCTGTGTAAAATATATGAAGACTGAGTTACTGCTTACCTTTCTCCAAAGCACACAGAAAGCCATGCAAAAATAAAGTTGAATCAACAGATTGCAAACCGTAGAATTCAGAAGTATGTGGACAGGGAAAAGCAGGAAATGTAAAGCACTAACACAAGTTGTCAGGGTGGTAAAACAGAGAAAGACATTAGCACCATTTTCCTGGCTCAAGCTTAATTAACCTTAATTATTTTATAGGAAACACAGGGACTGCTACCTCCCATAATTCCATCTGTTTGTGAATCATTTGTCACCTCAGTGGCTTTAACACAGCAAACCCAGGCCAGACGCTTTAATCAGAACATAAAGCACCGGTAAAACTTTTGTTTCTGCCAACAAGAGTTTTGAGCCAAAACAGAAACAAACCACCAAATTCCAAAAAAACCACCAACTGTCACATGCTTTCCCATGGGGCGGGGATTAGACAACCTGCACCGCTTTAAGATATCCCAGCATGCAAAGTACGTACATCCTGGTTCTGAGGACCCTGCTCAGAGATCAGAGACCCTTCCTCCTCCTCCTCCTCCTCCTCCTCCTCCTCCTTCTCCTCCTCATTCTCATTCTCCTGCTCAGCCTCACTTCCTGGAACCTGAATGCACCCAAGACACAGCATAGGACGCAGTGTGGTGGGGTAAACGAGTCTTGAAAGGGAGAGGTTAGCGAGGATCCTTCTGTTGCACAAACTACTCTCAGAAATTAACACTGTTCATTTGTGAGCTGTTACCTGCTGTGATATGTAATTCAGTATGAAGCAGACACACATACACATGACACACGTTAGAGAAAGATCAGAAAGACAGCAAAAGAAGTAAGAAGCCGACAACAACATGGGTACAAACCAGTGGCATGTCAGTGCAGAGAAGCGACTCCACATATTAAATTGTACAGATGAAGCTGAAGAGAAAAAAAAAACCTTACCTTGGATTTTATCCCCTTGTCGTCTACATCCTCCTCTCCCTCTGGACCGCTGTCTGAATCCTTCTCAGGGAAAGACTCTGGAGGAACCGGCTGCAAACAAAAAAGTAAACAACAAACACAATAAGCAGGACGCTGTGAATCAGCTGAGGTCCTCCAACATCTGCCAGACGATGCTGCGGGCGCTGTATCTGTTTAGTCTGTGGTGGCCTGTGCCATCCTCTACTGTGTACTGGGGCAGCAGATTGAGGGTGAAGGACGCCAAAAGACTTAATAAGCTCATCTACAAAGCCAGTCATGTTGTGGGAGGGCAGCTGGAGTCTCTGACACTGCTGTCAGAGAAGAGAATGTTGTCCAAGATAAGAACAATATTGGACAACCCTTCACATCCTCTCCATGACGTGCTGGCTAGCTGAAGAAACACAAATATATGTAAATATATGTACATATTGTTTTATTACTGACAGGGTATACTTTTTTAATTTTTAAGATGGGGGTTATATTAGTATTATTATTATTACTTTTATTTAATCTATATATCTTTCTGGTGGAAACACTGAGGAGGATGACGGCGATACCTTTGGTGCAGTGAGCTCAACTTTTGGGTTGTTCTCAATCTCCCACAATCCTTCGTTGAAGCCTTTCCTCTTGTTGGGCTTGGCGTACTTCTCTTTGTTAGGCTGGTATGGAAAGATGTCTTTTGGGCCAAGAAATGCTCTGTTGGAGAGAGGAATAATTTTAAGGATGTTTGTCCATTTAATACTTTGTTAACCATTAAAAATGTAGAGTGTGTTTAACTATGAGATGGAGCAGCAGGTAACTCTATTCACACACTCATCAAACATTCATGTGTTTAAAGAAACACCTTCAGCTAGGAACAATGACGGCTGCACAGACTATTTAAAATTCTGTTTATATTGTCTGTCATAGTCAAAACACTAAAATCAAATGTTAGAGTTGAGATATTAAACAACTTCACTAACCTCTGTAGATATACTCAGTTATTCCCATGAGGATTTATAAAGGCACAATGTAAACACATCAAATAGAAGGACATGATAAAGATCTGTTACTAACGTTTCATGGGTGCCAAAGAAGAAGATAGGAAACTTGATGTTGGACGGCTTCACAGCGCCGTCTGGGACTTCATCGATCTGTCAGAGAGACGAGAGAGAATCCAGTTATTTTCTCGCAGCCATACAAAAATCAGTGTGTTTGATAATTTACTGCATGTGAGTGTTGTTTGTGTCTCAAATGTCAGTTTGGCTTCAAAACAAAGATGTGGCATTTCTGCTTTAAAAAATGACTAAAACAATTCAGAGCTGCAGTGATGGATAATCAACTAACTGACACAGTCATTTTTGAGCAGCTATTTTTAAATTATAATAAACTGAATATCTTTGATGTTTGGACTGTTGGTCGAACAAAAACAAATAATTTAAAGACATTTTCACAATTTCCTCACACTTTATGAACTGAAAATGAGAAAAATGATCTGAAGATTAATCAGTAATAATAGTTGTCTCCCTTGACTATATCTGCTGATTAATCCGAATAATTCATCTTTCCCTGTGAATCAGCTTCAGACTTACTCTTGCAGGCCAGTGAGGATAACCCTTCATCTTGGCGAAAATCAGATCACCGGGTTTCCAGTCTCGAGCCATGCTGAAGGAGTAAGCAAAGCTGGAAAACAAAGGAGAGAAAATGTAAATATATTTACATAAGCTGCACTGTGGAGCAGGGGAAACACCTTCAGTCAGTGCCCCTCCCCCTAACGACGACCACCACCTCCTCCTCCATCCTGCAGACTCCACACTTCATTCAGACATGACAGTCCTGTTTAATATAATAAACCACGTCCTGAACTGCACACACCCACCGCCTGTTCTGCATCCATCGCACTGACACTCAAGAGAAAGCAAAAGTAGAGTTAAGCAGCGTGAACGTGTAACAGCCATCAACACACGCGCACACAGACATGATGCCGAGCTTTAAATCTACTAAAACCGCATCGACCCCCCCTCAGTTACCTCTATTGTCCGCAGGCGTCTGGATTAAAGATGAATATTACTTATAGTTCAGTAATTTAGTGATGTAGCTCCGTTTTTTTTTTACCAGGAAAACACACAGCTCCTTTTCCGCACAGTCGGATGCACGTTTTCCGCTCCCGCGCAGGACGTCGACGGACTGTACCATTACACGACAAGAAGGGGGAAGGAAGTCTGTTTTAATTAACACCGCTACATCTGTTGTTGTTGTTGTTGTTTTTTAAACAAGAACCAAAAGTTAATTTATACTTAAATACAGAGTGGTTGTAAAGCTACAGGAGGATTGATAATCGAATCCTATAGGGAAAATATTTGTGAATCTACCCGCACTGAGCATCTTACCACTACACAGATCATCTATGCAGGCATTTGGCTTTGAAAAAAGTGGGCGTCAACTTCCACGCATGCGCACTCACATACACTTCAGCAAATAAATATAGGCACTCTCGATATCGTTGCCATAGATACTGGTCAGCGGTAGACCAACGATAAAAGCACATCACAAAACGTCTGCTCAGCAGTCTGTGTAATTTTAAATCCAAATTACAGCTCATATGTTGTTAGTATCTGAAAATAAGATCAGAGTGAGAACTCTTCAGCTGTACCTCTCTTCTGATTGGTACTGATGCTGAGCCATATAAGAGTGTTCATCGTCTTTAATAATCCAGTTTCTTCGTGTACTTCTACTCTCGTAACTAAGTGGAAATGGCTACAGAAAACCCAAATGTGGCCAAAAGTACTATTACACCAGATCAGTTACAGAAAAATTGGACTCACTCCCCGTCGGGGAATCGAACCCCGGTCTTCCGCGTGACAGGCGGAGATACTGTCCACTATACTAACGAGGAGAGACACATTTTTCCACGCGACCACCTCCCCACTTCCGGAAAACTTTGTTTGACTCGTTGGACTTTCTTCAAGTCCCTCAGAACTGTATTTGACGGTTTCTGATGACATGTACTTAGTTACTTTCAGCCAATGCAGTTAAAACCAGGTTTACCCTTTGTCCCATGAGGAAAACTACTTTACAGTCATGAAATAAAGTCACGTTCAGGAATGTGAAGCAAAATAGAAGACAACCAGTCGAGTCTACTGACTTCTGGGATGTGGCCACGTGCCAATGATTCACACCTCTCCTCGTTAGTATAGTGGACAGTATCTCCGCCTGTCACGCGGAAGACCGGGGTTCGATTCCCCGACGGGGAGTATTTATCTTTTTCTTAACCTGCACTGATCGGAAGTAACAAAGCACGTTTCCTCAAGGTCTGCTGAGTGCTATTGACATGTGACCACTTTCGGCTAGTCAGGTGACAGTTGCGTGCCTTCAAAAACAACATTTAACAGAGCGGAGGAAACGTGCTAAGTCACTTTCAATCGGTTGTGCGGAGGATAGAGAAAAAAAGACAAACACTCCCCGTCGGGGAATCGAACCCCGGTCTTCCGCGTGACAGGCGGAGATACTGTCCACTATACTAACGAGGAGAGGTGAAAACTATTTTCACGTGGCCACATCCCACAAGTCAGTAGGCTCAACTGGTTGTCTTTTATTTTGCTTCCCATTCTTGAACGTGACTGTGTTTCATGAATGTAAGTAATTTTTCTCATGTGACAAAAGTAAACTTGGTTTTGTCTGCACTGACTGAAAGTAATTAAGTACACCTAATCAGAAACCGTCGAGTACAGTTCTGAGGGACTTGAAGAAAATCCAACGGTTGAGTGACAGCTCATTGGAAGTAGTCAGGTGGCAGTTTTAACGTCTCCTCGTTAGTATAGTGGACAGTATCTCCGCCTGTCACGCGGAAGACCGGGGTTCGATTCCCCGACGGGGAGTGTTTTAAGACTATGAAGGTTCAGGACTGATGCACAATCAGCGCTTACATGGGAGAGTCATAACAACAGGATCCAGATCAAATCCACTTCAGAGAAGCTGAAGCTCTTGGATCGGCCTCTCAGTCCTCAGACTTCACTGAGTTTAGAGTTTAGTTTATTTAAAAGGGGACGGTGCAATTTCATACAACACATGGTTAAAAAGCCAGAATTAGCCAGAAGGCTAGTTTTCATCTGTAGTCCCCTGGCCATGATGTAAAAAGGCAATAGAATACATCTAGAATAAAAATACATATACAAACACTTGCTATACAAAAAAAAAAAAAAAACAAAACAAAACATCACAACATGACATTTGATCACAACATCACAACAGGCTTATCTTTTAGTGTTGGCAACTGAAACCCTGTGGGTGGATTTTAAACCTGCTGTGTGTGAGACAGACTAAAAATATCTCACACCTTGAAGTGATCTACAGAAAGAGGCTGAAAACTCCTCAATCATGAATAGAGAGAGTCTCAGCTGCAAAGCTGTGATATCTACAAGAGTGGAGGCACTGACAAACTTCTGCATGACACTATTTAATTTTCTCTCTTTTTTTAATTCATGAATTAAAAAAGTAAAAGTATATTAATATTTGAAGAAAGGCTCATTTTTAAATGTCTGATCAGTGTAATCAGGGTTATAAGTAGGACAGATATAAACCAAAATGTTTGAATACTTATCTGAAGGATCATCAGTTGAAATAAAATACATATATTATTATGAACTTGACCTCTCTGAATAAGATTTTTCCATTAATACAGTTTTTCTACAGGGTTTCTTCATCACTTAATATATGTAAATAAAAGTCTTGTACCTTTCCTGAATCCATTGTTTGTCATTCAGTGACCTCTGGTGGTAAAATCAGGCCTAACACATGAAGTGACTGTTCTGGGACAGGAGGGGGCTTCAAATATGGTTTAGCTGGATTTCATTTCATTTTAAAAGGCTTTGACGTGGATTTCTCAGTGTAAAGGCTTGTTAAAAGAAAACAAAACAACAAAGAAAGAAACCAGTGTATGAGAAATAATTTACCTGTGACTTCATTACAATACATGTGACACACTTCAATAAAAACTCTGGACACGTGTCATATTATTGTTTTCACATAATTTAAATTCTAGTTAGGGCTGCAACTAATGATCATATAATTATCAATCTTGTTATCAGTTGTTTAATCATTAAGTCTTGAGTGTCTGAGAAATATCCATCAGTTTCCTGAATCACGAGGTGAAGTCCTCAATTGTTTTGGCCAATGAACAAATTTACACAGTAAAGCTTCAAACCTTCACATTTCAGAGGCTACTTAAATGATTAAATGATTACATTTCTGTCCATCCAAAATCTTCTCTTAAGTACTGTTTGTTTCTCAAAGGGTTTTTTTTTTTTTTTTTTAAATTTAGACTGAAATATGTCAGGGATAATCACCTCTGGTTTCCTAGAGTTTCCTGTCTATCTCTGTTTTTTACCCGTCTCTTTCCCTCATGTCTCCTCCCTGTGTGTGTTCTCATTGGCTCAGCTCTGGCTCCAGGTGGGTGCATCTGTAATCAATCCACCCTCATCAGCTGCAGAATAAAAACCCCAGTTTGCCGTCCACTCCTTGCCAGATAATCCTGTCAGTGCTATGGCTGATTACTACCTTGTGAATCTTAAGTGGCTCTAGTTTCTTGTAGTTATTGATCCTGTTTTCTTGTGTTTAGTTACCTGCCTGGACCACCCTCCTTCTCACCTGGTCATCTGCCATTACCCACCATTCTGTCTCCACTTCTGGGCCTTCACTCCTCCAGACTTCTCCCTGTGCCTCCTCCTCACCATCCACACCTTTTGCCATAACCTGAACATTGTGACATTAAAACCACTTAATTCTGCTGGTGTTTGTCTCTATGTTTGCTCTGAGGTCCAAAACACAGCTCAAGTCTGAAGAGCTTCACACTGCTAAAACCCTGCAGATGGTGGAAGTATATGAAGGTGACCTCACACATTTGTGGCCACACAGATACACAAGTGAGCTTACACAAGTCCAAGTCCACATGTGTGTGTGTGTGTGTGTGTGTGTGTGTTAAAGACAATAGAAGATGCTGATAGTTGAAGGACAGGCTCATCAGCCACAGGGTCCCAGAGAGGGGGATAAGGGAGAGGAGGAGGCCAGAGGAGTGTGGGTGAGACAAAAGGAGAAAAGGAACCCAGGTACATGCCCAGGAATAACTCACCGGAGCCTCCAGGCCCCCTGCCCAGCCTGCGGGGTGAGAGACCTCGGTGTTGGACCCAAGCCAGCTTAGTGGGGTTCCTGCTCAGACACACGGCTACAGCCGAGGCCAGGGATGGAGCTGTGGAGAGATGACAGTGTGTGTGTGTGTGTGTATGTGAGTGAGTGTGTATCCTTCACCCTGGCAGACGATGTGTTGGCAGAACATCCCAGCCCACTCTGTCTCTGAGGACCACAGAGTCCTGCTACCCTTCCTCACTCATTTGTTAACCTGCCTCTCTTCTTCACAGCGTCCTCGCTCACATGCTGAGAGAGGCTACTTTATATATGACCAGAGCCGTTCAGCATCACTTCCCTGCTTTAACACTGCCCCCTCCCCCGGACATAAAGGCAATGAGACAACCCAGAAAAGGAGCAGTCAGGTTTCACTGAAGTCACTTAAGTTCAACAACAGACAGTACAGCTGCAGGTGGGCATGGTGACATGTGCTGGAGCTGATTAAACAATAAAAACAAGTGGAAGTAGTCTTTTTGCATTCTGACAAAAAAGGCACCTGACAATCTTGAAACCTACAGTTTTAAAATTTGCGACATCTATTATTAATAATTAGAATGAAAGTTAACAGATATGGGGGTAGACACCACAAGATAATTGGACCGATTTTCGGACTGAATCCCCCCTTCTGATCAAAGTCAGCAAAGGTTGATTATCTGATGGATCTAAAGATTATCTTGTCAGATTTACCTGTGGCGTGAGGTGTGTTCAGAGTGATTTTACCCTCCCCGACCTGCTCAGAGGACTATCGGGGCCGCCCTGATAAATGTTAAACATGTTGAATATTTCCAATCAGAAATCCTGTTGTATGGGAGGAACACAGAGGAAAGCTGAGCATGCGTTCTGTGGATTGTCACTTGGAACGGAATGATAGCCAATCAGGAAGCAAGCTGACGAAGAGCTGATGAAGACGGATGTGCAATAAACATCGTCATTGTCGAGACACTGTCGTCTGCCATGTTTGTTTACAGTAAAGTCATGTTTGACCGTGTGAGATTTTGAGTTTTGAGAGTCCAGACTCTGCTTGTTGGTGGTGAATCTGTTAGTGTGTGGTGTGCTGTGTTGGTCTTCTTGTTGTACATCACACACTACAAGAACAAAACTGTGAACTCATGGGTGTGGTCTCTCACATTTTCTAAATCAGTTAAGATTTTAAAACTCTTTTAAGTGTGTGCCAGGCTCAAGTCAAGTGCATTTGATTAATTTTAACATAGTCCTAAATCACAAACAGGTCTCAGAAGGACTTTCAGATCTGTACAGGGTTCAACGTCTTCTATCCATAAGACTAAAAAAGAAAGAAAAAACTCTTTAATCGGAAGAAACCTCCTCAGCCATTTCTCAGTCTAAATATGAATAAAGATGAAAATCAACGAAGGATTTTCTGAGTTCCTCAGACTTTGTGCAGAATCATTGATTTGGTTTTTCCTCGCTCCTGTGTGGCATCATCTGAAGGGCACCTTCCCCGGACCTGAATGAGCGATGGTGTCCTTGAGTTTGTGTGTGTGTGTGTGTGTGTGTGTGTGTGTGTGTGTTTTTTTTTTTTAATGTGTGTGTCATACACATGGATTGGCATCTTTCCCCTTTACTGCTGGCAACCCTTCAGCATGTTAGTTAGGGGAATGGACGGGGGTGCCACTGGAGAATGATAAAGTAGTCACAAGACAGGTCAGAACATTCATTAACACCATTGCAATATTTGTTAATAAATATGGCTTCATTTGGCAAGGACTTGGCAAAGTAGAGCTTCAATATGTGTGTGTATATGATGCTTAGAGACAATTCTCATGAAATGGAAAAAGAAACAGTTTAAATATTTTGCAATTTAAAATAAATCAAAGCCCGTGCAAAACAAATTAACCAGCACAAGTCGTGTGTTTAACAGAAATTTGGATCTGACAACTCTGATTCATTAAAGCTGGAGGAGGGAGAAAGTACAGTGTATGGAGTTTCCAAAGGAGGCGTCCAAGAGCTTCACACAATCACCAAGAAGACCGATAGAGGGGGGAGGGAGGGGAGAAAGTGGGAGGAGGGAGCGAAGGAGGAAGACAGGAAGAGTCAGGCCCTCGGACAGCAGGTGAGTGTGTGAAGGCAGGGGATGACAGATGCTTCTGTCAGCGTTCCAACAGTCGCCGCTTTGTGGGAGCAGCGCAGATGCCTCCTCCTCCCCCTCCTCCCCTCCTCCCTCCACACCTCCCATCCCTCTCCTCATCCCTCCCTTCCTCTCGACAGGCCGTGATGTGGGGATAACAAGACAGGAGCAGTCCTCTCAGCAGTAAAGTGACCACACTGGCACAGTGCTACATGCAGACAGGGGAGGGGGTGAGGGTGATGGAGAGGTCCAGGCCCGGGCCCAAGGCTCGAGGAGGTCTCGGCGGCGGCGCAGGAGCGGGGGTTATAAATGTGGGGGTCAGCAAGCGAGGACAGGGGAAGGGCTCTCTCGCTGGGCTGCGGGAACCAGCTGAGACGTGGGGTCCGCGGCGGTCCTGCCTGTGAGGAAAGCAGATGTTTTCGCTCGGGGGTGTGCCAAGTTTGCAGAGCAACCTTCAGCTGCTTGGAGGTCAGGTCTTTAATAAGGGGGCTGGGCGCGGGACATTTCGGAGGCAAATGCTTCAACTTTGATACAACAACATATTAATTATGACGGTAGACCATAGGGCAGAGGGTTGTAGCGGTACATCCCACCCCACTGGTTTGGAGCCTCCATCAGGCTGACATTAGCCAAGGCTGGCTGGCAGATTTACTGCTGTCCCAGCACTAGCCCTCTCTCTCAACCAGACCTCACTGATGCAGAGGCAGCACTTTGGACTGGTTCAACCACGACTGACTAACTGTTATGTCTGAGGGCATATCCAAAAGTAACAGTTGTATTCACAGTAAAAACCAAACTGGACTGTTTAAAGCTCCATTAAAGCTGCTCCTATGACACATCCACAGAGAATTATCACCTGACTCTCCACTTACCTTCAACGATAAGAATTATTTCAGGCATTTTATGCTATTATTTGAGAGTTGACAGCAGAAAGACAACCAAGATCCTTGGCCAGATGTGAAATTTTGTGGTTCATGGTCATTTCCTGTGCCCTTAGGCGACCAGGACACCCTATCCTAACCCCTGTTGAATATTTTACTGTGTTAAACCCACTGTATGCTACCTGACCAGACAGGACAAGCTGGTGAACAGAGCGGAGCATTTAGCTGCTGAATCGTCAGATATTTACATCAAGAGTCAAAAACAGAGCTAAAAGAGACAGAAAATAAGTGATAAAGTTGCTCTGTATCTGCTGGTACACTGCCCCCAGGTGGCTAAATTGCAGATTTAAGAAATATTTATAATATTAAATGACTCCGGTAAAATGAAAAAGGAGTCGCATTTCCATTCCCAAAATTATGCCATTCAATTTGGGCACTTGCACCTCATTGTTCTGGTTCACTAGTCCCTGAAGCTCTCACCAACTCTCCATATAAATTGCATTTAGCTCTGTGTGACTGTATAATATCTGCCCTGCATGAAATGGAAGAGAGCCAAGTGTTGCAGAAAACTTGTTCGCATATTCAGCCGATATTTGACAGGTGATGAGACAGAGGACTCCAGCTGTTGTTGCTGCTGATATTAGTACTGTTGCTGTCACATTAGTACTTGACTTCTTCAGTTCTACTGTTTCTCTGAGTGTGCTGATAAAGGACAAAGCTGTGAGGCTGCATGAAATAGGACAATTAGTTTCATCATGGAGCCACAATGATTACAAAAAAAGTGCTCCTAAGACTTTATCACTTCCCAGCCCGATGAGTTAAGAAGGGAGTTTCACCTCATCTCAACCTTTGCATTGATTTTCGAGAGAGTGGGAGATCTGGGGATTACTTTGGAGAGCAGCAATGAAGACCTAGCTTATTGGGCCTTTTTTGTATTTGGCAAATGGGCTTGACAAAGATGGAGGAGACAAAATCTAGGGCTTACAGCTGCGGCACCCAATCGGGGGAACTTGAAAGCAGCGCAGGGATGGGAAGCTGGGAGAGAGGGTACCTCATTTAGGAGTGGTGAATTTGGACAGGGGGCATGGGGAAATGCTTAAAGTAAACCACAGAGGCCCCAACAATCATCAGGAATTGAGACGTTTTAAACCTTTAACGGGGGACTGTGATCAAAGCGGCAGCGGATCCTCACTTGAGTGTGAAAGCGGAACCGGAGGGAACAGAGGGGATTGTGGGGGATCACGGCAGGTTGAAAACGTAAAATCAGCACATTAGCTTTATAAGGGCGTCAGAATATAGGATGATCAGGGGATCATTGGACCCGTGGGGGAATCCAGTATGTACCAAGCTGAGTGGAGGAAAAACCAGGCCACTGCTGACAGAGAAACCTCCCTTATCAACGATGCAGTTAGAGGAGGAATAATGTTGCTTAATTCCCACAGAAAATAACTTCATACACAAGTTTGGCTTCAAAACTGTAAAATTCTGTGAGTGTAATTTGCCATTTGCAAATAAGCCTGATGCTACCGAGCACTTTCCTGCTGATCTTAGTGTTAGAGTCACAGATGAGCAGCTCTCATCAAATCAAAGTTTTCTGTCTAAAGTTCAGTTAGTTTCAAAGTCATTTACAACTCTGACCATCATCTCATCTGATCAGAGAGAGAGAGAGACACTTAAACCTCCCTATGCCATATTCTATGATCTAATGCCTAATGGGTCCAGGTATGGACCTCACGTCTCCTTCCCTTTTTAAACCCACCTCAAACAGAGCACAAATTAGTCAGGTTCTCCCCTCCCCACCCACCTGCTAGAGCCTCTCCCAGTCACAGGGCTAATGCAGAGGAGCACTAGCCTTGGGTTGCAAGGGTTCTCGCTATGCTGAATTATAAATCAAAGAGCACTTACATGAAACCACTTGCTAATTACATGTTCACTCGGCTCCTTTTTCTTCTCACCGTGTCACTTTGTACAGGCTCTGATCACTGGGAGGTAGGGGAAGGTACAGAAACCAGGAACTGGCTCTGGGATAATCATGTCTAAGTGACCTGGCGAAGATAGCAATTATTTTCCTGTGATTACCACGCGCTTCATTGATGTTAATGCCCACCACTTGCTCACACTTTGGGCTGTGTCCTTGATGTGCACTCCCCAGGTAATATGCCCAGAATAGAGGCCAAACTGCATGAAAGCAGCTCTCGTGTCTCATCTCTGCTGTACCTTCAGCTTAAGATATTTTTATCTGCAAAATCCCTCCTCTCCCGCACTGTATTTGTGACTTCCTCATCCCCTTCATGTCCTCTGAGTGTCATTCTCCACCCCACCCCCCTCTGTCTGTGAGGCAAACCAATTTATCACCAGCCAAAGGAGGGCCTTCACTTTGTCTGTTTTCGAGGCTCTCCCTCCATAAGCTGCTCTCCTAATGAAAGGGGGTGCTGCGTCCCGGCCGGTCCGCTGAGACTTGAGGGGGCAAGAAGTCCAGTTCCAAGCCCAACTTGGGGAGGTAATTACCCCTCTGGTGGGCCGCTGAGAGGAGCCCTGCCAGCCGGCCGGAGCAGCTCACACACTGTGGACTCTCACTTATAGGCCTGTGGCCCGGCCCCCATCGTTAGGGAGGCCCCCGAAGCTGGATGTCATATGACCCGGACGGGGGTGATGCGAAGGGGTCGACTCAGCATGCCTTGGCCCGGGCAGCCGGTATTGGCGAAAGGATAAGAGGACCGGTGCCAAACTCAGCAGAGGAGAGGAGAAAATGGGGAGATGGAAGAGGAGGGGCTTTGACAGGAAGAGGAATGAACTGTCAGGGAGAGATAAATAACGAGGGGAAGGCGGGCAGCAGGTGACCCGCGGCAGGGCTGCCTCGTAGGGACAGTGACCGCCTGACCTCCGGTCCGGCTCTCGCAGGGGCCACCCACTGGTCACCTACATTTACACTGTCACGTCAGTAGAGAGGCTGGAGGAGGATACCAATACAACGGACTGCAGAGGAGCAGGACCAGGATCACCAGCAGACAGACTTTAAAAAAGAAATGTTGATGAGTTTGGCCAGAGGAGGAGCTTTAGGTCAAGGAATCAGAGGACATACTTTCTGACATTTTTATATTTTGTATTTGTGCCCCATTTTCCACAAACTGCTTTAGCAAGATATGCTTTTACATTCAAGTATTGCTTCACTTTTTTTACCTCACTTTTTTGCAAGCATTTAAAATTATGATGCTAAAGTGAACATGAAATTTTGTTTTATAACCAATCATAATCAGTTCTTAAGGGATTTGGAGGATCTGGGTTTGGACATTTAGCTCTTTTCCAATACAACTGTGACATGATTCTTTATTTAAAACAAAGAAATAACGACAAATATCGCTGTTAAAACTCTAAACACTCATGTAATCACTCAGAATTGCATTGTGGAAAAATTACACTGACCATCTTCAAACGATAACTTGATGTTTCCAGAACTGAGGGTCCATAGATTTAAGAGCTAACTTTAAAAACTCTCCCTCTGGCTGTTTTTTTCTCCTCCTCTTCCTCTACTTTCTCATCATGAATCAGTGTCTGAGTTTCTAATGTAATTTACTTCAGTGAGATGCCTGGGATGCCCATCATTCTCTCTATCTGTTCCTGGTGGTATTGATCCTCCTCTCTGACCAATTTGAGATCTGCCTCCACAGGAGCTGTTGCATCCATATCTGCACCACTGGACCAAACCCAGCGTCCGTCCAGCCACAAAAGCACTTGTTCACTTACACTGTCAAATGAATTCTATCTTTTCACATATCCAGAGTTGTGCATATCCAAATTCCAGGATCTTTTTTTTTTTTTTTTTGGCATCACAAAGTTAGTTGCTTTGGATAATTATTGCACCTTCACACTCTCCAACTTTCCCTCTCAAAAGTTTCTATTCCAGGCTACGTCACTGCCTGTCTCAGAGAGTGGACTTTTAATAAGATGCACACTCAGCCTGTTGCAATGTGAGTTTTATTTCTACATATTGTCTCTACTATTGTTATGTTTTTTGCCAAACTGTCCACTGCTGGTCTCCCTGCTACCAAACTGTTGCTGTACAGATAAAATGACAATAAAAGTCTTACCTTGTACTTATTTGGGCACAAAATGTGTGTCAATCTGCGTCTGAAAATAGTCATCAACAAATCCATTTCTGTTTGATTAACATTTACAAAAAATAAAAAATAAAGAGTCCAGCTGTTTAAGGAAATTAGAAAAATATAAGATATTGAATTCAACATTTAGCCCATTGTTTAAATCTGTCTTTGTTGTTTATAAATGTCAGAGGCACTTCTTTTGTCACTATTATTATTGTTATTCCAATCTTTTGCCTATTACCTAAAAAGAAAACCTTCTGTTAATTTCCTGCAGCATGTTGGAAGGTTCCTGAAATCGTAAAAGGTGTCAGCAAAGAAGTAATTTACAGGAGCAGACTTTAGATTAATTCAATTTGATGGGTCACAGTGAGTAATCTGATTTCCTGTCGGATCAATGTAAGAGGATCCAGGAGAATTGTAGCTTTAGTTTGGCTCAGGTTCGCAGTCTTGATTAGACTGTAGTTTGTGGTCTGACGGGGCCCCTGGGAACCAGTGGCTCACTTCTGTAAGACAACAGAGGAGTCTGTGATTGTGTGAATGAGGCTCTGTGAGCTCCTTCAAACACATCTTTGCCCAAGGCGGTCCAACGAACCCTATCCCATAATAGTCCTGGTTCTGCCCCGAGGAGAGGTGACAGCAGGCCAGGCCCGAGTCGTCATGGCGATGGCCCATGCAGAAAGTCGATACTGGGAGAGAGGGGGAATTGAGGGGAGAGAGTGGAGCAGGGGTTGAAGGAAGAGCAGATCAATTTTGCTGTTTGATCTTGCACAGGCTCTGAATAAATGTATATTTTAAGACGTCTTTTTTTCCCTCTCTCTGCGCAAACATTGACATTCTTCATGTTGATTCTTGACTTTTGTGGATAGAGACTTGATTTTATCCAACATCTTGGACTTGTTATTCCTGCAGTGGTTTTCCTGTACTTCTGCAGACAGGGTTGAGGTGACTGGACGCGGGGGCAGGGCAGTGAAGGTTGTGGCCACAACGCAGGCACACTCTTCTTGGCCCGCTGCTGCACAAACACAGACAGCAGCTATTCTGGCTACCGTCCACCACACATATGAACACACACCTCTTCATGGCATCCACACCCAGCCAAAGTCATCTGGACCCACACTAGACTGTGATCAAATAACAGTTTCCTCTACATCAGTGACTCCTTCACTCCTGACCACACACTTTACCTACTTTTTACTTACACTTGAAGCTCAAGACACATGGAGGAGAAAAGACAAACATTATTTTTTTACTCAAAGCACACTGATGCAAGAGTGACGTAAACTGCTCCAATGCTTGGATGGGGCCAAATACCAATGCACAAATGGTAAACAGAGTTGCGTTGAGTTGCGTTCGGCTCCAGTGGTGCTATCAGACAAATTGAATGAGGGTTGATGTTACAGTAAAACACAAAAGGCCTCAAACACTGACAGTCTTAAGAATGGGAGTCTTCATTCTATTAGCTGTCACAGATTAACACTTAAAAGAGCCACTGCAAACCCATATTTTCTCTCCTACTTTTCCTCTCTGTCCATTAGAAGGCGAGTTTTTAGTTCATAGAGACGTTCATGGTCTGTGGGTTTAAAATACACCTTCTGCAAAGTGCCAAGGGTCTGGGAGGATTTGGCCCATTTACAACCCTCCCCTACTCCTCCTACTACATGGCTATCCATGCTACATCCCTCCATCCCTGAAGTCCTTCTTGTCCTTGATCTGGTTTAAATAACAGGCACTGCTGCCATAATTATGATTTTATCTCATTTAACATCGCTGCATTAAAGTTTTTCAAGGTTGGACAGATTGGAAATAAAGAGGGATTTGAGTGGGAGTTAATGAATTATGCCGACTGGACATTTGTCTAAATTATTTATTGTCTGTATGATATTGGAGCTATGTGGTGATTAGCAATTTAAATGTCTTGAGGGGGAGTTTCATTATGTTCTATATAGGGTACGTAAAAGAAAAAAATAAGATCTCTACTTGTTAGGCCATGCCTCTGTAATGTGTGTTCAAAAGGCATATTTATTCCCTTGTTGCCTCGGATGCATAAATTATGTAATTGACTGGGTGTGAAAGTGTTTTATTTGCTGAAATGCATCACAAGAGCTGCAACACTCAGTAAAAGATCAAGTGAAATTACATAAGTTAAAGGAACATGAGATCCCAGCAGTGGTGACCATGGCACTTCTCATCGAGTTGTACAAAGTGCGCACATTTTTTAAGATGAGATTTTTGAAAATAATGTAATGTTCTTAAAACTGACCAGCAACGAACATCTACTGCCCACACAAATAATGCACATATATAATAATGCACCAGTTTACATTTTAATGTGACATTAAAAAACTAAATCCATGATCCAAAAATATGGAAATTGTCCTTTAATAAATGGACAAACATTAATGAAACAACAAGTAAACAGACTTTTTGTTGAGACTGTTTTCTCAACTGCTGTTACCACAGTTGAAAAATAAACCAACACAGGTGAGAAGTGCTTCAAATGTAAAGGAAAAATTAAAACTTTGATTTAATGACAACTGGACCAATGTCATCTGTTGATGAAGATCATGTGACATTATCAAAAGCTCCAGAGCAGCTTCTAAATAGACCTTATGGTGACACTTTTTTCTCAACAACAAAATCTCAGTTATTGTTTTCTGGGTTAGTTTGGTTAGCTTTTATCACCATATTTGTCAGATCCTTTATTGAAGTAATAAAAAAAAAGCAGTAACACTGTGCATTCAAAGCAAATCTTACATAAGTAAAAGTATTATCAGCAAAATGTACTTAAAGAATCAAAAGTAAAAGTATGTAAAGTTGAAAAAGGGGCCAAGAAATGTTAAATTATTACATTTTGTGTACGCACATTTCTATTATCGATGCCTGCATTTGAATATAGCATTTTTATAATTGTAATAGGTTGAGATGGAGTATTTTATATACTGTTAAGGTCATCTTATGTTTTGTAAAATTTTTAATGTAACTGGCTGCTAAATAAATGCAATAGAGTAAAAAGTACAACAATTCCCTCTAAAAGCAGCCTGAGATGTAGTTACTCAAGTAAAGTACAAACACTTAACACTGTACTTCACTACAGTACTTGAGTAAATGTACTTATTAGTGTCAAACAAAGCTTTATTATTATTATTATTAGCTTTATATTTTCAGTTATAACCAGATGAAAAACACAAAAGTATATGTTTCACCTGGAAGTCAAACTCCGCAAATATACAATATTTAGTGGATTTAACCTTAAATTTATTTGGCCTTGAAAACTGAGGATTGCTCCTTTAATATGTATTTCAGCGTGTCAGTAATAATACCTTCAGAGAAAGCAGCTAAGTGTGTGTGTGTATGTGTGTTTTTATTCCACCAAAAGACTTAAATCTCTTGAGCAATTGAATTTTAAAGCAAGGTAATAAAACTGAATGATCCGCACCTAGAGGAATATTTGACACACGGAGAGAACCGGGTGCTTATGGGATTCCACTCTGTCAATATGGATCTTAATACCACTCAGTCTTTCCATTTTATGTATGCTCAGTGTGTGTGTGTGTGTGTGTGTGTGTGTGTGAGTGCATGAGTGCATGCCTTTTCTGGGAAGTGCTCTGTATGAGTGTATACGTTTTATATTCTACTGCTTAGTGTGTGTTTGTGTACCTGAGTGTGTGCAGGATCCTCGTAGGAGCTGCAGAAGACCACAGTGTGCGACCTGCACCGGCCCCCGGCAGCAGACTGTGAGCTAATAATGTTGCAGCGTGGGCCCTGCAGGACGGCCTGTGTGTTGGCCCCTGTGCACCACTGGGCTGGCGTGCTGAGCCTCTCCCCTGCCTGACCTCCTGACCTCGGCCTGAGCTAATGAGTGGGTTGGATGGCTGAGCCAGGGGCCTTGCAGCAGCTGAGCTTTACTCCTGGTTCCAGATGATGACACTCGTCCTCATCGCTGCAAGGAATGTGAAGGAGGAGGTTTGGAGTGAATGTTTTGGTTTGAAAATCACAAGAGGCTGCAGGTAAACATGCAGAATCACAGAGGGCCTGCACACTCACACACACAAAGAGGACAGCCACATTAATAATTCACCAGCATTAATTATGATATGCCTGTATCTCAGTTTGGTGCCATTGCTGAGGGCATGTTAATGCGACTGTGTCTGCGAGGACCACCCCTTTCTTTCCTTTCTCTCTCCATCCTTTTCCCTCTTCACAGGACCAGCCACTGCTACCAGCCAGCCCCAACCACAGGGACCTAATTAACACAACATAAATTATGGGATGCTGATAAAGCAGTCACCGGTGCCATCGCAGGGCAGCGCGCCGCTGTGCTGCCTCTCGCTGTCCACACAGCACACCGACGTGGCCTACTGTGTTTACTTGGTAGAGTGAGTCTGTTTTGCTTGCTTGCAGAGATGTGTGTGTGTGTGTGTGTGTGTGTGTTCATCTATATCAGGCCAATGCCACCTCAGTGAGGGTGTGATTAACTCTAGCCTGGCAGTTCACTGAGCCTGTGCTAATTACTGCTCCACACATTTTTAATCATTTCACTGCAGACCGGCTATCCCTCCATATTCAATTTTTAATGAAATGTTTTAGCTTTTATAAGGTTTCAGGCATTTATTCTGACTACAACAATAATAATGAATCATATAGAAAGTAGATAAAGGGGCTGTTTGCTTGTTTTTTTAAAGGAATAATTCATGATTTTGGGAAATGGAAGTCTGCCATCAAAGTGGCATCAATGACAACTAATAGCAATATCAATCAGTGCAGTATTATCAATATCATCATGTGCAATAACACTCTTATATAACAATTGATATAATAAATTCCATTCACTCTCATATGCAATATTACTTTACGCATTCACTGTCAATGTTACTTTAATGTCATTGAAAGTAACACTTTACTTATCTTATTTTTTACATTGTATACATATATTTGTCACTTATTATATTCAATAGCCAGCAGTTTTTATTCTGTTATTGTATTAAATTTATTACATTTGTCACTTTATCTACACTGTTCTTTTGGATGATGATCTATGTCTGGCACAAGAATATCCTTCAAGATTAAAAAGTTTTATCTTATCTTATCTTATCTTATCTTATCTTATCTTATCTTATCTTATCTTATCTTATCTTATCTTATCTTTTGTGTGACTATTTCTTGGTGTCTTCACTGATTGCCTGGCAACCTCACACTGACGACAAGAAGTCAGTGCAACCATATTTATGTGATCATGTACTATAAATACACATATTGATCTCTGGCTGTCACATCATACCTTACCCAGCAACAACCTTACACATTTCATTAACAGTTAAAGGATAGATTCACACTTTTTAAAACCATTATTACTGTGTACTTTACCACAGGTGTTGTAATTGTTCTTCCTGCCCATATAGGCATGCAAGTGCTGTTGTAATCCAGTCTTTATCAGTCATTCAGAGCAGATTTTGCTCATAATATATTCCAGAACATAAACATAATGTAATATTCAACTCACACAATTTGCCACCACCGAAAACACAAGGGCTGGCTGAGAAAATCAACTAAGCATAGAAAAACATACATTATGGGGTCCCAAAAAAAAAAAAAAAAAAAAAAAAAAAAAATATATATATATATATATATATATATATATATATATATATATATATATATTAGTGCTTGTATTTATTTTGCTCCTGTCTCGCCCTCCTCCTCTTCTTGTAATGGAGACGCCTGAGCATGAGCCTGAGCACTTTAATGAAGAGTGAATATCTGTATGTGTGCACACAGAGACACTCACCTACACCGTCAGAAGCTCGACTCTGAAACACTTGACTGCAATGACAGGAAATCCCTCAGCTAATACAAACTCCTGTGTCAGTCGCTGATGTTTGAATGTATCATTAAACAAACACATCAGTCCACAGTAGAAACATGGTGGCCATGTTCCTTTGTGGCTTTATTGCACAAACACTGAAGCCATCCTGCTGTTGATCATTTCCTGTGATGCTTGTCTTACTCTTAAGCATGTAATATAAAAAGAAAAGAAATCCTTTGTTGTGTGTTTGCACAAGCCTTTGCACCCTCACAGTCATTTTTCCAAGTGTCCTTTTGGTGCCTCTTCAACATGGCCCCCCCAAAAAACAAAAGGCCATTTCACCCTCAGAAATATATTAATGCTGCGTGGCCAAGTGTACTGTACGAGGAAGGGAAAGGGAATTCAGAGTAAAATCAGAATGACCCAAAAAACCCTGTTTGCCCTCCCCTGGAAATACCTCTAAATTGATGTTGAACAGTTCAGCTCCAAAGGAAACATGCTAGATTATTGCATTACTGCAGGTTAGAATTCCCCACTATGGAAGAAATGGGATTCACTGACCGGTAAAATGATGTCTCCAGAAAGTGATTTTTTTTTCTTTTTCCCAGAGCCACTTCACTCCTCAGCAGAATGACTGTTAAACCTGTGCCATGCACATTTCATGTCTGTCAGACCGCTGGAAATTCAGTTCAGGATACAAACACAGGGGGACTGGGCCAATAATATATTTCAAGTATTGTAGAGAAGAGTGGTGAGTGGTGTCTGGAGAGCTGCTGGACATCAGATCAATTGTCTCTCTGTGTCTCATACGTCCGTAAGCACAAAGAAATGCAAACTGCTAATGTCAAAAAAGAAAAAAGTACATGGAAAAATGACATAAACGTTTTTAAAAACATGCATTTGTTTAGTTTATGACAAAAATAACGATTTAAAAAATGGGGTTTGAGGAGTGAGATATTTTTGGCCAGAGCTACTCATGCATAACAGACCAGCTCTGCACGCACAGGAAAACGTGGCAGTTAAAAACTGCTGGCGGTGTGGCTTTGCAGTCCTCCCAAGGATGTGGGCAGCTGTCCCAGAATCCAGTGTTGCCTGAGGCAGACCTGAGGTGACCCATCAGTACTCCCTGTCAGTGACAGCAGGGAGCCAATCAGAGAGGGCGCTAAAAGGCTGACCCTCAGATGAGAGTGGCTGGGGATCAGGGCTTTGAGGATGCAGAGACTTCAAACAGGCAGGAGAGTGGATTCTACTGAAGTAAACATGAATTCTATGTTTTATTTTCATCAGTCAAGATTTAGTGAGATTAGAAATCTTTTTTCAAGAGTGTCTGAGAAGACAGGAAGTTACAGGCAAACAACATGAGACATAATACTGTAAAAGATTTCATTCTTAAAACAACTGTTAAAGAGTTATAAAAATAAGTTTTTCTCAGTAACTCAAATAGTTTCCTTGATGGAAGAGCAACCCGAGCCAAGCACAGGGAACATCATCTTCCTGTGTAGGAGCCAGAAAAACAGTGACAGAAAGACTGCCACAAAAGCTCAGCTCACAACAAAACAACTGTACAGGCTGTTGTCAGTCGACTTATAAAAAAAAAAAAAAAAACAGTTCTCAAATCGGCATACTTTTTGATTTACACTGCAGATGTTGAGGTATCTGGACCTTGTATCTGCTGCTGGAACTTCCATGTTGACAGAGAATAAAAGGCAGGACATACAGTTAAGTGAGTTTTTAAAAAAAACATCTAACACGAGCACAGTGTGCATGTGACTTTAATGACGAAGCACTAAACACAGGAGTTTAGTTTGGTTATCATGGATATTTTAAGAAAATGACAATTACATATGCATCATTGAATATGCGACCCCACCACAAGGCAGGGAGTATTTCTTGGATGATTAGCTGTAATTTCTGGAGCTGGATTTTTTTTTGGAGCCTTGAAAAATACAATAATAATATTGAAAAAAGTCTGCATGAGTGTTGGGAGCATGCCTGGGAGTATGTGGAGAGACGAAATAGAGCAGACAGCGAGGCAGTGGTCGATAAACTAAGACAAGATGAGAATGGAAGGCTGGAGCCATCCGTTAACTTCCAGCACTTGAGGAGACAAACCTCAGCCGTAGTTAATGTAGACATGTTGGGGACCGGCAAAGAGAGGCAGCGGACTTAAACAACACTAAGGGCATGATAGCTAGTTCTGAGAAATAAAGTGAATGAAACAGTGGGCTAATGAGCCATGAAAAGATAGAACCCACAGGCACCGGCGTCTCTGCCAAAAAAAGAAGCAAGTAAATAAAGTGAGGAGGGGGGAGCAAACAAACAAAGGCTATTCCAGCAGCTCTCGGCTCTTGAGGAGAATCAGGCAGTGCTCAGGTAGCCTTGTTCTCTGTTTATCCGAGAACAACAGAGAAATGGGCCGAGGTGTGTTCCTCCAGGTGCATTGTGGGCATTGCCCATGGATGCGCTGTTTGATTTGCGCTCGGCCTTGCTGTTGTGCTTGTCTGTGAGCTCTTGACATGTGCACTGCCGCATGAATAATTGAGGCCTCGCACGCAGTCAGGGTCCACCAAGCACTGCTTGCTCTCTCTCTCTCTCTCTCTCTCTCTCTCTCTCTCTCTCTCTCTCTGGCTTTTCCCTCAGTCCTCCTTTTTCTTTCTAGCCCTCTCTCAACACCCCCCGCCACCCCAAGTCTCTTTGTCTCACTTTCCTTTCAACTGGACTCAACCAGTCCTTGACAGACTCTGTCTTGAAGATGTTGTGGCACCATAGTTTTAGTGAGATTATAACTGATTGTGAGTTGCCCTCTGTCACCCATTACCTCTGTTTTGTGGTCACTGCCCTCATGCTAAAAACATGGGCATGGGAGAGCTGCTCACCTACAGTAATGTCTGTTTGTAGTTATAAGACTCTGTGATTCTTGTTAAGAGTGAGCAGATACATAAATGCAGCTCTTTGATCAAAAATATAATATAAACATTTTTCAATATGGCGTCATATGTCCCCATAAACCTGTTTAGTCCTTGTTCAGCGGCTTTGACTGACACATGGTTGGCAGGTACTCCCGTCGAGTCCATACCAGAGGTCTAAGCCAGAATGTGAGATAAAGAAGAAAAAGCCATACCTGGGTCAGACTGTTGATGAAGACATGCTAAATCAATGAGAAAAGACTGGGGGAGATGAGAATATATGAGTGGTCTGCCTCTCTGTATCTCCCTCCCACTCTCTGTCTCCCTCCCCTCGCTTTCTGCCTCATACTCAGGCCAGTACAGTTATCAGCCCCAGCAGATAAACAAGTCTGGCTGCCAGATATAACTCCAATATGTGAAACTCAATCATAACTCCGGAAACCGGCTGGGAATATGAACGGAGGAAAGAGGAAAATGAAAGCTGCCATGCCCACAGGGCAAAACCCAAGGTCCCTTTTGGCAAAGTAAAGCTCCCTCTCTTCCCTCTTTTCTATCACTTATTTATCTTAGAAAGTCAAAAAAAATCACCATGCAGTAAACCTTATTTTTCTTCCTAGCCCCCCTTTAAATTTTTTGTGAACATGTTCTCACCAGTTTTTATAGTATATAGAGGAGATGTGCTTGGTGTCTTCATTCTTGAGTTCAGGACACTGATAGCTGTAGGGTACACGTTTCTGAAGTCTTCTTCACTCTCCATCTTTTGCCAGTAGAATCTCTGTGATTTCCACTTGTCAGTGAGGGCCAGTCATGCAGAGGGGATGGGACCTGTGCATCAGAGGGAAAGAGAAAACTTAAAGGGAGGAAGGAGAAAAAAAAACAAGTGTGTGTGTTGAAGGTGGGAGGGGGGGGCTAGCTTTGACTGGACTCACTCATGCTTTGACATTGACGGCCCTGGGAGAGGAGAATAGGACCGGCTACCCCAGAGGACCGTATATAGAAGGAGAGCGGGAGGGAGACAGAGGAGGGGGTGAACTGCCAGAGGCTGCTCTTGGCTTTGAAGCGGGGACTAGAAAGGGCTGAGGGCACTGTTAGCCCCCTTGAAGTGGTTTCAGCACTTGTCACTCTTTCGGGCATTGCCTAGAGCTGTGGACAGCTCCGCTCTTTCAGGATGAGGTCCCACAATGGACTCCGCAGCACTGATGCTCACCTTGATGTGGTGACTTGGATCAATAGTCAGACCAGTGAGCCACTGGCACCAGCATGTTGTGATGTTAAAAAGTAGCTGAAGTGCTTCTCAATGCCTGCGCGCTGGGCGAGGGAGAGGAAGCGGTTCCTGTCAAGATCATCTCAGCAGCACACGGCAGGCTACAAAGTCTGGAGAGCCACAATGGATCGAGCTGGAAAAAAGGTGTTCTGTAACAGGATGAAAATGACAGAGTGATGGAAACAAAACGCACGAAAACAACTTTTTATATTGATAATAGATGAAATGATTGTGTCACTGTTGAAAATACAGATAATTATCACCAGTTTCCCTTTCACCCTAAGGAGCAATTTAGTGTCTTTCAGCTGATTGTTTTGGTTCTATGGTCCACAACTATTTATTGTTGTAAGACACATGCATGCAGCTGTTTCATCACAAAACTTCAGAAAGTTAGCAGCTAGCTGGTGAACATAGTGGAGCATTTAGTGACTGAAGGCTCAGATATTTCCTCCAGAAGACCAAAACTGAACTAAAAGAAGAGTGAATATCAGAAATTCAGTAGGTGGCAACACAAACTTTGAATTAGTGCTTTATATGTAAATACGCAACTGTTTGCTAACAAGTTTGCCATGTCAGTCTTTCTGCTGAACTCCAGTTCCAAAAACCTGTTAATGCATGTTTACACTCAGTGATCACTTTATTAGGCACACTGTAAAATTGAATGTGATCCAATTCAACACCTCAGCCATAAATTCAATGTTAATTTTTTAAATGTATTTTTATAATTTAACATCAACAGAACATACAGAGCATTCAAACAAGTAACTTAGTAACCATAGTAGTAACCATAAACAAGTAATCTGTACTGTAAATGTGACAGAAAACAAAAACAAATACATGGCACAAACATGAGAAGCAATCATCAGGTTAAGAGAGGTGTTAATTTAACTACTGTATATGTTTATAATTGAGGTTGTAGTTTGCAGTGGTGTTGAACTGGACTGCATTATACTGAGAGCTGAATTTCTAATGTTTCATTTACAAACACGAGGGGAAAGATTATTAGAAACACATTTCAACATAATGTAGTCCAGCACAACACAAACAATATGGCTGAATTAGAACGTAAAGTTTTAACATAAGCTGACCAATATAATTGTTGTACAGGTAGATTTTGTTGTAATGGACTGTAGTAGGCTGTATAGGTGTACCTAGGTAGAGGATATTTAATCAGTAAATATTTGTCTCTAACACAGTATCGACTGTTTTCCTTTTTGGAGAACAATCTTATTTATCATATATTTCTCTCTATAAAAGCCTGTATCTTTGCTTTAGTAGCCCAGCTCAATAAATAGCCTGAAATACTCCTGCTCCCAAAGTACCCACTAAGTACTATTAGTATTTACTGCCTGTGTTTCCTCTGGCCCCTCTTTCGGCCTCTCCTCTCCCCAAAGATAGATTACATCCAAGACAGCCTATGACCGATGGATGGGGGCACAATGCCTGAGCCTTTGGAGAAATATGTGCTTATGAAATCATAAATATTATCTCAAACACTAATTAGCATTAAGAGCACTGGTGATTTTATTTATCAACTTTAGCCACAATTAATAACCACAGCCTTGAGAAGAGTGCAAGGCAGATAGGCAGGACATGTTTGCCGCGTCAAGGCCATAAACCCATTACACACATAGACTGATTGAGGCAGCCCCACTGGGGGAATAAGTAATTGTGCCTGAGAAATTTTAATTGCCCTGAAATGCATTCTAAATTACACTACCTTGTTTTCAGACAGAAGTAACATGGCTGAAGGGCTGGGATAATGGTGGAGTGTCGTGGGTCCAGTAATGGGTTGCTAAACATCAGACTACCTTGTTTTTTTTCTTTTTTACTGATTTGATCCTGTGTTACTTATTCCTTCCCACACTGAGGGTTGACTGCTGAGGCCTGGAATTTATCTGCTAATGTTCAGTGTGTAATATTGCAAATCATTTTATTTCATGCTTAAACCTACAGCAACTGATTTTTTTTAGCCACTTGGAGGCAGAGAGAGAACAATTTGTGAATACTGACAGATCATCCACATCACTTGTAACTTACACAACCAGCAGTTATGAGGCAATGTTATTGTTCATTTCTGTCCTTGTGATAAATATTAAGATTAATTTTTACTGTCTTTTAGCTCTCTTTAGGGTTCCTATCAGCTTTTTTTTTGTTTGTTTACTGAATGCTCAAATTTGTTCACCACCTAGTTGCTAACTGTGCTGTTTGGTGCTAAACAGGTAGCATACAGCAGGTTTTTAGAGATTTGACGTGAAAATATCTGCCTGCTGGGGCTGAAAACAATCCCAAACACACTATTACATTGATGACTCATACATTTCTAACCAACTGCTTGTACATATTCTATTTAGCAACAGATATGCAAGTGGTCTCTAACCTTCAGGAGCTAGTCATTGCCACAGCTGTTAGATGGATTTGTTATTTGTTAATTTTACATTATTATTTTTCTTGGATATTCATGTTACAGACACACAGAGACAAGCGAAGAGGCAAGAAAACACATTAAGAACTACAGTATTTGAATGAAAAGCATACAAATAAATAAATTATGGTAATTAGACAGATGACATCCCATATCCATCTGCTCATCTAACTCTTAGCAAGAGACAAAGGTGCATTTTTCCAAAATGGTGAATTATTCCTTTAAGAGTAACCTGTTAATTGCTCTGGCAGCTGAAGACATTACCACTCAGCATGTATGAGATGCTTATTGGTCTGACAGATCGTGTACAGAACAGGGTTGAACAGGGTTGAATGGAGGAGAGGAGATGGAGGGGATGAGTTAAGCACAGTTCGAGGAGGAAGGGGGTGAGATATCCAGGGGATACAGAGCTGCTGCTGGTGGTGGGGGCTACGGGCGGCTAGTGGTCTCATTGCTAATTATCTTTATTGTGCTTCTCTGGCAGTTTTTCTGTGCACGGCCTGTCACTGGCTCTTGTGTGGAAAGCTCTCCAGAGCCCTCCTCAGTGGCCCTTGGCTAATAACCTCTGAAGGAATCACTATGGGGTCACAAGGCTCGGCTCTGTGGTGTTTTAATTCCTGTTGGATTCATCACACTGCCAGGTACATGTGAACAAGGACTGGCTCTACCACTGTGCTGTACTGTACACTTGACTAGCACTAATTTATATCTCAGGGGCTTTTAGGGAATTTACACTGGGAGATGGGACGCCCAAAATGTATGAAGTCCTGCCTGAGAGCAAAGCACAGCATTTGGGGTTGGGAGACAGAGTCGAACCCCAAAGGTGAACCTCTACCTCACCTGCTCCACACTCTAAACCTCCTACTCTCTGACTCTCACCCTCGCTGTGGGGGGGCTTCCATGAGTCCTCTGCCTTGAAAAGTGAAGTGACCACTGGGCAAAAAACAAAACAAAACAAAACAAAAAAAAAAAGAATCTGACAGCTTCTATCCTGTAGGAGACCACAGTGAGATGTTGTTTTTCTTTGCGATCCGTGACAAGCGTTGTGTTGAATTACCTTTCATTCAAATGCTCACACGCTCACACTCTTTGTCTGCCGCTCATGGTGGAGCTCTCCAAGAGATTTTTGATGATTTGTGTTTCTATGAGATCTCACAACCCTGTTTTGACCCTGTGGTGGTTGCTGGGGTTTGCATCACCTCCAAATATTTTTGTGAAATTCAAGAGGGGAAACCTATCAGTTGGATGAAGATTGGACTGATGTGTTTGCAGAAAATCAGTAAACAACATTAATTTCATATGAATTAATAAGAAAGTATAAAGTGGCAATTCTCACATGGGCCTTTTTTTAAGTGATACTCTTATCAAGCTGATAAACTTTTGAGGTAAAAGTAGGATATTAATCAAAGTTTTGAACTGATGACTCAAAGTCATTTGACAGTAGGAGCTCATCCATGCTTCATTTAAAAAAAAAAAAAAAAACACTTTACGAAAGATGTACTGAATAATTTGTCATTTTCTGACTTTTAAGAGACCTCATACGGGCTGCGTGCAGAGCTGGTAAACGCTGATAGGGGGGCTCGTCTGCCGACTCTACAGCACAGACCTCTGTACTGTACACTTCTACAGAATTAACACAGGAGCCAGTTGATCTTTGTCGCTTCAGGGGAAAACAGACACTATAAGTAAAGCCAGATATAGTTGGAAAGCACCCTGAGATCATACACTGTCTTTAACATCAAAAAAGTGTCCACATGGATATTCTTAATGGGTTTAACTTGGATGAATTATTCAGATTTTCCCCCAATGCCTCTCTCTGGCAAGTGAAACCACAACGCACAAATGGTCATGGATAAATGCTATCACTCCTCTAAATCTTTATTAGTCCACGTTTCAGCGCAATCTGTCTTCTGAAAGTTGATCCAAATTTTCTATAACTAATTGGACTATTGAGAGTCAATAGAAATCCAGAATGTTGCAAACTGTTTTTCTCATTGGACTGTGATATTAAATCTAAATGATGTCTTGAAATTAAAAGTGTAGACCACTCAATGATTATGATGTGACAGTGGGAATATCTCAGTCTGTCTTAAAACACATCCACTGTTTGAATTTTAATCCGTGTTGAGACAATATCTCAAAACTTTCCAGTTTACACTTGTGGTTTACGCAGCTATAAGCCACAAGAGTAAAAGATACTGCATTTATATGAATGTATGTGTCTTCAACTCACTGATAAGGGTCATATCTTATTCCTTTTATCACTCAACATCACACAGTACATAGCACACACTAAGAATTTGGGCTTGAATTATTACATCATTAATATTTTCATCTGCTAGTTGGCAAATTCGATTTGAAGCAGAGAGCTCTGCAAAACGGTGGAGAATCAGTGAAGAATTGGTCTCAGAAATGAGCAACACACCCGCCCGCTGTGAACCGTCAAATCATCCTGATTGCTTGACTTTTTGAAGATCCTGCCACATGTGGTCCGCTTTACCAGGCCAATAAAGACGGAGCTCTGCTAAAGCTCGGTGGGGCACCCACTTTGATACCCAACCCAACATGGCTTACTGTGACAACACATGACAGGGGGTCTCTGTGAAGCTAATCTCTAATAAGGGATGAAACACTGCTTCTGATGAAGTGGCTGACTGCCAGGTTGATCTGTACAGAGCTGCTTTAAGATTGACTCTTAATGATGATGTCTTAAGATGGTTTAAGTAGAAAGTGTTAATGATGGGCTCAACACTCCTGTTCACTAAAATACTGCAGTTATTTGTTTATTATTGTTGTTTGCAATGTATTTCTTCATATAGTTGTTTATTTTACAAGTTTTCACACTGCAGCTGCTTACAGACAGTGAAAACAGAATATTCACATTTGTAAGTTTTGGGAAAGGAGGGTGATTTATTTATTTATTTATTTATTTTAAATTGACGCTTATTCTGTCCGCCATCTTTTGTCCGCCACGTTGGAGATTGTTGCCTAGATTGACGCGCAGTGCTGCCAGTTGTCCCTCCGTTGTAATTGGGTTTACTTTCCGCAGCATTACGGTGGTTTTAACCTAAGAAAAGTCTGGTTATATTCCAGAAATTTTCAAACTGTTACAGCAACTTGCAGGGGAGTCGCAGATGGAGAAACAGAAGTTAGATACTGTGTGAGGTGGAAGGGACAGGTGTGCGCAGGTGTTCTTCAAACAACCATGGCTCTGACAAAATGAAGGTAGGCTACTCAGTCAAATATGGACAAATACACATGGTACGCTTACTTTTAAATTGAGTGTAACTTACACTTTACGACATTCAGTTATCTTCGATGTGTATCGTCGGTTAGAAGTAAAAAAAAAAAAAAGACTCCCCTTATTACACCAGAACTCGTCTGAGAATCATCAGGTTTTTAAGTTTTCTTTAGTATTAAATTAATTCGGTGATAGTTACCTATACATTTAATGGTACATATCAAACATGAACTATTAATGGCTAATTCGGCGTAGTAATTTTCCAAATTGTCAAATAAATAAATAAGTAAATGAAGACTAAAAAACGTGATGTACCCACTCTATAACTCAAATACATGGCAACATTATATTTCCCGTTTCACCAAAGGAAGAAGAAGAAGAGGAGGAAAGCCATCAAAACACCACTAAACACAAGTGTAGTCTGAGAAAGGTGAAGGCAGCTTTGGAGTTGGCGTTAAACTTGCTAGGCATGCAACCTTTTCGTCAAAATAAGCTAGCTAACGTTAAGCTAAGCTAGCTAATGAGCTAGCTAATGACAAAACAAACTTGCATTGTCTTGTTCATAAACTTGAAGATTAGCTTGCAAAAGCATTCACTAGTATTTTAAAGACACTTCACATTACTTTTATTCTCAAACTTCATATTTGTATCCCAGTAGTGTGGCACCTCTTGACAAGAGTCAATTTATACATATTTGAGAAGTACAACATTTTTTTTTTGATATGTGCGATGCCTCAGTTTGTAATACTTTTGTAGTTTACTTCAGTGGGATTTTCAATGTAGGAGTTTCACATTCAAAGCTTTTTTACATTGAATTGGTACTTTTTCTTGAGTATAAAATCTGAGTATTTCTTCCATCACTGTATATAACAGGTGGTTGGTTTTTGCTTTGTTGTTGCTGATGTTGTAGTTTAATAGGCCTGCCACTAGTGATGGATATTATTCACTATGTTTTTATATTTTAGATTGATAATTAACAGTAGCAACCATGGATCATTGTTTGATATATAGAATGAGGCAAACAGCAAATCCTGCCACTGGAAAAGCTGACACCTGAGAATGTGTAGAATTTTTTACCTGGAAAAATAACTGATCATTATGATCAGTTATCAAAGTAGTGGCAGATTATTTTTTGTCCATTGACTGATCTACTAATCATTTCAGCTCTAGTCAATAATGAAAATACCTAATGCAGCTCTAATTTGGAAATATGTTTTTCACATGTCAAAGCAGTGAAAAACTTGTGTAAATATTAACCTAAACAATGGTTGCTTTCCATTTAGGTGAAACAGATCCAGCATGCTGCCTCACTGCAAAATGTTACTGGGGCCATGATTTATCATTTACATCTGTGGTCCTGTAACAAGTGTCTATTCAGGGTACATAACTTTTCAGAAGTTATTAAAAACCAGAAGCAGGAAAGCGGTCTCTTTGGCGTGACACCATCTTTTGTGTTAAGCTGAAACGTGGCCCAAACAGACAATAAATGCTGATGATCTTGCTGTCAGAGCCTGCCATTTCCTGTGTAACAGATCAAATTATGAGAGACCTTGCAGTGCAGTGCCGGGGCTCAGCACGGGATTAGGGGGCAACTATCTCAAGGCTGTGCTTCTCAGATAACCGCACCTAAAGCAACCTTTTCTCAAACACACAATTACCCGTTCGCTCCCTCCCCCAATCCCCTTCACCACCTCCCTTTTGAATTTCATCAGGGGCTTAATTAGTATACAAATAAAACTTCCCTTATCTCCCTCTCGCCCTAATTGGCCTGTCTTTAGTTATGCCTGGTGAGTGTGTGTTAGTGTGTGAGAGAGCTGGGGCCCCTGTAATTAGGGTGACCGTGTTCACCTTTCCTCTCAGATGCACGGGTGCTCAGGCAGCCCATGGGGAAGGTGGGGCTCTAGACTGTGCTGTAAGCTCACATAAATGTATGTATGTGTGTGTCTGTATGGGGGTGTTGGGGAGGTGTGCACAGGATTATTGCTCTGCAATCATTCTTGGACTGTCCCAGCGGCGTTCTCATGAGCCAGGAGGGCTTTGGGTGCTGCTGGTTCCCACTGAATGGAAGGGGGCAGCTTACTTTTTTCATTCTCTCTTTCTCTTCTCCGCCCCCCACCCCCACTCCCCCCCAACAACTAAAGTGTTTATCGATTATCTCAGCCTGCTTTTCAACAACTTAATATTGGGTGACAGTGCACTGTGTTCTCACTGTAATTAGAGTTCAGCTCTGAGGTGGGGGTTGCAGGGTTGGGTGGGGGGTGGGGGGGCAATTAGACCCCTTTGTTATTAAACTTGATTCATCTTCCTCCTGCACAGCACCACCCTGCTCTACTCTGCTCTCTGCTGCTCTCGGATGCTTACCAAGGGTATCAGGCCAT